>NW_005054313.1:7815402-7822699 GCF_000277835.1 Geospiza fortis | reverse complement strand
CACCATCCCTGCCCGCCGCCGGGGCGCTCTCGCCCCGCTGCTCTCCCCGATTACCTGGGGTATCCCGCCCCCGCCCATGAGGCGCAGCCGCCGCGCTGCCCTCCCGCCATCAGAGGCGCGCCATGGCCGCAGCGCTGCCCGTGCTTCGCCGGCCTCGCCTCTAATCCCATTAGCGCGTAGAGGAGCCCCATGTTATTTTAATCGCCCTCCCGGTTAATGGTGTCGGTTGTGGGGTCGCAGTCACCGACTAGCGGGGCAAACGCCTCACCGCCTACGGGGCGGCCCCGTGAGGGGAAGGTCACCGGGAGGGTGGGGTGAGGCGAGGCGAGGAAAGGTGCGGGTGAGCTGAGGGTGAGGGCGGCAGCAGCGTGAGGGGAAGGGGGCCGTGCGTCCCGCCAAGTGTCCCTCAGCAAGGGCGGCTGAAGGCAGCTCCTACCGCGGGACCCCGAGCACCTGCACGGGCAGTCGCACCTAAAAACTGCTGAGGCCACAGCGAACAGGAAGGCAGCCCCTTTTTAGTTGTTTTATTTCCATGTGAGGAAAACAACTGAAGTGTGTTTGAGAATCATATGGTGATGAAGCCAAACTAAAAGTGTTAAATGGTTTTAGAGGGGTGCCCACCTTCTGGGTGCTTAAGCACAAATAGCTGAACCTGTATCTGTGTCGTGGCCTCAGGTGTGACACAGTTGTCATGGCTTTAATCTGTTCTGTGCCTTCCTCCTCAAGCTCAGCCCTAACAGCAGCACAACAGTGGAGTCTGAGGAGTGCATTTAGAATAAGTTCTAACTCTTGGCACTACAATCAGAGACCCTCAGTGCAAACATCCCTGAAGTGAGGGGTAGTACCTAGCTGGACACATTGATCAGTGGTGGTGGGAAACACTTTGGCCTGGGATACCCTGTTTGAGCATATAGATAGATATTTTAAAGGGTGCAGATAAGAACAAATCCGTGCTGAAGTAACAAATTTTCATTAAGTTGCAATAATGTGAATAGTATGAATTGTAATCCTTACCCAGAGTTGAGGTCCTAAAGTGGCACTGTCAGCTAGGAAGAAATAATGTGAATAACATTGATGCTTTATGGCTCAGAGATGAGCATTTCAGTGATTTTTTTTGTGTGTGTGAATGTATAATTTATACCTCAACACTGCAGTAGGCTGCATTCTGCCTAGGCCTATTCACTGCATGGGAAGCAGAGAACATAAATGCAATACTTAACAAGCACAACAGATTTTCATTAGAAACACAATAGTTGCATTTACTGTAGTTAATGAGTTCAATGGCCTTGCATTTTCAGCCAAGAAATTGGATGTACACAAATGTCTGTATCACAAATGCTTAAAAAAATTCAAATGGCCACTTGACGTCCAGTGTGAACGTGTACAACTCCAGCTCTCAAGATACTGTTAATGGGTACTTGGACTTTGAAGAGCTCAGGCATTACAAGCAATGAGGGATAGCTAACTTGAAATGATTAGGAAGATTAAAAGGGTGGCATTAATTGTTGTACATAAACAATGCTCTTAGTATACTAACTGGGAAGTGTATATCTTATATACACAGCTACATATCTTATATACACAGTTTGAAAAGCTGTAGAGATCTTACTTTGCCTTAAAACCAAGAACCCTAAAACAAACCTGTTGCTTTCTCCTTCTTTGTATCTAGTCATCATTAGGTAGCTAAAAAATCTCTTGTTGCCCACACATAAGGGAGTAAGCGTGGGCTGGGTTTTGATCTCGACAACATTAACAGAATGATAGTGACATTGTAATTGAAGTTGTCAATTACATTTGTGCACTACTATTAAGAAAATAATATACACCTTAAAATGGTAGGAAGTGCTGACTAAAATAATGATGAGATTGTATTAGTTTAAATATTGAGTGTTGTTATTATTAAATATTTGAATGTAACATCTGCTAGTTATAAAAATTCATCTCATATAGAAATTCTTCCCAAAAAATCTAGTCTTAATCTGATTGTATGGTGAAAATTTTGTAGATCTTTGTAGAATCTAAGGATATAGGATGTGAAGTTTATTTGAAAGCTGATAAACCTGGAAGAAGCAGGTAAGCTATCAGAGGTTTTTACTTTGTAAAGGAACTGCATATTAGAGAAGTTCAAAATTTCGGTTTTTCATTTTCCCATTGGCAGGTTTGGGACATATATTTGTTTTAAGCATGTATCTACAAAAGAGTTAAGAAATGTGACAACAGTACCTTGCATAAAGACTTAGAGTGGGGCTTGGGTATATATTCAAAACTTCTTTAGAAATCTCTGATGTGATTCCTGTTCCTAATTAAATAGGGATTCCTAAATCTATTTAAATTTGCTGAATAATGACAACTATTCCAAATTTAGCTCTATAGTTTTCAACTATTATAGTCTATCCATCTGGTATTAACAAATTAACTTATGTCCATTTTATGCGTCATCTTCTGTACTTCTTGATGTGCATTACAGAGATAAAAACCAGTTATGAATGAAGACATTTTATCCTCTAGTTTTAATTGGCATCATTTCTGGTTTTCTTGCATCTATTCCTTCTTAGTGTGGCTCCATTATATACTGCCTTTCAGAATATCTTGCTTTAAGCACCAATGTTTTGCATGTATGCTAAAAGAGTAAAAAGATCCTGTCTTTCTTGCCTTTTAGATGAACAGGCTATTTTTAACAGGAGTCAATCAGCAGCTTCCAGATTAGGGGAAGCATCGGGACATCCCACAGTTATCTCCCAGGCCTGCATGGACCCGTTTGCTGAGCTAAGACCAACATTTCTGAGGTAGATATCTGTGCAAGAGAGGCTCTGTGATGGTATTTTCTGTGCTCCACCAAACCTCTTCTGTCTAACAGAATATACTCTCACTGCAGAAAGCTGCAACACCTTTTGAACCTAGTGTGTGTTTTAAAAACAATTTAATTCCTGTTAGGTTAATACAGCTATTTCATAGGTTTTTTTTCAGTACAAACCAAGCAGAACCATATTAATTTCTTAATTTTATTTGCTCAGGTAACTCAGCTGCAGACTTTACCTTACAACAAGCTGTATAATCTATTTCTTACAGTCTGTGATGCCCTGACCTCTTCTGAAGCCTGTCTCCAGAATAACCTTCCAATGCACCTCTTGGCTCAGAGGAGCAGAGTGCTCTTTCACACAGTTGCAGGCTGCAATGTCATGTGTGACTGCTGCACTGAGTGGATGTGCTCTTGGCACAACTCCACTGATGATTGTGTGTTTACACCAGGACAGTGGTGTATCCAGAAAACTGATGGAAGGAGCCTGAGAAGGTAGAGTTTAATGCCAGTGTGTGTGCCAGTCTTGGCCCATACCATGGTGATTTTAGGCTTCTGGCAGCAGCAGGAGACTGACTCGCTGCAACTTAGAGGGTGCCACTGAGGGAGCTGAACATCAGGAGCTCCCATCAGCTGTAAGACTGAGGAAGTGTAATTGTGGTGGAAAGCTATCTTCATTCTAAGTTGTGCCTCTCATTTTTCCCATCTTAATATTGATAGCATAAATATGAGATTCCAGAGAATGCAAAGCAAGATTTTTGCATTATCTACTCCTGCAGACTTTAGATTTGATTTCAGTACACCTGTCACTGGGATTGCAGAACCTTTTCTTGCTTTCCCCTTATCATCAGCACATCACACAACCCTGCAGTGCCAGTTGTCATTAGCTGCCATCCTTTTCAAACCCTCACCTGTGACAGTTTTGACTGTGCTTCCAGGACCAGGGGAAATCTGACTCAAAAGACTCTTTGGAGACACTACAGAAATGCACTTTTAAAATCTTGGCTATGCTTAAATTACTTCAGATAATGTTTTTCGGCAAGAATGTGAGGAAAAAGAAACTGCACTTCTAACTGGCATAGCTATGCTGGTAAAAAAGTAAAAATACTTTTTATTTGCTGATGTAGCTTGTTTTGCTCAACAAACCTGTATAAGCTACTGTTTGGCAAAAATAAAAAAATTAATTTTACCAGAATAACTGGCATTTTTATTAGTAACATAATGGTTGCATCAGCAACTTCTGAGGGCGGATTAGATCTTAATGGCACATTTCAAGCACTCAATTGCATTGATTTTTAGGTTTGCAAAATTTGTTAGAACTAAATCAAATGTTAAATAAACTTGTTGCCGGTTTCTTGGAATATTAAATAACTTCTTTTATTTGAATCTTAGGATAGTCTTAATCTTAGCTGTACTGTGCATATAACAGACACTTCTAATAACATTACATCATCTGTTCCATATAGTTCTCAATACTGTGCTACTGTGTGTGCTGAAGAATTAACATTTTGTTTACTTCCTGGATGAACCTGTTCCTCTCACTGACTTTTACTCCAATGAGTGACAAAAAAATCTCAATACATGTTCTATGCTTCTGTAGTATTTAAAATTATTTGAGAACTTTTTATTACACAGTTCAGTTGGTAAAGTGGCAGACTTGCAGACTGATAGGATACAGTAGTGACATTAAAACATGGCATTCGCTGACTGATCTCCATCTCTAATTTAATCAAAATGTTCCTATTTACTAAGGGAGTTTTTTTTTCTGCAGGAGTTGTTAGTAATGTAAATTTGTATATGTAGTCAATTATAGTAATAATATTAATAAAGATTTCCATTAAAGCTACTGTAACAACTTCCTTGCTGTTTCAGTCTGTTGTCTGTAAACTTGTTACAGCTTCTATTTTCTTTCCCGAAAGAAAAAGTGAGGAATCATATCTGTCAAAAACAAAACAATTCCTTAGAATCTACAAGTTTGTCAAGTGCAATGACTCTCCCTCCTCAAAAGTGTGTGTTTGTATGTTTCCTAACTGCATTTAAAATACATCATTCTCTGACTTTTTCTGATCTACTAGGGCTTCTTTGTACTCACATTAATTTATTGAATATAATGCAAAGGGTTTTTTCTTGCCTCTTAAACTTTTTTTCATAAAATACATGTTAAGTGAAGATTATATAAATATATATATAGAGATACTTACAGTACCATCATAAAAAATAAACAGAAATGCTTGAAGGAATTTTCTTATGTCCTTTTACTACATAATTGACCATGTACACAAAGGGAAGTTTTCACATTTCTTTGAAGTGCCTTCATGATAGGCTGGCTTGACTGGTGGCAGAGAACTGTGGGTCTAAGTGGAAACAGTAACAAACTGACACAGTCATTTAAAACTACCTTGCATTTTCTGAAACTGTTCATCCTGATCATTTATTTGGGATGCCAAAATGAAAAGAGGTGAATAATTTTGCTTTGGAAGGAAAGAATGTTCACCTTGTTTTCTCAGAAGAAGAGATTATTTTAAGAGAATTTATTCACAGAATAAATAACTTTACTGTGGATTATCAAGATGAAAGGGTTTTCTGGAATAAGAAATTGAAATATTTACAACAAACTTGTAAGCAAGTATCCCTGCTTCACTACAGTTAGGGCATTTAGAAGTGGTTTTCCATAAAATAGTATTAGTGCTATTCTATCAAGTCTGATGTGGAATTGCTTTATACTATTACAATCAAATTTTAAGTTACTGCAGAAATTAGAATACTATTAAAGTGAGGAATTCAGTCTAGACCAAAGTGGAGTGTCCAGTGGTTTTAGATATCCCCATTCCTTGCAATCTTGTAATGCTAAGATTTTGGTCTTAAAAAAAAAAAAAAAAGAAAAGAAAATCACCCGAAGTCAAAATTATCCAAATATCACATTATGCCTGACAAGCATGACCCTCTCACAGGATAAAATAAGCTTAATGTAGAAAAAAATCAGCATATGCATGAATTCCATTAGTGCTCTCTGATATGGCTTATTCATGTAGAAAACTACTGGAGGGAAGAAATCACCAAGCATACAATTTCAATGTGAGATGCAAAGAGAGAGAAGCGTAAGTAACATCACTTCCCAAAAAAGATTCTAAGGAGTAGACTGCCATCTGCAACACAAAGATCTGATTAATTCATCTTGCTAACTGTGTATTGAGGCTCTGTAACTCTGAGGTGAGGTGTGATCAGACCTTGCTATGATTTTGGGATGTGGAGTTGTTAATAGCTTTCATTTTTAGAAGCTATGCCCGATGGGCAAGCCTCCAAGCACACAACAGTAAAAAGAAAATAAAAGATTGTGAAAAGCAGGGGATAATTACTGTTCCCCAGAGGAGGGGTGTAAAATTCTGAAAAACAAAAATTCAGAATATCACAGGCTGAGAAAGAAATGTGGCTGCCTGAACTGCTGTGGTAGTTGTGTTATAGAACCACTGTGAAAAATCTGGAACAAGGACCAATGCGGTCCAACCATTCAATTCATGTGGTTGTACTCAGCTGTCTAGAAAAGCTGCTTGCTTACCTTGCCCCTTTTCAGTTCAATAGTGAGTTTTGTGCATGGCACCTCTACACATCAGGATAAGTAGATCAAAATGACAGAGAGTATTACTAAAATGTAAGGCCAAAATTTATGAACATGCCTAATTTTATAAATTATTTTTATGTTATAAATAAAAATGTCTAACTATATTTGTTTACAAGACTATAAATATGAAATTTATAAATTCAGAGCCTTATTTAGCATCTCTTTAATATCTTTAATTAAATGCTGATAGGAATGTTTTCACATTCATGAGATGTGAGTCTGAAGGTTAGATGGATGTTTTCTGAATGTATTGAAATTGTTTATAATCTGAGTTGAAGACAGTTTTATATGTCTAGTTGAGTATTTGCACAGTTATCAGAAATATGAAAACCATTTTTCACTTTCAAGAAGAAAGTTGTTCTCATTAGAGTGTATAAAGCTTAGAGTGTATAAAGCTGTTCTCATTATCATGTGTGTGACTGTTAACATTATACTATTTTAATCAGATTAGCAGTACAATGAAAATTAATGTAATAGGATTTGCTATAATTAGAGGCAAGTATACAGTAATCTACTATGAAAAGAACACAAAAAATGTCAGTGGTGCTCATTACAGGGATATTGTTTATGGTAATTATTCAAATGTTTTAAAAATCATACTAAGTCTGATTTTAATCAGATTTTTTTTCTTTTACACAACTTTAATAAAACAATTCAACCCAAAAATGCTATTTCTGTTCACGCATTACTCTTTTATGTCATGGAAAGAAGAGGAACCAATGACAAACAATTTTTAAAAATTATGGACTACAGCTACTCTTTTCATTGTCCTGTCCAAATAAAATATATCATGAAAACGAAGAGTAAAAATGGTAAAATAGTGATAAATAAGATTTTTACAACATAGATAAAGAAGCTAAGTGCTCAATATTTATCAGTAT
>NW_005054313.1:7807561-7815356 GCF_000277835.1 Geospiza fortis | reverse complement strand
TAAATTTGGCTCAGATTCCAGATCTGTTTCCCAGATGATTATACTGTTATTATATACCTGTCTCTCACAACATTCTCATAGATCATAAAACATAAGATGCACAAATGAAGCCTAACAGGTGGAAATTAGAAAATGAAAAGCTAACTTACAATATAGCTAAATGTAATTGCACAAGCTTTGATGCTGCAGGGATTTTTTTTTTTTTTGTGAGTATCTGGGACTCCACGTGGTGGAAGCATCAGCCTGAACCCAGCAGGGTGAAGGGCTGGTTCCTAGGATGTCACTTTTGCTGTCACCAGAAATTAGCTGATGCCATCCCCAGTGCCATGGCACCCTCTCCTACTGGAGATTCAAAATGCAGTTCTGGCTCACAGTGTGCATCTCCAAAGCTTTCAGAAGTCCTGTATGAATATCTTCAAGAAAAAAAACTATTCATGTGGCTAAGAATCTGCAAGATCTGGTCTTTTAATCACTGACTTTTTAATTTTGGGAAGACAGCATAGGTAGCACTTATTCCAGTGAGACAGAGCTCTCCCATTAAGGATGTGCATGTGAAGGGGGGGTTATATATTAAAAAAAGAAAGACATGAGAGAAATAAAAATCAGCTTAAAGGAACTCTTGAGCCAAAGTTTTGAAAATGTTTCAATTTATGAAAGCTTAGCTTCAGACAGTATATGTCTGGGTATCCCAATTCAACTTTGTTTTATTAAAAATATTTTATATTAATTTGGACCAATATTTTCAAAGTGACAAAAATTTAAGATATATCATTCTTTCAAGTGAAGAATATAAAACAAGACTATCTAATATGATAGAAAGAAAAACCAGATCTGTTAATACTAGATACACATAATTTTGAATATCAAGCATTTTTTACTGTGTTGAGTACATAAGGGATTTACATTCATCTATCTTTTACTAACCAGTGTCAAGGCTTTTCTAGATTCTAGTCAGTTATTTATAAACAATAAAAATTAATGTGCAGATCAACGATCTTGCTACAAACCAGATTTTTGTATCAAATAAGCAAATCCCTGTCCTCTGCTTTAGAGAAGACACAATCAATTCTAGCTTCTTTTATACACTGCAGTTATTGCTACTTTTGGCATAGATGATCTGGCTCCAAATTTGCTGTGAGTAGACCAATTTTTTTTCTTCATTTTCCCAGTATAAAAATAAAACTGCCCTTATGGCCTTCCTGATGTTAGACTATCAAATTGCACAAGGCCTTCCATCCCGGGGAAAGCATGAATAGCAAAAGAGAAAAGGAGGGTAATTAAGCAATTTGCCATTCCCCCCTTAGAAGAGAGCACAAAGTTTTGGATTTGAGTTATGGGGTGTGGTGTGAGTCAGTCATTTGGTTTTAAGCCGAATAATTTAAGAAGAATAGAAGAATTTTAAGCAGAATAAATTAAGAAGAATTACACAAATAATGCACTGGTAAAGTTTTGTCTGGTAATGTAAATAGACTTAGCTTTTGCTGTTATAGAAGTTTATGTAACATTTTTCTGGTTTATGTAATATTTCCCTTGCTTTTTTTTAGATATTAAGAAACCAGAAGCCTGTACAACACTGTTGGACTACATTTTATTTGTCCAATTTAAAATTGATCATTGCATTCGTATTCTCTGATGCTGCAATATCTCTACTTCCTATTATGTTTCAAAAACAAATTAGCAGAAGATATGAAACAAAGATATATTTCAATATACTCTCTGTCCTTTCCCTTTGTTTGCCTCTAATTATTCAACATGTTTGATTGGAGCTTTGAAAGAAAAAGAAGACCATGTTGGGGTCAGGTGTACTCAGCTGGCATAAAATAACAAGGCCACCTGGAAGTGATCATTTCTACCATGTGAGGGTCTGGTAGCATCATCCAATCCGTGCATTTTGGTGAGTGTTGGGAGCAGGATCTCTAACAAGTGATTTCCTGAAGGTGACCTGGATCCTGTCTGTCCTGAGATGCGTCCAGCTGTGATCTGCACTGCTGCAATGGCAGCATGCACCATATTAACAGGTACAGGATAATTATTTTTCTCACTACTTTTTTTTTCTCATTACACACTAGCAGGTTTGAGAGCTCACTTGCTCTCTTGCCAACTAATCAATCTGCCCACCATCTGCATGTGAAGAGCACCCAAGCAGTCAGGAAACTGACTGGTTTCCTAAAAACACTCTGGTGTGTTGGTTTGGTTTTTTTGGTTTGGTTTGTTTTAGTTAAAGGACATCAGGCGGGTTTTTTTGAAATTTGGTTTGGTTTGTTTTAGTTAAAGGACCCCAGGTGGGTTTTTTTGAAAAATTTTTAATAACGTACAAATGATAAATTTTGAAGATTAACTATAAGAGCCATGAACAGAGATCTCTCCTGGCACCCTGAACATCTCAGCAAATCTGTTCATTTTACTGCAGTAGTGCCACCTCTTCCTCGGAACCATCTGCAACACTACTGAGATTTGAAAGCCAGAACACAGAAAAAATAAACATTGCTTAATGGATAATGATCAAGGACATTCTCAAACTCACTGCACTTATCTTCCAGACAAGTGCCCAAGCAGCTAAAGTACCTCTTCATTGGTCTCACTCCCATGTGAAAGATACAAAACACTACAGAACCAGAGAAGTTCTCTAAAGAAAACCAGCTGATTTCTCACACAAATCTAATGGGATATTCCTCCTCAAAATCTTTGTTGAACCTCAATGATGAACAAATAGAATGAATTAAGCAGTGACCACATAACAGAACAAATAAACAGCAGTAAATATTCAAATGCAATTAACAAAATCAAGCTTCTGATGGGCTCATGTAACCAAAAGTGATGATGTTCCACTTATTGGGAGTGACCTCACAGTGGCTGGAGATAGCATTTTCAGTGCTGCCAGTTTGAATGTGTACCAGAGTACACTGACACTAAAAGAAAACACAGATCTCTGTAGAAGACAGAAGACATAGTGTTTGTAAGAACAAAGCAAAAATACCAACACTTGCAAGTAGTCACTGCAAAACACATTCAGTCTGGTGATCTGTGCTCATCACTGCGACAGCAGCAATAAATCACAGGCTCTGCAACTGTTCAGAGGGAAGGTTTCCTGTGAACCTGAAGCCAAAGATTAAGGTGGATCACATGATATTGGATTCACTCCATTCAATAGATAAGTTTCTGGTTATCTTATGCAAAAAACATACATACCATCTGTCTTGAGCATTTATGAAATGTTAGTACTGTGATATCTACACTGTGAGCAAAACAGAAATAGACTCTGCTCTTGCCTTCCTGTATTTTCATATGATCACATCTCTCAGTAAGATGCTTTGTTCTTAAATGATCTCTTCTACTGCAACTTCTGAAAGTATAGCTGTCAGCATTGAATTGCACCTTTTACCTGGTCACCTGATCAAAGGTATTTATCTATGTAATTCCTACCGACTTCTGTAAATTTTGACAAAATAATGCTATTCCACCAAAATAAAACATTAAACTCTCTTATACAACTCAAATCTGAAAAATTTCTAATGGCTGGAAAACACACTAAGAAAAATCATTCTGCATAGCAATGGAATAGAGTTGTCCAGTAGCAAAGAAGAAACGTTCTACATAAGTATCCTGATGCTGTTCTGGTTGCAAGGAATTTTATTCTTTTGATGGATTTAAAATTAGGGTAGCACCAATGTCATTTCTCAGCTACTTGTCATCCTACTTGATGCAGACATCTGACATCTCATAACAAATCTAATGCTGTTGAAGCTCAGCTTCTCTCTGGTGAACTGTACTACAAATACAACCAAATTCAAGGTCATAGCTAAGACTCTAGGTGACTCTGATAAGATAAAATTAAATATAATGCACAGAATTTCATTTGCATTTCTGTTATCTCTTATATGAGCATCTCTGAAGGAGTATAATGGTGAACAGCTCCAACCTCAAGAGTGATGAATTTCTGGGGGAGTTGGCTACAAATGTTATCTGAATCTCCATATTCTTTTCTTCTTGAGGAGACATTCTGGTTCTTCACATGTTTTGATTTAATAGAAAGAGACTAGTAATGAAATAACCCATATAAAAGCACTATAGATTTCATCTTAACTTCTTCTGCGGGCCCAATATTGAGACATCTTGAGACATGGCATTTGTTGCTAGCTTGTGATGTGCTTTCTTTTTTGATGTTTCCCTCTCCAATATCATAAGCTAATTTTTTCTTTGTAGTCTGTTGCAAGTGTTTTACAAAGAACAAATTCATCTTGTATCACCTACACAAAGTGACAATGCTCTCTTCCATTTTTTGCAGCAGCAGCAATGCTGAAGTTACTCATAAATTGTGCTGTGCATTTGACATACAGCCAACAACTGGAAGAAGCAAACTCACCCCTCCCCAGGTGTTAGTCTCCATTCTATAACTTCACTGAATTTACCAGACACTGCTAGTTACTGTAGTACATAGAATTATTCTTACTTTTGTCAACCCAGAGAAAAGAGAAGCAGCCTCCCCTGATTTGCACTTGCCAGTTTTATGTAATCTTCTGAGTAATTAATGGAACCATAAAATTGAGCTTTGTTTGTATGAACAAGGTTACATGTGGTTTATAAAGATTGTTCCTTTTTTTGCATTTGTTTATAGAAGGAATACATATCCTCTCACCTATGGTTTAGTAATAACTTTGTAAGGTTTTAAGGAAATTCACATGAAGAATAGGAGAATGATACTAAAGGGATGAACAAATCCAGGAAATCAGACAACTTTGAAATTGAACTTAAATGATCCTCTTGTGCCTGCCTGCTGCATATTGTCTTTATTTTGCTGTGTTTCTACTAATAACAATAGCATATTTGCTTGTGAAAAGTAGAGGAAACCAGTGGGCCAAAGCCATATGTAAAATACGTTTTAAACTTCTGTAGAGTGGGCTAAATGTGTAATCTAATGTTTCTTTATCAGGCAGCCATCATATGTCTGTATGCTGCCTGTAGCAACAGATAGCACAATAATATAATATTCTGAATTCTGCAACTGAGAAACACATCAAGCAAAAAACCTGTGCCTGTTTCCAAAAGTATTATCTGTACTTCTTCTTAGCTCAATTGGCAGGGGTTATTAGCAGGAACTGTTTACCATTTCTTTGGGGGAGGGTTTGAGGAAGGGAGGGAAAAAAATCTAGCTATGTTTAAATATCCTATGGGCTTTCTTATGTCCTCCATAGGTTGATTAAAATGATGTGTTCTCACTTGTCCCTTATCCTTTATCCCCTACAGAAGGAGCAAGTAGCAATAATTTGCAGCAAGATTTTTATGTAAGTGTCCCCCTTAAATGGGTTTTGTACAGAAGGGAAACATATGGTTCTGAAAGAGCATTAATACCCAGGTACAGCTGGTCTTCGAAGATTTTAAGTGATCTAGATAAAAAGAATGATCAAATACCTCCCAAGGGAGACTGTAGCTGTTCTGACACAGTTCTTTGTAACAAGTGTAACACTTATAGGGAGATGTCTACGGAGACCCAAGAATAGCTTGAGGTTTGTATTGGCAAAAGAAAAATAGAAATATAAGCCAATATGACAAAAATAAACCCCACAACATGGCCAGCAGTGGAGAACTTAATCACAGTCCACCAGGCTGGCAATGAAGAAAAGCAAAGTGATTAATTCATCTATTGTTATTAGTTAATGCAAGAACCAAGCATTTCTCCATGACAGGAATGTCTCTGTGCCAGGTTTTTATTATCCTGCGGCACTGGCACTCCTATTACTCAGGGAGTTTACATTGATTTAACACAGAGTTTTGTTTGCTGGATTTAAAGTCAGCTATCACAAAAAGATTAGAGTCAGACCTTAGTGAGTATGAACTGGTTTCCTATTCAAAAGACTCATTTGTTTTAGAGAAAAATTGCTTTTAAAGAAGGGAAGATCTAAGGCAACAGATTTATTTGAGGAGCTGATCCCAAATAATGATGTTCGATCTGTGTTTTTATTGTACAGAAGTATCACAGAGCTCCAACCATACTTAATCAGGCTTCATTACTGCAAACTCCAGAGGCTCAAATGGAAGTGCAAGAGCTGAGACTGGGGAGTCATTAACTGCTCTTGTGCAGGGTAAAATTTCCCAGGGTGTACGTTCCCAGGAGAGACCAGATTGCCAAAGGGATAGAGAATAAACTTGATATAGAGGATGTGAAATTCAGAACAGAAAGTTCACAACAGAAGGTTGAGGGAACCTGGAAAATTTATGAAACTCCTATAGTTTCACGACTGCAAGAGGTAAATTAAAGGAGCAGTAGGAAGTCAAGAGGAAAGATGGAAGAGAATTATGTAATCTCTGAGAAGAGGAGCCTTGTCTCACCGAGATTGGTAGCAAATCCAAAGCTTACTGTCAAATACAAACAAGAAAGCTAAACTACAGGATCAGAAGCTGTGGGCCAATTCTTCAGAATGAAGTTATATTTTGCAGGACTGCTCAAGGTAAAAATCTATTACAGAAATAGACCACTGTCACATCTATATTTACAGCAGCCACGAAAATGAAGTTGCTAATATAAAATGAACACAAATCCATCATTTTTCTTGAATTGTGCAGCAAGAATGTTTGCAGATAAGATGCAAACCTAGCCCTGGGGCTGCCACTGGATAACATGCCCCTAACTAGAAGGATTAGAACTACCATGACATAAGAAATCCTAAGCTAATTTGGAAGTAGAACAGCTGAAGAAAGGCTGTTAACAGAAGCTGGAATTAGAATGCAAGGTTAAATTGCTTCAGATTATTTCTATCTGTGCTGATACTAGTGCCAGATGTGAAAGTCTGGGCGAGAAAACCACCTTTGAAACAACCAAATCTTTCATAAGTCAGGAAGTTTAGGAGGCAAGATCAGAGATATTGTACCTACGAGTGTAATAAGAAAAAGTTCCTTTTAACCTTCACATGTAAGATTGGAGCAATAAAAAAATGGAAAAGAAGATCATATGAAGGAAGGTTCATCCTTTTTTTTTTTAATGGGGAGACAAAATATATTAAGGATAAGTAAAAATTGTAAGTTATGGTAATTATTTTAAAATAACTAAAATTTGCTTTATTATTTTTTAAAATAAATGTCCAGGAACTGAATACCTTGACTAAATTTCTCAAACCAAAAGTAGATGGGGTCTTAAGTAGGTCCAAGCTGCAGTCTTGTTCTACAGTATCTGCATGTGTATTTTATAATGTTACAGGTTATTAAGCACGTTGATGTATAAAAATATGCAGAAATGTTGGCTGCTCAAAGATCATGCAGCACAAAGAGATACTAGCTACATAACAGATTAGTAACAGCTGGATGATTTGGAACCAGAAGGCCTAACATGCCAGTCCAGGGAAAATTTCACTCCATTTACGAAACAAGACTGCTTTACCTGGGGCAATGAAACAATGCCTCTGGATTGGGTTCTGCAGAACCCGGGGCTCCCTTGTGAAACTGCACAATAACTTGGGCATGACAAAGATGTCATAGGATCAGGGAGCCCAGCAGAGAAATTCAGCTGCCTGGAAAGATTCTGACTTGAGAAATTCTGATTGCTTGAAGAGTTGAAGCAAATAAAGGAATTAAGCTTGAGGTTACAAAATTAAAAATGGAAGTCTATACTTCTGTGCTGTAGTGTGTCTCAATGAATATTTTGATTTCTTTAAGTAATAGAGCTGTATTCTGTCATCTTTTATCTTTACAAAGACTTCATTGTGTGAAGTGCTTAAGATTTTCCACTTTTAGATTCTCTTTTTGCAGAGGGGTGGGGTTTTTTTCAGTGGAAAGACTTTTCAGCTTTAATGTCATATTTCAA
>NW_005054313.1:7791736-7807517 GCF_000277835.1 Geospiza fortis | reverse complement strand
AGTAATGCCCAGGGTCATACTTTTGAAAAGCAAATTCTTCCTTTGCAGCATTGCTGCAGGACCAATGGCAGAGTGTATATCCAGAGAACCAGGTGCTCATCCTTCTGTAAGATATAGGTTGATGCCTTATATCAACTTGATATCTGGCAGAAGAGTGCCAGATGCAGATCACTGAAGAAATACAAAAGGGAATATCAGCAGCTTTAGAAATGGTTTTAGGAATATATAGACATTCATTCACATGTATATATAATTTTGAAATATTAAGCAAGAAATGCATTAAATGTAAATTAATTTGTTGCACCAGAAAAGCACTAGTCCAGGTCCACTTGCTTGGATAAAACTCCAGACTGAGCCAAAATCTTCACTACAGAGTACAGACAGCTTCAACTGAAGTCAAGAGAGTTGACCCAAAGTATCGAAGATAAAAGTAGTCTGGACAAAAAATCCTGAAATAATGCCTAGATAGCAGTTATTTTCCTAACAGAATTTATTACCAAAACAAAACTTGAAAAAAACCTCCAGCCTTCTCACATCTGTTGGCAGATCATCAGTATATTTAGTAAAATACAATCATTTTCTCCCGTAACAGATTTCCACCCTTAATAAATCTTAGTGCAAAAAGTCACTGGCATTCAGCTCATCCTTAGTGTCAAAATTGGACCAATGTCTCTAATGGGACATTAAGCATTAAGATGGCATTGCAGAGGATTCAGGTCCTTCATTGCTAAATCTTGCTTCAACAAAACAGAAATTCTATTACTTGCAGAGAAAGTATAAGTGGACCTTAAATCACACGATAATTCAATAATTCAATCCTTGTCTCTCAATTATCTCTTCAGTCCTGGAAGAGTAGGGGGTTTTGCCACTTAAGGTGACCAACAAACAAATCCTGACTGTGATGGTTACTTTTGGGGTTATTAGAAGGGGACAAGCTTTTTAGCAAGGCCTGTTGTGATAGAACAAGGGGCAATGGTTTTAAACTGAAGGAGGGTCAATTTAGATTACAGAGAAGAAAGGAATTTTTTAAGTGAGGGTGGTGAAACACTGGCACAGGTTGCCAAGTGAGCTGGTAGGTGCCCAATCCCTGGAAACAGTCAAGGTCAGGCAGGATGGGGCTCTGAGCCACCTGGTCTGCTGTGAGGTTTGGATCAGATGACCTTTAAAAGGTCCCTTCCAACCCTAACTATTCTATAACTCTGTTTTTACAGTCATATGGCAGATCTTTACAAGAACCTTAAAATTATTCCCATTTATAATTTGATTTCCACTCCCCTGTTCCAGCATTTTTGTTCAACTGGTTTTATAGTTGGCCAAGATAAAATATGACTAGTTGCTATATGACATGTTACCTCTGCAGTAGATGAACATATTTTGATTTCTACAGCACTGAGTCAGCATTCTGATGAGTTAGCATTTATATTCCCGACAGCTGTTTATTCCTCTCAATGTAATTTCAGAGATAAATGTCCAGAAGGGCTTTGCTGCCCCAGATCTATCAGAAAACATATTTAAGATATTCTGTGGTATTTAAATCATAAAAAAACTTATTCAGTAATGCTAGGACAAAAAGTGTTTAATTTTTAACATTAAAACACTAATTTAAACCTTTCTATATTATTTTGAAATATAATCTGGTGAAAAGTCAAATTATTTTCTATGCAAAATCACATTATTGGCTTCTAGGGACATTAAGAAATATACAGAAACTTCCAATCAGTGTTTTTACTTTACTCCTTTAATTTAGAGTTGAGAAAGTAGCCTTGAGAATAAGAGAAGAGATAAGACTCAGTGCACATAGAGAACCCAATGGCTCAGCTCAGAACGGCTGATTGATTGTCTTACTGAAGCCATGGGAGCAGTTGGCACAGTGGAACATAAATCTTGACAGAAAGCAGAACCAGTGGACAAGGATTCACTGAATTCTGAAATTCTTCAGGTAATGCTGCAGGGTTATGTTGGCAAATGAGATGTAGGCTATGGTCATTCATATGCTGTCATTTTAATCTGCATTTTTGGTTTTAGTTGTCCCATAAAATGGTGCAGATGTTGCAGAGCAGCACAGATTTTATTTTCCTGCATCAGCCCTGTAAAATTTGTGGGGTGTTTTAGCACAGCTGCCTTAGCTTTAGACTCTAGAGAGAATAAACTCTTTCTAGAAGATGTTTTTTCTAAACACTCTTCTGATAAATGTGCATTTACAATATGGTAGGGAAATTAAATTTACTGTTAGCAGGATTAGAGAAGTGTCTGTTACTCATTCAAAAATAAAATCCAGTTCTGAATCCCATTAAATTTATGGTTTTGATCATATAGGGTGGCAATTACAGATTACTTATGGTTTTGTTACGATAATAACAGAACTAAATTGTTCTGTTCTTTTAGACTTGATTTTGCCTTGTCACCAAACAAAGAGAAAAAACTATTTCTTGTTTGGTTCATCTCCTCCATTACCTACCCTTTGCCTTACCCTAATCTCTGGTCTGAATCAAACAGTGCCTTTTTCAGGCTCAGATAAAAAGATCTCTTTGCTTATTAAACTAATAATATATTTTGCCTCGTATTTTTAATTTTGTTCTTACTGATTTTTTTTCCTTCCTTTCTGGGATAGAGTATAAAGAAAACTGAACAGTATTAGAGAGGAGTTTTCCTATAGATTCTTTCTGCATCATAGTACTTTGGCTGCTCTGGACCACCAACCACCAATTCTTACTAAACTTTCTGTATTACTGGAAAGTACTTTTCTTTTTTCCCTCCCATGGTACCTATAAATTTAGAAATAAAGATAATAGGCCAAATTAACTTGCAGACAATTCCATTCATCTCATTTATAACTATGTCCATAAATGAACTTGCAAACCAATTAATAAAACCATCATGATTACTACTCCAGTAAAGTAAGATTTTAAAATACAAACAGTACTTTTGATGCTAAACTTCTTAATAAAAACCCCAAACTTGAATGTTATTACCCTAGAACTTTTTCCCAAGTGTTTACTTATGTCAGTAAATGAGGTTAAAGAGGATGTGAAAATCTTCTACAATGTACACCAGTGAAACCAAGTTATGATGCAAACTTTATTGTGGAAAGAAACCATCTTGAATCTAAGCATTTAAGAACATTTCTTTGGCTGTGACATATACACCATAAAAATGTATAAGTAGAAGATAATAATCTTTTTGATCTATTAATGAAGATTTATTTGGGCCATTTCTGTACAAGTGTTGCATTGCCAATATAGACTAATGTATAGCTCTCTCAAAAATCATTGAATGCATCATGAAATTGAGCGCTGGTTACAAATTATTATTGTTCCTTCTAAAATCAGTTCATTATTCTGTATCTGTATTTATCAGTTTTCTGCTGGCATTATGAAACATCCTGAAGATTGCAGTGCCTGTACTGCAGTTTTGTGGATGTTTGTTCAACATTCCACTTAGGTTTAAAAACATGGTGAAGAATGGCCATTAGGGTCAATATACTTGTATAAAAGTGTTCTCATTTTAATGCTTTGCTTTATTCCCAGATCAGTCTTAAAAGACATGGAAAAAGAAAAGTAATTTGATTAATTGAAATTCTGCTTTAAGTGATTGTGTATATAGCTCTGTGCCTCTTGAGAAATCATTAGCTTGCACAGCAAACAGCTCCATAGACTCTCACTGCAGGAACTCTAAAAACTTTGTGCTGACCTTTGCAAGGCTATTCATGCTTTATACAACACAGATTTTCCCAAACACTGTACTAAATACATATATTGGAAATGATACCAAAAGCAACAATGACTTTTTTAGCCCCCCTCAGAAACAGAGTATCTGTTTCTTGGTGCTACTGTTACTTCAAGATTTCAATGCCTGGAGTTCCCAGGTGACACTGATAGAGATTTATTCTGGACTAGAAGTGTTTACAATCTAAGTATGTTTTTATGGAAGTATTGCTATGACAAAAAGGTCAAAATTATGTTATTACATATAGTTTAATGCATTTTTTCCTCAGTATGCAAGCAGAGCATATGCCAACAGCACTCATAGGAGAAATATTTTTATGGCAATTTTATGATGCAGTGCTGTTGGGGCTGGGCAGTAGCAAAGAATGTGTTATTAATATTACAGAGGGAATCTTCCTAAGCATAGCCAAGTCTTAAGACAGAAGGCTTCTGTAGAAAATCTTACTAAGATGCAGTCACTGTGTTATGATTTCTTACTCAAAGACTGGTTTAAATAGAAATTAGATTACAGCAAGAATATGTACATCCCCCAAGTGATGGATGAGCACAGTGACAGTGGGAATGCACACTGCCAGCTCCAGCTCATCCCTCACACAGCCCTCCTCAAACCCAACACTTCCATGTCTTAGCCTGCATCAAAACTATTAGGAAACCATTAGAACAGGGAGGAGTCATCTCAAAACAAGACTGTTGTGTGGCTGGAAATGCAGCTGTCTGTGTCTGGTCTGCTCTACCAATGCCAACTGTACCTGGGATGCACAAGAAATTGAAAAGGGCTCTTCTGGACACTGAAGAGATGGCCCAAAATGCATATAGAAGCCCCATCACAGTTCCCAGTGTGGGATTTAGCTGGAATACCACTGTACTCTGATGTTTTCTGATGCAAAGAACAATCTTTTGGGCATTCCTTGCCAAGAATAACCAAAAATAAGTTAGAGACTGCAGTAATTAAATGTAAAAGACAAAAATTAGGGAAATTCAAAGATCAGAAAAAATGTTTTTAAAGCCAAAAGCTTGCTTTTAGGTTTTGTTGAAAGCAAAATTGAGGGAGAATAGACAAGGGAGGTCTGGATATTTTGAGACATGGGATATTGTGTGAGGAAGCATACATAATGCATTGCTATGGTAATGGTTGCCAGAGTTGGTATCTTTTGTGGAAAAAAAATAAATTCTGTAAAAGTATAGTTACATAAGCAACTGCTACTTCAGTCACAAGAGCCATTTAGTTATCAATAATATCACAGAACTTCTCATATTTTACATATTTTGTGTAGCAAGGGGAGCAGTTTACTGAAGTGGCAATTTATATAGAGGAAATGTAGATTTCCCTGAGGCAAGCAGGTTATTAAGGAGAGAGTCTGGTCTTTACTCCAACATACTGTACTTACAGTACCATTACCTACAAGGTCTTATAGCTGCTCATGTGTCAACAGTTGCAAGAAATTAAAATGAGACTGAAGAGTATTTAAAATGGTAATTCTAAAGTGGAAATACCCATAATACTTGGGAAAGACACTTGTTCTCAGCTCTTTATTTCCTTTTCTCTTCTCTTCCTTCACTTCTCTTTTACACTTCTTTCTCCTGCTGTCTGTAGCCATGGCTAATCTGTTCCAGGTTCCAAACTGAGATAAGCAGCTTCTTGTCAAATAAGCCAATGCTGCTGGATGAATTGACCTTGACATGACTGCTGTGATGCCAAAAGCCACAAGCCAATGCTGACAATTGTTACATACTGTCACCTGATTTGTATTGTTGATGCATGTCATAAAAATACCAGGTGGTAAAGACAAAAAGGAGTGCAGTCCTTTGGTTCATCAAAATCTAACCTCTTGAACCTCAATGAACAATTGTGTCAGGCACAATCTGAATAAGACCTTTCCATATGTATGTTACCTGTGGTATTACCTCACACTTTGCAAAACACATTTGCTCTGAAAATACATGCAAAATTAGGGATGGCACCCTCAAAGCAGGAATATTGGCAGTGACTTGGGCATGCCAAGTAGCAGGTGTTTGCAGGAAACCAGTCAAGGTTTTGTCTCAGTGTTTGCTGGCAAGAAATGGCTGTTTTTCCTGATCCTTGATTGCATTGGCTCAGTGCATCCTCTCTTGCAGAATACCATCCACGAGGAGGTGCATAATCCATGAGAATTTTCTCTTCTAGATTCTTCCCACATAAATTTCATTAGGAGAGCAGGATTTTTTTTCTATTTCCAATGTCCCTCCAAATCATTGAGATGTGGAGAAAGGCATGACCATTCATTAAGGAGCTCTGTACACCAAGAGCATACTAAAACCTCTTTGATGACTAACTACTTTAAGTAATCACTGGAAGCAGGAAATATGAGGTGCAAGCACCAGAGCAGCACACAGTATTCCAGATGTGAGCAAATTGTGGCTTTATCAACTGGCATAATTTTATTTCCTGTTTTGTTCTTTTCCCTGTCCTAACAAACATTTGTATTTTTGGACTGGTGCCATGCACTGAGTTGATGTTTTTATGAAAATGTCTGTCACAATCCGAAACTTTCACTTTGAGTGGTAACAGGCAACTCAGAGTTCATCACGTTATTCATAAAGCCAAGAACACTAGCCCACATATATAATTTCACATTTATCTACACTAAATTTCCTCTGCCATTTTATTAACCAGTCAACCTTAAGGCCCATTTACAGTTCTGTGCACAGCTCTCACACTACCTGCATTGAGTAAATGTATATCCCCAGCAAATTTTTCCACTTCACTGCTAAGATCTTCCAATCAATTTTTGAGTTTGTTAGGAAAAATCAATTCCCTGCAGAATTCTGCTGGTGACTTCTCTCTGTATTGTCCCAGTGCTCAGGTGGTTGAAGCCTTGGTGCTGGGGAATGTGGCATTCAGTCTGGGTCTGCAAAGGTGCTGGGGAGCTGCATGGTCCCTTGTCTGGGATTTCCTGTGTAAGAATTATCTGCAGTTCTGTGCTGTGCTCTGTCCCTTGCACTGGGATCTGCACTCCAGCAAGAGCTCACCAACCTGATGTGTGCCTTCCTCTGTGCCTGGCACACTTGGCAGCAAGTGAGGGGATTATTTGGCATTTGCAGCAGTGGAGAACTGTGTGATTTCCATCAAGATTCTACATTAACTGAGGTCTTCTCAAAAGGGATTTTTTTCTATATGCAGTCCAGACTTAGGTTCCTTGTAATGTGATTTTACCCCCATGTTACATATCCCTTTTCATGTGATCAGACACATAAGAAAGAATGAACTTCAGAAATCTGACTTCACACAGAAAGTAGGATACTAATAGCCTTTGCTAAAGGAATGTTTTGGGGCATAGAAAAAGTGTTTTAGAGCACAAATAACAATATATAGTCTTGTGACCCCGTACTCAGGACCCAATACAGCAGTTCAGTAGGGAAACTGTAGATGAGTAGAAAGTCTGTGGTAATATGAATTGTTTTCATAAACATGCAAAAAAAAGGAATTGTATATTAATCTGTTGGAGGTGAATGAATGTAGCCAGAAAAATAAAACCTAGATGTTTGGATACCTCTGGCTTTTTCACTTGTTTGGACTTCACAGGCTTGATTTACCACTACAGTGCACTTCACTTTGCTGTTTGCATATGGAACGTGGGTATGAAGGTCTCCAAATAGCAAGGAATTAAAAATTCTTGAAGTGTGACAATCATCACATCTCTGAATTTGGGCTCATGCTCTTCACTGGTTTGTGTTTGGGTGATATTTATTCCTTTCAGGGAAGATAGTCTCTGAATTTTGTTTGCCACATTCAATGAAGGAAAGGAAGTATTTGACACTATGCCCTTGAAACATCAAAGTTACATTTGTATGGGTTGATAAGGAACATAGGCTCTTTATTGATGCTAGCAAATCAAACCAAGAAATGCTTCTAAAAGTCCTGTGTGTATCCTCTGCATCTGTCTCTGTGTGTGTGTGTGTGTATTGTGCCTAGGAAAACTGGGCAAACAAGTCATTATGCTATTGTTGCTATTCTAAATAACCATTCACAGTTATAATTTCAAATAGGCAGCCAAGGAATTGTCCTGTGGTGCAGTACCATCTAGTGGCCCCATTGAACAGGGCTTTATTGGAGACAGGTACTGGTACTCAGCATTAACTACCAAATGCTGCATTTGTTGATGCTTTTTGTTATTGTTATTGTTATTAAGTTTCTGAAGGAACACAAAACACATGCAAAAAATGACACTCTACTACCTAAATTAGTAATGATGTTTGGAGGTGTCAGATGCTAATATACGGCTGTCCAAAAAATTATAAAAATCTGTTGCTGTGGCTTAACTCTGCACTTCTTTCTGAATAAATGCTCTTTACATGCTTTGTACACATTATTTTTTGTTATTTAAAGCAAGGCAAAGACTGTCACTTTTACAATAGAACTTATAATTAGCAATGAAGTTTTGACACACATAAGCTTTGCTCCCCTATGCAAAATGTTAATTTCCAAATGACAGATTCCAGAATATTCTGAGTTGAAAGGGACCCACAAGGATCATCAAGTCCAACTCTCAAGTGACTTAAGGCAATCACATACAGGGACTGAACCCACAGCCTTGGCTGGGTTATCAGCATCTTATTGTAACCAACTGAGCTATTGTGAGCTGTAGTCCATTCTCAGCTAGGTTCCTTATCAAATTAGGCAAAGCATGACTCCAAACACACAACTGCAAATGCTGGAACTGAATACTAACTACATTAATTGAAGCATTTTAGGAGTTTCCAAGGTTTTCTTTCTCCTATTTTTATGTTCAAATATCTGAAGAAGGGACTTAAATCCCAGTATCACAGCATGTATGAGGTTACATGCTGTTCTTACATAGATCTTCCTCAGTTTCTATTCATCTGAAAGTAAATAAATAAAAATAACAGAAACCATGATACTAACTTAGGCTGTGTGCCACACTCCAAGAAAATGTATGAGTAAAATACTCTTCTACACATGTACTTAGCCCTTAACACTGAAAACTAGCAGTGTCATCAATGCATTACCTCACTACTGAATACCTGTAGTAGAGACCAGGGATGAGTCCCAGCACTCAACAGCATCCAAAAATCAACACCCAAAAATGTTCTTTATACATTGCCGAATCGTACTTTACAAATACCAGGTAAAATCAAATGCAATTAAAGCTTCAGTGGTACTTCACTTATACAGAAATTAATTCATGGGAAATGTGATTATTAAAGACACCATGACAGTGATAATTTTAACCTGTATTTGTGGAACGACTGGTTCAGTTGCTCCTCAGCAGAAAGGCCTCCTTCTTGGTCACTCATCTGACAGGTTTCATGAAGCTCCATCTCTGCTACAGCTCTCAGTTTTGTTTGCTCTGATAACGCTGGGAAACGCATACGGTCTGGATAACAAAGAAATTTCTCTAATAGCTGATGCATAATTCAAAATAACATCTACAGTTTGATGTAATTCTGTCAGTGATGCTACATTTGGATAAGTGGCTGGTTTAGGTAAACAGAACCTGGTGGTGGCTGGTTTAGGTAAACAGGTAAACAAAACATCTTTTGACCTTATATTCATAAAGTTGTTTCCCTATTCATATTTCCAATAGACATGAGATATACAGGTCAGACAATTTATAGAAATTTGGAAATAGTGAAAAGTCTTACTCCATATAAAATTCTGTCTGGCCAATGAGGAACTGACTTTCTATTGTATCATATGGTCAAGTAGTAACCAACTATTTCTCACTATGAAATCACTAGGGGCTTTGTTTTATGTTATAGGGAGAATAGTAAGTAAACCAATCAAGTCACTAATCTTGAGACATCAGTGGTGCTGTAACACCCCTTAAGTTACTGTGAGGGTAATTCTTTGAAATAATGAGGTGAAAGACTTCAAAGTGGTGTTAAAACAATTATGTGCAAACAACAGTACATCCTTCAGTGGCCACATCTCATAGCACAGTTCACAGTTTTTGCAGCGAGCCACATTAGTCCACAGCCTGAGTGACCTCTTGGAGTCATGCCACATTTCCAGCACCTGTCAAATGGTTCTTTCTGTAGGGCATGCAGACAATGGAAACACATTAAAATAACCGTATCTGCCAACAGGGGCAGGTCCAGAGAACAGAAATTGGCCCCACTGTACATGCAGCTGATCAATAAGAGATATTGATTCTACTCTGTGTGCTCAGTCAGCCTGCCATAAAGAGTGTCTTTAACAAGCACAGTGGGCAGGATGGCACTGCTCTGCTAGCTGGGTGCTGATGCCACATAGCACAGCCATAGCAGCTTCTCGTCATGCATCCAGACTGCATTCCCTCCTTTTGATTCCTTTGCCCTATCAGTCAGCTTTTAGGGGGTGGAGAAGAAAATTATTGTAATGGAAATAATGAACAATGTTCTTTTTCATCATATCTTTCTGTGCACCTTGTAACATGGCTTATCAAAATCAATCTATAAAAATCCACAATGCCATAGCACATAATGCATTTTAATTGAATCTGCAATATATGTATGCATGAATTTAAACAGATTATTTGCATGAATTAATGTGAATATATAGCATGTGTTTTTATTTGCCTGTTATCCAGTCAATTATTACTAGCAAAAACAGATTCTAAAACTAGCTTTGCACATTTGATAAGCACTGCTGCTGGGGGAAGGGAAGGAAGAAAGTGTGATAGTGGCTGAGCTAAGGCAGCCTGAGGCATTTTTCTGCCTGCACAAGGCACAGACAGACAGAATGGATTGGGGACATTGTTCCAACAGTATCCTTTACTCTTTTGGAAATATGTGGCATTTGCTTTCTCCTTTTTCTCTGTGTCTCCTGTGATGTTGTCAGGGAGACAGAGTCCTTGACTTGCACCCCACAGCTGAGGCCATCCCCCTTTAGAGCAGTACTACCCCCAAACCTTGTACCCACTGGAAGATGGAAATCTGTTCTGTGACAGGTCCCTGCACGATCTGTTTAGGTGGCATAGAATAAAAACCTCCCTGCACTCTCTCTTCAGCTCATTCAGAGGAAGCTCAAACTTCATTCCAAAAAGTGTATTCCAAAAGACCTGGCTTTATAATGTATTTATGATCAATTGTATTTTTTTTTTAATGATAGCATAAAGAGGCCCTAGGTAGCCTTTTTATGACATTGTAGTCTGTGAAGTACATTGTACATGTATTAAATTCCCCAACAAGATTTGTGACCTTCCTTTGATTTTCTTGTTCCTGCTATAAAACCTTACTGTAAATTATCTTGAAAAGTTACATTAAATGGGCATCTTTCGTAATTAAATTAGGGTAAAATGTCTGTTGCTTTCTCATGTAATTAGAACTCCAACTGTCAATTTTAAAAGTAATCAGGTTGTCAACAGAGGGCACAATCTAGTTATTTTAAAGGTCAAAATGGTTTTTGTATTTCAATTTTTCATATTTAGTTTATTAATATTTTTACAGGACTCAGACTTACTTCTTTTATTTATAAATAGTTATAATTTTAAGATGTTTAAACCTGGTACTGAATAGATTGGTGAAAGATGTGACTATTTTAATTACATTCTAAAAGGACATTCTCTATATAACCTTTGAGCACAACCCTGCAGTCATTGCTGAGAAAAACTCTAGCTGACTTGATAGACTGAAATTTAGACTATAACAGACACAAAAAATAAAAATAGGTCAGTAAGATATAATTGTGAGCAC
Source organism: Geospiza fortis (assembly GCF_000277835.1). Taxonomy (NCBI): domain Eukaryota; kingdom Metazoa; phylum Chordata; class Aves; order Passeriformes; family Thraupidae; genus Geospiza; species Geospiza fortis. Next base: position 7,796,118 of record NW_005054313.1, on the reverse strand, counting down.
TCTGCACGTTTCCGCATTATCTTTGCTAATATCGAGCAAAATATTGTTCCGCAAATCAGCACGGCTAATGCCCGATGTCCAAATAACCATTTGATTCACTTCACTTTATTGTTGGTATTTAGTAATTCAATCCTTTTTCACACAGTTGTTTACAGACAGATACAATAACTAACAAGAAAAATGTGAACAGGATCGCTTACTCGGGTTTTTGCCTACAGAACTTCTCAGTCTATTTTTAATATTTCGGAAAGCGGAAGGAGCATAAATGATCAGTGTTACATTTCTTATCTGAGTGTTATCAGTAATATCTAGAAATCCTTTTCCCTATTCTGACTTTCATTTCTTAAGAGCAGCAATTTGAGTATTCAGCATTTTATCAGGTTAAATATTCGAAGTATAACAATAAAATATATTTAATTTTTTTTTCTCCTGATTATTTTCTCTTTCACAACAAAGAACCATAAAGGCAGCAAATGCTATCTCTGGTTTAGTGCAAGAGAGAAAGTAAACACTAATTATAGCAAATAACTATTAGTGTCAAAGGATTGCAAGACATTACCAATATACACTTAAGCATTTCAGAGCAGACAGCGACCTTACCTTCATAGCCAAGGAGAAAGCATGTCAGCAAGTTAGGAGAGACCTCCTCCAAAATGGAACAAAAGGCAGAGATAGCACCTGGGCCTTTTAAATACAGTTTATCTAGAAAATATTCAGTTCTCTTCTTGTAGCTCTCCTGAGACCAAATGTCTTTGTATTCCTCCAAGGAAAAGACTCTCTTGTAAACCAAATATGACAGCACTTTGTTCACATCCAGCTCTTCCAGTATTTTCTCTCTCTGATTGCTTGGGATTTCAGAAAGCCACTTACTCCTGTTTTCATTTTCTCTTCTGGTAGATTTTGCACAGTTGTAAAACCAAGACTTGGCTGTTCTTCCAAACATTTTGATATTTAAGTAGAAAATAGAAAATTCTGCTTCTGCATTTATTGTGCAGTATTCAGCATGCAAAATAAACATACTGTGGATGGCTAGAATGCAAATACATGCTGCTTTCTGTGATTATTGTAATTCCAATGGAATAAAGAAGGCCTACATACAAATTATAAAGAAATCTAGCTCAATGCCTGCAGCCTCCTAAGAGGATTACATTACACTAATTAGCCCTTTACAACTGTTAACAGCTTCTGAACCATAATGATGAGACTGAGAATTGCTTACTGTTACTTTTTAATTCTGTAACTGATCTTCAAAGATATCCCTTTGCAAAAAAGAATTCATTCTAGAAGACAGCTGATCAAACTGAAATAATCTGTACAAGCTGGTGCAGGACATAAAATAAAGCACCCTTTTTACACTTTGATTTTATATTCCTCAGAGGCCATACCCAAACCACAGTACAAATGCCCTCCACTTCTTGTTCTTCCATAAAATATTAGCTTTAATATGCAATGGAATTACACATTTAGAAAGCATGTTTCCATACACATTTTGTACCTATATGCAAAAGGTAAAAAAAAAAAGGTTCCAGAATAAGACCTTTTTTTGTGAAGGTAAATACATAACTACTAAGAATAACAACATTTCTGCATGTCTAGATTTTTATGCCATTTCCAAGCAAAATAATTCATGTAGCGTCCATTTCCTGAGCCAGGTTTAACAGTGGAGATTACTGCAATCCCAGTGGAGGTGTTCTGCCACTGATAATCATTCATTGGGGATCACACATTACATAACCTCCCTTATGCAAATGCTCCTTAGTACATGGACTGCTCGGGCTTGTTTTCATGCTTTCTGTCAACAAAAATTCCCTGTATAGAAAAGCTATGAATACTTCCTGCCTCCTCCTCCTGTTTCTTAGTCTATTTTTTCTATTTCTACTGCTGCCAACTGATAATGCATCCATGGCCTTGCTCGTGTGGCCTTACCTGCACTTTTCTAAAGGGTAGTTTATCTGTTGTGGAGCAAACAAAAATATGTTGCCAAGCTTTTAGTCCAACAAGTTTTAGAATATTTTCTGTTCTTGTGATCTTAAGTTGCAACCACTGTATCCTCCTGTCAGGTTTCTTCTGTTCCCAAAATTTCAAGTACTTATCAGTTAACATTACAGTTGACCACTGACTATCATAATGCAGGAATTTTATTGACTATGTGAGCATCCAGTCAGCCAGAGGCTTCACAGAATTGTTTGGCAGCATTGCCTGTCACCTTGTGGTTGTTTGCAGATACAACAAGCCTCTGTGTGACACATCGTGTGGAGCAAGGACCATGGGATTGTGTTTTATTTGAAGCAATAGTAATGGTCCCAGTTTACAATGTCATGGCTTATTTGCCATAGCAGTGAGATTCTCACACTCCTGTGATCATCTCAGGTAGAGCTCCCTGTGCTCTGCACGACATCACCCACCAGAGAGGGCCCTCTGGGGGGACAGGGATGGTACAAAGCAGCTGCTATCCCAACCATTAGCCACCCTAAGCATGAGCCAGAGAGCACAGCTAAACCAGGGTCATCTGCAGAGGGCAGAGAAAGTAGCCAACCTGTCTGGTGCATCTTCTAGGTAGCCTTTGAAAGCAGGGGCTCTTTAATTCTCAGAATTCCCTCTGGTTTGGAATGACCATAGAGGTACTATGATTCCTTTTTTCTCTTCAAATTGTTTCTGTCTCAGAAGTTCTACTAATTAACACCACATTATCTCAGCAGATAAAAAATCCTGATAGAGGATGCTGGTACTCCACATATGTTAGACAGCATCCTCTGAATCAGCCTTCTCAGCCTCTACAGCTTCGGAGGGGAAATTCTTCCATTACTTCACTAAATGCTAGAGCAAGCCCAAAGTTACACGTGTTTGAGCTCATAAGGCACTACCCAAAGATGAGATACAGAGGATATAACCTGAATACATTTCTCAGAGTTTAATTTAAACAACAAATCTCTGTTTATTTTATTGTGCTGACAACACTGCTTGTCATCAGTATCCTAAGCAGAGTAATTAATTCTACACAGTAGTGAATTTAAAAATTAAAAGAACAGATAACCTATCAAATTAATAATGAAATGGATTTCTAAATGAAGGTATAGACTATGTTTTACTTTCATACCTGCCAATCCAACCTCAAAGATATACAACCTTGCTATAGTGAGGGACAGACATAGGTGTTGCCAACTTGCACCTCTTCAGGAAAGGAAGGAAGAATTGGTGCAAATGAAAAAAGTGCATTGGTATATTAACCTAAAATTTGTGAGTATACACTATAGGAGCGTCTTTGGACTTGATGCACTGAATAATTGACTTTGTTCTTCTAAAAGAGTACAATGTTTGGAGCCAGGAATCTCCCCATTATTTTTGTTGGTAAAATAATATATTCTTATAACCTCAAATGTGTTCTTATAAAATCTTAAAATCAAAAAGAAGAGTAGATTATATAGGAAATGTATCGAGTTGTGAAAAATTACAAAATTTATCTCTCTACTTCCTCACATACCATATAGTTATTTCTCACTGTGTAAATACAAAAAAATGCTAAAATTCTGATTTGGTAATTGCCAAATTGGTAATAAAAACCCACACCTTTCAAAGTCTGAGTATAGGTTAAAGGTGAAAATTTGAAAGTGTGTGTTGAGAAACAACACAGAAAAGTGAGTGTAAAGTGCAATCAAGGGAGGAAACAAGATAAATTGCAGATGGCAAGGAAGTGTTTAAGACAAAAGGATACATGGAAGTACATGGTGGATATAAAAGATTTGTGATGGAGAACTAGTCTTTTCCCAGGGTCAAGGGTCTGAGGTATTTAACTGCAATGACCTGTAAATGATGCTGCAGACTGTTGGGCTGTGCAATAGAAGTTGTACAATCCTCCCAAGCTCTGAGTCCTAACACCTGGCAACTCAAACATCTTCAAATTATTTACCTTCATGCTAAGTTCTGCAATTTGTGCTAAGATGCTGAATAGTTTCAATCAGCCTGATTTCATACGAAATGGTGTCAGCCAGGAAGCATCCATTACAAATAAGCTCTGGCAGTGTTTATTTGACATTGAAGTCAAGAATGCAATCGACCAATACGTTTTAACAATGACATTGTTTCATAAAGCGTTTAAGGAAAGACTGAATGTGGTACATGGAGCCATAGTCCAGTTGACGCGGTGGTCCTCGGTCATAGGTTGGACTCGATGATCTCCGAGGTCTTTTCCACCCCAACTGATTCTGTGGATATTGACACTTCCCAATTGCTCACCGGCCTCAGGTAGGCAGATTGATCACCAGCACAGCAGCAGGAGCTCTAAAGAGCCGTTTGCTCAATTAAAAGGAGCGATGGGAGCAGGAACGCCCCGCACGGCTCCGCACGGCCCCGCAGCCGCGCCGGGCGGGCTCCGCCGGCAGCGG
>NW_005054313.1:7776648-7791554 GCF_000277835.1 Geospiza fortis | reverse complement strand
GAGGTAGCGCCGGGGCCGCTCGGGGCGGGATGGTGACCCCGGGCGGGCGGGAAGGGAAGGGACGGGACACTCACAGGACCGAGCCGCCTGTGCCCAGGCCGAGCAGAAGCCTGTCGCGGTGTCTGCCCGCAGCACTGGGCAGCGGTCTCTACCCTTGTGCCAAGGCGGCAGGTTCATAGAATGGTTTGTGTTGGGAAGGTCCCTAAAGATCATCTTGTTACAAGCACCTTGTCGTGAGCAGGGACATATTCCACTAGACCAGATTGATTAGAGCCCCATCCAGCCTGGCCTTGAACACTGCTAGGGATGGGCATCCACAGCATCACCAGGCAACCTGTTCGAGGTATCACACGACTGAAAGTTGCTGTGACTGCTCACTGCTCTGGTTGGACCTCCAACGGCCTCTCTGGGGCAATTTTGCTAGGGATAGTTGTAGTAGTAAAATTTGGGAAATTTTATTGAGAGGAGTTTGCTTGGTGAGCAGCATTGCTGTGTCTGCAGAACATCAAAAGGATGCAGTTTAGCTGTACCATGAGAAATCTTTGTACTGAGGACATACCTTATTCCCTGTAATTGCCTTTTTAGCCATATATTATACTGATTTGGTTTGTTTTGATGATTGCTGGGAAAAAAAAGGTCATGGTATAATAGGGGTATACTTTGTATTCTCACTGTTTTCAGAAAGTCTCCAGTGCAAGTCCAGCTGATGCAGTGAATCAAATTAAAGAGGAAAAGAAAAAGGAAAATGAAGCTGTGAACCAACACCAGAATGATGTAAGTGGTTCTTTAATACCACATAGTAACAGGAGTGGTTTTCAGACAGGTTCAGAAAAGGCTCTCAAATCTGGAATACTTTGCTGTATTTTGAAATCCCAGCTTTTGGGAAGAAAGCTTGCTATAGCACAGAGAAAAAAAAACTCATATTATTCAAGAGCTTCATCTTCCATTAGTAGGGTTACTGATAAATTATTAAATCTCTACATTTTATGTAACAAAAGGATTTGGGTTATTGGAAAATAAAGCTCGTGGTTTTGTGGTGCCTAAGGAGGGTGGTGGTTGATGAGCATTCATAATGGTTGAAGGGATATTGGCAGCACTGATGTAGTACAATAGAGCTTAAAAACTCACCTTAGGCTAAAATACAGGAACCTTCATGTGAACTGTCTGGCTTGAATCTGATGCTTTGAATGTAGTGGCAGAAACGAAGGCTTGTTGGAGTGATCCAGATTTATCCAGGACATCTGCCAAATGCAAATTTTGGGTCAGGAATATAAGCTGCTTTCTGAGGTCCAGCTCAGAGACCCATTTAGGCCCAGATTGATGAACGTGCATGGAAAATCAGAAAATCACTCTAAAATAGTCAGTAAGTTGGATGGGACTATCCTGTATATTATTATTTATAAATGCTTTACTGAATTTTAGTGTAAATTGCAGTACAGTTAAATCTTGACAAGTTGGAACCTCTGGGGATGCACCAACACTGTTAATCCTTTTATTCTCTTTGTCTCACAAACGTGTTCGTGATCGAATTTGTCTTACAGCTCCAGTGTGTGCCAAGCTTCATAGAAGACAGACTGAAGCTTTATGAAGCACTGAAAAAAGAACATGATGCTTTGCTAGCTTACAGAGCAGCCAACCAGAGCAAATCTATCAAAATTACTCTGACAGATGGGGAGACACTTGAAGGGGAATCTTGGAAAACCACGCCATATCAATTAGCTGTAGGAATTAGGTAACTGCACATTCAAGGAGTTGTACTTCTATAGTGATAAAACTGTTACTATCATTTGTCTCTTACCTTGTTGTATAAAATATATATCACGATCAGTGGGTGGTGGCTCCCTTAAACTGGTTTGCTTGGAAAGCATTGGCACTTCAGATTCATGTAGTAGAAACAGCTGGTTACAGTTCTGATGCTTGGGATTCTGTGCTGGGATCATAATGCTTCCAATTAATTCCGTGGCACTGCTGGGAATTGAGACATTTTGTGAATTAGCAGAATCAGTGGAACCTGTTGTAAGGAACAGCCTTTCCTCCAGATCCCCAGCACTGAAAAGTGTTAAACAAAACCTCTCAAGACTTTAAGGTTCTAAACCTTAAAAGTAGGCAAGTGTTTAAGAAAACCACAGAAGCAAAAGTTTATGGTCTTCAGGTGCTACAAGATGTGGATGTGATCTTATGGGGTTTAGAAATCTAAAGGCTTTTACAAATCTGAAGCTAAATATTCTTTTCTTTTGTCTCTTCTGTTTCTTCAGTCAAGTGTTGGCTTCAAATGCAGTCATAGCTAAAGTGAATGGTGAACTCTGGGATCTGGACCGTCCGCTGGAGGGAGATTGTACTCTAGAGCTGCTCACCTTTGATAATGAAGAAGCCCAAGCTGTGAGTAAACACTCTGGTTTCTGCTTGATTAAAGAAACTAATAACATAAAATTGGTTGCAGCATTAAGCTTTAAAAATCCCATATTAAAAAACACCACAAAACTATACAAGTAATGTATTTCCAATGATTCAACAAAGATTAGATACTAAGTGCCTGTAGTCTGAGAGTGAGTAAAGTCTTTGTGTTCTTTTCATCCTTCTCTTTTACATAAATAAGTTATTTCTCAAAGGAGTTAGCACAGAAAGCCTTGATTTGTATGTGAACTTGAAGCAGTCTGTGGTTTGGCTCAGTGCATCTGAAGATCAGATGGTAAAAGCAAAGTGAGGCAGTCTCAACTGTTTTCTAAAAACTGTCCAATATTAGACTTGAGCATTAAATAAAATCTACACCCCCTTGTATTGGCACTGTTTATTAGTTCCTTAAGTAGACATTTCTTAGTCAATTAAACTATATGTATACTTAGCAACTTGAATGAGATTTTTCTTTAATGGTATTCAGTCTGAAGCTTATGTTATCTTTATACGCTGAGATTGGACTTCAGTTTTGTCAAAGAATTATTCATGTGGTTAAGCTTGTTGGAGACATTTCAGGAGCCTGTCAAGGCTTTATCTTATAGCAGTACCTCTGAAATAGTCTCAATTAATAAGTCAGAACATCAGACTGGTATTGATCTACTGTGTTGTTGGCTTCCCTCTTCTGACATTTCAGGTAATATAGTTTACAGGCCCATTAATAAATGTACTGAACGTGAACAATGGCAGCCTAATTGGCTACATTGCTTTAGATGTGATTAGTGGTGCATAGACTTCAACTGAAATTAACTTCTAAATAAACAAGGTAAAGTAATTAAGTTGAAGGAATTGTGCAGAGGTAGTCATCCTATTTCAGACTGAAGTATGATGGGCCTTTAGTGCCACATCTGCCATTATCTTTTCATTTTGAAGCATTCTAAATGAGTAATATAAAGTTGTTTTACTTCTCTCAGAATTTGAACAACATTTGTTCCAGTCTGTGTCCTACCTGCAGATCTCTCTAGTTTTGTATTTCCTTTTTAGTTACACAGTGCCATTGACCTCATGGTTTGCTCAGCTGACTTCATTTACAGGTTTATTGGCATTCAAGTGCTCACATTCTTGGAGAGGCCATGGAAGGACATTTTGGGGGCTGCTTATGCTACGGACCACCCGTTGAGAATGGATTTTATTATGACATGTATATTGAAGACAGGTAAAATCACAGTGTCTTAGAACTTTAACACTCCTATTAAAGATTAGTACTAGAATTATTTTGTTTGTTTCTGCATGTTAAAAGTATAATTCTGACTCTAATATGATTTGAAACATAGTCTTCTGTATATACAGTTCAGTTGAGTCTGTGTATATATTTAAATTCAGAAGCAGTGTTCAGACACCTGCTCTGTAAGAGATGAAGCTGTTCTGTGGAAAAAATGCAGAGTGTTTGGGTTGAACTTTCTGAAGTTCCTGTGAGGCAAAGGGGATGGTTTCCTTGAAGAGTCATCCATATTTGGTTTCCAGGGGCCATAGTCATTTGTAGAAAGGGCACAAATGCATGTAACTTGTCTAGGTGTTTACTACTTTTCTAATCCTTGTGCACAGCTTTACAATTCTGTTCTTTCCTTGCTTATCCTTCTGTAGGCAGGGAGAATACTGAATCTGCATAAGCTGATAAACTGGCTCTTGTGGCTGGGCTGAGCCTTTTTGACCCTTGGTTTGTTTTTTTTCTTAAATCATATGTATATTTTGAGCTATAGGTCTTCCAGATATTTAATCATGTCAAAGACTGTTCCAGACATTCAAAGGAATTATTTCAATGGGTTTTTTCAGAGTGATACTATCTGTGTTTCTGGGTTTAGAAAATACAGCTGATTGTAAGTAACTAAGGCAAAAAATACAGTGACAAATCACAACACATTCCATGTTTTTCAAATTAAACCATTAGAAAAATGGGAGTATCAAAATGATTAATTTATATTTCTTTTGCTTGTGTCTTTTTATCTAGAAGTGTATCTAGTACTGAATTCCCACTACTAGAGAACCATTGTAAAAATATCATAAAAGAGAAACAGGCTTTTGAAAGGCTGGAAGTCAAAAAGGAGATCCTGTTAGACATGTTTAAGGTAACTCTTTAGAGTGGCTGTGGATCTGACGTGGAGTTTTTTTTGTTGTTGATTTGTTGTTTTGTTTTGTTTGGTGGGTTTTTTGTTTGTATTGGGGTTTTTTTGGTTTTTTTTAGTTAGAAGTATCTTTTACTGGTGCACTTGTAATATAAAAATGTAGTTTTTGAAGAGAATTTTATTATCCATTTTGTTAACTTTTCTGGCTTTTCATGCTTCCACACACAGTATAATAAGTTTAAGTGTCGTATCCTTAATGAGAAGGTGAAGACACCAACTACCACAGTATACAGGTAAAGGAATATACTTGAACTGAAAGAATAATTTGGGATTTTTTTTATTCTGAGTTCTGAATTCTTGTGTGATTGGGACTTAAGCTTGCAATTAATATTGCTACATAGGTAGAATGAGATTTTCTTTCTCTGCTGGGACAGATTAGGTCTCAGTTTGTGGACAAATGTCAAATTCAGTTTTTATTCACTCTGGTTTCAGCAGACTGATTAAAGTAAGTTGCCATCTCTGACATTGTCTTGCTGCATAATGACTAAAGCTCTCTCTAGCTCAGTGTGGGGTGAAGAACCTGCTCATTCAGTTACTTGTTAGTTGGTTGGAAAATGGCAACATCATTTTCTGTTTGATGTGCATGCTTTAAAATTTCCTGGCCAACTTGAACAAGTTCACATAAGGAACTGTATGAATTGGCAAATGTGTTATGATGCTCTTGAAAATGGATCAGTTGTGCTGAGCATTTACTGAGTGAATATTCCTCTTCAGGTAGAAGGCACAGTTGCATTTAAGGTGCACTGAATTTGCTTCATGCTGCATGTTTATATTTGCTGGCATGTTTGAATGAGTCAAACATGAGCTTGTGTGCCATTAGTGAATGTATTGAAAAATGTTGGGTTGCTGGGAAATGAACACTCTTTTTGTTTTGGCATATAGATGTGGTCCATTGATTGATCTCTGCAAGGGACCACATGTGAGACACACTGGAAAAATTAAGGCCCTTAAAATAGTTAAGGTAAGTTTAAATTAACTGTGCATCAAAACTGAAATAAATGGTCCATTGATTTATTTATATATTTATTTTTCCTGAGCTGATTGTACTAGGATTGGTCCTTTGTATTGTTTTCTTTGCTTACTGTAGAATAGTTCTTCATTTCTTTTCCAGTTCCCATTGTACAACTAGAACTACTGACTTTAATTGTTGATCTGTGTCTGACATTTACTGATTCTTGGCTAAGGCAGTAGTACCTCAGTGAAAGTTACCAGCATGTTTTTTATCAGAGTATTAGTGTAGTAACCTGCTCATTTAAACTGATGAAGAGCACTGCAAAACTACTCTAGCTAGTGGTGACCAGATGAGCTGTGGAACCAATTCTGCCATGCACAGGAGAGAAGAGCAGCCTAAGCCCCTGTGGCAGGACTGTGCCGCTATCTCCTATCAGCACTGCACTTCACAGGACAAGGGTCCTGCTTAGTCTGACTACAAGGGGGTGTACATGCTCTGTTCTGCAGTAAGTTCACATTAAGTACTCACTGGGTCAGAAAATAGTATTTTGACCTTGTCAGGTACAGGAGATTTTCAGGTACAGGAGATAAAGTGGACCTTAGCAGGTCTGCAAGTGCTGCTGTTACAAAATGGCATTGCTTCCAGGGAAGCCAGAGACAGTGTTTGCAGAGGCCTCTGAATGTACGGTGTATACTCACAGATCCTACTTTTGGTAACCTTATTAGTCTGAGCTCTTTGGAACATTCATCATTGTGGCTTTTCCTGGCTTCCAAACTGAAGTGTATGGAACTCCTGAGTTCCAGGGATTGAGTGGGTAGAGGGTTAAAACTGCTCAGATTTAACTGAGAATTAGGTTTGGTTTGCCTTTCTTGTTTTCTTACTGCATTATGCTTTCAATGTAAACAACTCCTGCCTTTTTAAAAGCCATAACATGAAATAATAAAATATGCCATGATGTGAGTTAAAACAAGGTCCCTAAGCAGAATAAAATAGGATTTGACCTGTCACTTCTGCTTGTCTTCCATGTTAGTATGCTGACTAAAAGGCACTGCAAGTCTCTTTGTATTACAAACAAATGCTGAAGGACTGCATATAATTCTTTTCCCAAGGAAAAATGCAATAATGTTCGAATGGGTTAGTGTTTATCCCTCTTCCCCTGATATTATCCTAAAGTATGGATTTTGTGTATCAGAGTTCCTCTACATATTGGGAAGGAAAATCTGACATGGAAACTCTGCAGAGAATATATGGAATATCCTTTCCTGATAACAAAATGATGAAGGAGTGGGAAAAAGTCCAGGAAGAAGCCAAAAACCGGGATCATAGGAAAATTGGAAAGGTACACTGTTCCACTGTCTACTTCTTTTATATTTCTATTATAGAAATTATTCTCTTCCCATGTATTTTAGTTTTGGTTTGATTTTTTGTTGTTGTTTTTTGACACTTTTAAGGGGAGCCAGTCCCATGTGCTTCTTGGTGTTACTTATATTTTAAAATTTTAGTTCTACAAACTCATCATTTGCATATGAGCATTAAACTAATGTTGGGAAGAAGTTAATGGCTTTAGTCCCTTAGTTTAGGGATATAAACCTGAAACCTATTAATGTAGAGTCTTTGCAGATACTGCCTAAACCACTCTGTTTTTCACAGAAGATAATTAATTTGGGAATTGTGGAAAGAACATGGTTTGATCATTCTTTATAATAGGTGTAAATCTGGGGAAATGTGTGTTTATATGGTCAAAGAATCAAATGGAATTTGGTGTTCTTACAAATCTCTAAGAGTAAGAACTGCAGATCAATTAACTGGTCTTGCTGAGAACTTGTAGACCATAAATCATCTTGTTGCAGTAATAGTCCATCTTTACAAGCAGTGTCTTGATGTGTGTGAAGTAGTTGCATTCTGCAATTCTCTCTGAATTGCTGTTAGAACATTCTGGTTTTGATTTACCTAGGAGCAAGAACTCTTCTTCTTTCATGATTTGAGTCCTGGAAGCTGCTTTTTCCTCCCTAGAGGTGCCTTTCTTTATAACACTCTTGTGGATTTCATACGGGTGAGTATAAACTGATGTTACTGATAGAAGTCCTAACAACTTTATTGTCATTTGCTGATCTTAAATGATAGGCCATTCATAGTGCTGAGCTAGCCACAGAAAGAGAAGTATCTATGTATGTAAACATATACAAGATTTTTGCAAGGATTATACAAATTTAACTTTTTTCAAAATAAGGCAGAGGGAAGCTGTGTTTTTCCAGCTGTGCAAAGTCTACATGTGCAATAGTCCTATTGTGTCCCTGTAAATTGCCATCATAATACCACAGTTGAAAAGAATCAAGCTTTTGCTTGTCAAAAGCTCTCTCACCTTTTCAATGTTGCATTTGTTCTCTAGGGGGAATATCGCAGGCGTAATTTCACTGAAGTTGTGTCTCCGAATGTCTTCAACAGTAAACTCTGGGAAGCTTCAGGACACTGGCAGCACTACAGTGAAAATATGTTCTCATTTGAGATTGAGAAGGAAACCTTTGCCCTTAAACCCATGAATTGTCCAGGACATTGGTTTGTACTCTCAACTGGAAAATTTCTTATTTTATGTCATTTATCCTTTTTGGGGCTGAGGAGAAATAAAAGGAGTATTAATACACAGTCATGTATGTTTATGATAGACTGTGTCCAGAGAGCTTCTCTGACAGTGCCCCAAAGCAGACCTTTGCAGTATGTCTGCACTGAGCTGGGTTGGTGCATGCTAATACTAGTCTGTAGCACTAGTAAATACCAATTCTGTTGGATAGAGGTGGGCATCAGATGTGATGGTCCAAAAAGGATACAGATTAACCAGTCTCAATTTACTCTTGCAGTGTTTTTTTCCTCAGTGATCTTCAGCAGTACACTGAGTGGTGTGCTTCTTCTGTGTGCCTGTCTTTCAGGATGTAGACACTCTGAATGAGTAAATACTTAAAAATGTGATTACTGTCTGTACTGAGCTTGGTTTATTTCTGTGTTGTCCTAAATCTCCTGTAAGAAGGATAAAAGGAAGGTTCTTCAATGTTCCTTTTAGCTTGATGTTTGCCCATCGTCCCCGATCCTGGAGGGAATTGCCTCTTAGACTTGCAGATTTTGGAGTTCTTCACCGAAATGAGCTCTCGGGCACTTTGAGTGGCTTGACTCGTGTAAGGCGTTTCCAACAAGATGATGCTCACATCTTTTGCACAATGGAACAGGTAAAAAAAAAAGGCACCTTCCACATCCCCACCAGTCAACCAAAAAAACCCTTCCCTCTCCCAGTGCAAACTAACAGTAAACAAGAAAAAAATTCCTGAAGTATTTCAACTCTTGATTCTTCCATTGTATAGCATAAAGCTGCTTTTGATAGTTTTTTTCTAGGTGCTTCATTTTATTTAGAAAGATGCATTGAGCAACTAAACCCCAGAAAGTAAGATTTGTTGCATTTTCCATCTCCCTCTGCAAAAAAAAAGCAGTTGATCGCATTGTTTTCTATAGTACTGCTGAATAAAACCTTAATTTTGTCAGTAATGCCATAGACTTTAGTGGAACTACATGTAAAAATTGATGTTCTTTAATTCAGGATACAATTTGACTCCAGAACCTCATGCTTAACAAAAATACCACTTTTCTTGCCATGCTTTGAAGCCACAACACCTCAGATCTCTCTTTGCCCGTTAAATGGAGTTGGATTTCTTGGATGTAATTTTCAAGTGATTTTTAATTCTTTCTTATTTAATGGACTCTTATGTTCTTGTTATGAGGAATTCAGTAGATTCAATTGCATTTTTATGTGAGTTAATTTTAACGTATTTAATATGTTTTATGTTTAAGATTGAAGAAGAAATTAAGGACTGTCTTGATTTCTTGAAGTCAGTGTATGCTGTCTTTGGCTTTACCTTTCAACTACATCTTTCTACAAGACCAGAAAATTATCTTGGAGATTTAGAGATCTGGGATCATGCAGAAAAGGTAATTAATTTAGAAGCAAACAAACAAACCCCTTAATATTTGTACTTGAGATAGATATTTAACTGACTTCTACCATGCTACATGGGGAAATTGCTTAAATCACATGCTAAATACTGCCCTTGGTGGAAATTCTTGTAGGAAAACATCACATTAAATCTGAAGTTTCTATAGAAAATCAGAACTTTCAGATTCTTACTTAGCCCCTTACCTTGAACTAGTTAAATTTCTATTAATATTTTTCTGATTAATCAGAAAAAAATATTATAGAATTTTATATATAAATTTTTCTATATAAATTATATATATTTATAATTATAAAAATTATATTTATACAAGGAACCACTATTTCCACATTATTTATCATAAACGAGCAAATGCTTGAACAATAGAGGTTGTGCTGCCTTTTCACTCCTTTTGAATTTCAAAGGCAGTTGCTTTGGCTTCCAGTAATGAGAGGCCTTTCTATACTTGTTTTAATTACTCTCTCATTATTATGATCAGCAACTTCAGAATAGCTTGAATAACTTTGGAGAGCAATGGAGTTTGAATCCAGGAGATGGAGCATTTTATGGTCCTAAGGTTAGTGACTCAGCATTTCAGTATAACTTTGGGATGGACAGAAATGCAGATGTTCTGCAGGCAAACTATATTTAGTAACTGTGTAATTTTGCTTCACAGATTGATATTAAAATCAAAGATGCAATTGGTAGGTACCATCAATGTGCCACGATCCAGCTTGACTTCCAGCTACCCATTCGGTTTAATCTTACTTACGTTGGGTGAGTGGTTAAGCTGAATATCTTCCTTTTTAAAATGAAATTAAACAATAGCTTTCATGATCTGTAATTCCCATTATGTACTAATGCTATATTGCTCATTTAACAAATTATTAACTTGTAAATCAGTCAGCTGGTAGGCAGAGCAAACACCCCCAGTGGGTAGAGGAGTGAGTCATGAACTTGAAGATATTTTTTCAATGTAATGATAGCTCACTTTAATTGTAAATGCAGGAAAATCTCATTTTCTGTCTTGTCTGCCAGTTTTGAAGACAATTGATCATAAGTAATGCTAAAAACCCCTCAGCTGAGTCAGTTTTCTTTTTCAGCCTAGTCATTGTGTCTCCTTGGAAGACACAGCACACAAATTCAAACATGCCGTAAGGAGCAAGTATGTTTGTACTAAGTGGTTCTTTATTTTTATCAGATTAAATTAGTTAACTTTGAACATAAACCAAGTGCAAACAGCTTTTAGTGAAAATCTGTCTGGTTTCCAGCTAGGCCCACTGAGCAAATTAATTTTAATGCCACATTGACTTGAGTACTCATTTTGTGGGTTGTATTTTTGCAAATCTGTGTTTCAGTTTTGCATATTTTGAAGATGGGGAAGATGGATAAGAATTTGTAATTTTTTGGTCCTGTGGCATATTCTACTGTAGATGTTATAGTTTTTATGGTAGGTGATAATATTATTATGAACTGGCTTTTTTTTAAAGCCAGTTTTTTTTAAATTTCAGGATTGTAATTTAAGTGAAGTAATGAAAAGTAAGGGCAGGTAAGTTCCTGTGCAACAAAATAAAAGCAAGTCCTGATGGAAAGAGAGTGCAAGGAAGTACATAAAATATTGAAATGCACAAAAATGGTGCTGAGTCAGTCAAGTGTCTTCTTAAGTTTAAGAGTGTGTCTCTGCCACTAGCTGCAGGCGTGATTATTTTAAATTAGAATTTCTTTAAAAGGCCAGCTGACTTGAAGTACATTTTTAATAAAACCAGTAGGCTTTTCATAAGTATAACTAACTAAAATTTGTCTTTATGTTAAAAGTAGAATCAAAAATATTAGTAAGATTACATGTGTGTGAGCTGAGATAACTTTATTTTTAAACAAAAACCTTCATTTTTTTTTCAGTAAGGATGGTGATGACAAGAAAAGGCCAGTGATTATTCACAGAGCTATTTTGGGATCTGTGGAGAGAATGATTGCTATTCTAGCAGAAAATTATGGAGGAAAATGGTATGTGGAAATCTAAGACTTTAACAGTTCTAACAAATGGAATTCTAAGAAGACTTTGACTATGTAGAAACTGTATGTCCTTCCTATTGTCCCATATATTATAATGCAAAAATAATACCCCTAAAATTTTCTCAAAATTTGTAAGATTACAAGAAAAGTCTGGTTTTCTGGTCTAAGTTGTATGATATCCATACAATTTCATGAGACTGCAGAAAAAAAGAAAAATAATGCAAAAATAGGAATTGTAATTGAATGTGTAAGTCCTGCATTATTCTTGTTCCTTTTTTCTTAAAAATTGTGCTTTTGTACCAGCAGTGTGTCAGATGTATGTAAAGCAGTTATTTGTGTATACACAGGCATTAAGTAATCGTAAAATGTGAAATATTTTTGTACTTCTAAGATTGATCATTTTATCTTGGATAAGATCTGGAAATATTTCTTTGTGAATGTATTTAAATTACTAAGGAAGAGTTAATTCTTATTTTCAGTCACCTGACTGTCCACCTTCACTGTAAAGTAATAGATAAGAGTGAAAATTATGCAGAAAAAATTCTGTTTAAAGTTGTGAAGTCATCTAGGAAGAAAACAGAAGGTCCAACTTCCCCATATGTCATTTTACTGGAATCAGTCTATTTGCTATTTTGTATGAACTTGAAATGAGGGAGATAATACACTATCCAACATCCTTAGCTAATGTAAATAATTCTGTACAGAAATTATTATTGTGGAACATGACTGTGGCTGTGAGTGGAAATGTAAAATGCACCTTTGTTTCCTGTCTGTCCTGTGCTGGCCAGGCCGTTCTGGCTGTCTCCACGGCAGGTGATGGTTGTGCCTGTGGGCCCCACCTCGGAGCAATACGCGCAGCAGGTGAGAGGACAGCTTGTCTCCTTGTGGCAGCAGGCAGATTTCAGAGATCCTTTGTGCTCGTCCTAGAACAGGGAATTAATGCTTGATAACTCTGGAGACATGGTGGGGGGAGAGGTAAATTTTTCAATATACAAGTTTCTGTCCAAAATTTGTATATGTCTTGAGTAGGGGGTATGCAATTTTAAGTATTTTGGGTTCTTTAATTATGTACATACTTCTATAATTATTCAAGGACAAAGCATCCTGGATAGCAAACCTTATATAACCAATGCTTCATTACAGCACTCTCAGCTCTAAGTAGGCAGAGCCAGTTTCTTCCATTTCCCACCATGTGTATTCTTGACTACATCCCTTTTGAACCATCGTTGGTTTTACCCCTGACCCATGCTTTCCTTTTAATGCAAGAATAAGTGTGTTTGTTCCTACTCCTCTTACTCCTTTCTCAGACTGAGGACGTGTTTTTGACGTGCAGTAGCAGAGCAGCACGTGTTTGATATAGATGTTATCCTGTATTGTCTCCCAGCTGAGGTGCTGCTGTGTTTGCAGGTTTCTTCAGATAACTTCATTGAAATCCTTATAATCATCCACAAGAACAAAATTATGCATGTGCATGAATTAATTATTGGGAGACATCAATAATTGCAGCATTTACAAATGTATGTTGTAAACTATATAGTAATACCAAGAGGGTTTTGGTTTCTTTGGGTTTTTTTAGGTTTGCAACCAGTTTTTTGAAGCAGGATTTATGTCGGATGTGGATCTAGATCAAAGTTGCACATTAAACAAGAAAATTAGAAATGCACAGCTGGCTCAGTATAACTTCATTTTAGGTAATTGCAGCATCTTACATTTCTGAATATCATTTAAGTTCTAATGTTGGACAAAGTTTGTTCTAGGCTCATTTTCTAATGTAGATTGTGCAATATTTTGTGCTATGTCTTGCAGTGGTTGGAGAAAAGGAGAAAGCAAATAATGCTGTCAATGTGCGAACCAGAGACAACAAAGTTCATGGAGAGATTTCAATATCTTCTACTATTGAAAAACTCAAGAAATTTAAGACTTCACAAATTGCAAATGCAGAAGAAGAATTCTGATGTTGCTGCTAGGAAAAAAAAATATTAGCTGCCTATGTGAAATGTTTGTTTCTTCCTGCACAGCAGTGATGCTCATCTGAGAGAATTTTCAGTTAATGGATACACAAAATAAGCAAATGGAGCCCTGTTGGTGCTCCAGGAAAAGCATGAGAGGACAGATGCACCTGCCAACTCCTTTAACAATCGCATGGGTTGCCTGAATTGCAGAATGCTTATTTAGAAAGTCCTACACCTCTGATGTGGTGGGTTTGCTGTGGAAATAAGTCAGGGCTGTACCATGGTGGGGATCAGAAGGCTGGGAAGGACAGGGGAGATGCTGGGGGTGCTGAGCTCCCTCAGTCACGGAGCAGGTACCTGGCTGTGACCTGGCATCCTGAGCCTGGCAGTGCACAGGTGCCTCAGGAGCAGTTTGCGTTAGGTTTTTTTCTAGCTCCAGATGGTAACAAAAATTTGGGGGACTGGGGGTGGAATTGAATAGCTTGGTTGTTTCAGAATGTGTGTTCAGAGACTATGAATGCACTGGAGTCTTTGTTGGAAGTCTCAGTGTAACAAGGCACTCGTGGAGTTGGTGTGATGACTGGTTGCTGTGATGGTGGTTGCCAAGAATGCAGTTCAATTACTGTAACTTTGTGTGAAGTGTTTTATGTTTTTCCCTCTGTTTGCTGTTGTTTTGGCTTTTTACTAAAACAAAAAGAAAAACACTTTGAAAAATCTTTGTGTGTAATTTATTACCTTATTTGCTGGAAGTAGTTAGGATGCTGAAAAGGAGCAGAGGACAATTTTAATTTTAAAACAGTAAGCTGGACTTGAAGCTGGCCATATTTCTGTTTTGTTTATGCTTAGAAATGATTTTTAAAGCTGCTGTTGCAGGCAATTGAGCTGGATTTCTTGAGAGATTAATTTTTACCTTTTTTTCACTTAAATATGTTGTTATATAGTTAACAGGCTTAGATAGTGTTACATGTATTGCTCAGTTACCTAAGCTATACAGCTCTAGTTGTGATTTAAATATCACAGCCATGAAGCAGAAACTACAATTTAGTGTGTAAATATTAACACAAATACAAAGCTTATGTTTTACTTTTGCCTCACACTCGTACAGACCTGTGTTTAATAGGTCTGTGTTTGGTTTTGTGTTCGTTTGGGTTTGTGGATCTGTTTTTATCTCCTGCTTCTAAAAGAAAAGGGGGGGAAAAACATTGAAGTAACAACAGGAAAGCTTTCTGTTCCACTTGACAGAATGAACGCGGGGAGTGGCGGGCAATTTTTATTTCTATATTTTATAATACCTACATTTTTACGGACGATCGCTTCCGTGCTCCATGTGCGGTGTACTGAGCCTGCAGCACTGAGGTTCTGAGGGTGTTTCGGGGGTTTCAGAGCGAATTTCGGGCTTTGCCGGTGTCCGCTCCCGTGAGGGGCCGCCCTGGCGCCGCCG
>NW_005054313.1:7772007-7776494 GCF_000277835.1 Geospiza fortis | reverse complement strand
GGCTGCGGTGGTGCCCGTGGTGGGGTGAGGATCGCTGCCGCTCCCCTGACTGAGGGCGAAGCGGGTGTCTGGGGCATGGCCGCATTTTGTTATGCCGGCTCTGCGGGGTTGGGGCTGAGGCTCTCGGTGTCAGGGCAGAAGACGGGCCAGGCCCCGCTCGCCGGCTCGTGTGCTGCTCTATTACACAGCACGTTTTGTACCTGCTCTCTGTCGCGAACGTGTGTGATTGAGAGCGTCCTGGGGCTCCTCGGCACGGTCAGGGTGGGTGGTGTGACAAAGCTGCCTCTCCTTCCTCCGCCGTGCCCGGTGGCCGCCGTGAGGGCTCGGCACAGCGGGCACATCGCGGCTGTCCCAGCCCTCAGCCGGCTGTTCCGCAGAGAGCAGCGCGCAGCGCCCGCACGGACACAGCCGTGCCTCCCGAGCGGCTCCTCTGCTCCGTCCTTCTGTCAAAGAACTGCTTGCATTGCTTCATTAAATGGTATTGTTCAGTAGAAAACCCTGTGTAAAATCTGCTTTCTGAGCAGTGCTTTTAATTCTCATGAATCAAAAATTAGATTGAATGGAAATAAATGTAATTCCTTGTCTTAAAGGAACAATTTCATTCTAATGCTCTTTCTAGTATTTAACATAAATATCCTGTTATTAGTAGAACAGGAAAAGAGATTTTTTCCTTATCTCATTAAACTTTCCACTTGCTTTTTCATATCAGAGTGCTGAAATCAAACTGTTTCTGAAGATGAAATTTGTTTTAGAAATTTAACTTTCTCCACTGTTTTTGTCTTGTAGCGGGATCTTTGATGACGACAAAGCTTTCGCAGCCGCAGTCTACACTGGCAAAGAGCCTGACTTCAACAAGTACAAATGCTCCCTATTTTAAAGCAGTAGGTAAGTTATTATGTTGTTTCTTTGGGTTGTTAGTCGTAGATCCTTCTCAGTCTTGAGTCCAAAAGTTCTTAAACTGGGTCTTAGAAACCTGTACATGATTTCACGGTGGTAAGAAGCATTGCAGTGTAGCACATTATGAATTAATCTTCAATGACCCCCACAATTACTTTGGGTTATCTAATTAGACAACTGGTCCGTACAACAACTAGAAAATGGTAGGTTAAAGTACCATGGTGGTATATGTGGTTTATACTCCTCAGGATGGTGGAAATTCTTGGAAGACTCCAGCATCCTGCAAGAACTTGCTCCCTGTCCACCATCAGTACAGCTTTGTAGCTCACTGAGGGTGCACCAGGACTGACAGAAATGCTGTTCTTGCTGCCAGTTTAGGAGGTGATTCTGTACACGTGCAAACACCAAATGGCTGAGGTAGCTGTAGCCCTAATTAGAGCTCAACTCAAAGTAGGTTACCCGTGTCACCCGCTGCTATTCCTGAACTGATTACTTCTGCTGAGGAGCGCTGGCTGAGGCGGCACTAATCCCCATCAGCTCAGTCCTGGTGGTGTGCTGGAGTGGTGGCTGCTGTCCTGCACAGTGCCCTGTGGCTCCTCTGACTCTCACAGCACAGGCTGGGAATGCTGCTCCATGTATAGTGAGGAAAGCACTTTATACAGTGTCAGTGCATGTGTTTGTCTATGCATATGTATAAAATAATGTATACAAATACTTTAGACTATTTAGCTTTTTTTTTACTCACGTTCTTAATTCACTTATTGCACCTTTCAGAAAGTACAGAAATTCCACCTTACCTGACTAACTGTCCCAGCAACGGGCTTTGCAGTAGGCTGCCACCAGACTGCATGACATGTAACACAAACTATTCCTGCATATATGGGAAGACAGCAACTTTTGATTGCAGAGTCAAGCCGCATGTTCACTGTGTTGTAAGTAGCCTGTTACTCTTAACCTCAGATTTAAGTAATTAAACTGTGGCATCTTTTATTAAAATGTAGAATATTGATTTCCAAGTTCTGATGTAGGCAGGTTTGCAGTTCTGTGATAAGTTTGATCACTCACTGTGGGCTGTTGAAGAGGCAGGCCTGCCCTTCCCTGGTTTGCCTTTCTTGCCTTGGATCTTTTCATTACCTGGCCATGCCTTTGAGTTAAAGCACTCCAAACATTTTCAGAGTGGGGAGGCTAGATATCTGCCAGAGCTACAAACTGACCTTAGAGGTGAAATTAAATTAGTCCTCTTTTTGGCAGCAGCCTTAGACTGGAGGAATAAGGAATGTTAAATGTGACTTTGATACCTCTTTGGTAGTTTTCTATTCTGCTCTATAAAAGGTAGCAAACAGAACAATTCTTCTTTTGCCCAAAATGTCTACTCATGAAATCTAATTTGATACTGCACATTGATTTTTGGTTTTAATACTATTGAAGTAATAGTGCTGTCCTTTTACAGGATGAGAATAACCACGAGCAGGAGAACTTTACAATTAACATGACGTGCCAGTTTTGCTGGCAGTTGGCCACAAGTGATTATGTGTGTACCAATTCCACAAACTGCATGACAGTCTCCTGCCCTCGGCAGCGATACAATGCAACTTGCACAGTCCGGGATCACATTCATTGTCTAGGTAAGGTGGGCTGGAGTTCTCTAAAGAATTTTCCACGTAATTTGTAATGAGTAAATACAAAGATTGTTTGTGTCCTTTTGCAATAACAGCCTGATCCTTGATCAATCTACTGAATTTTTTATTGTTGCATTTCATTTTTTAGCATAATGGCAACATCCAACTGCAAACATTGACTTATTGTATTGTTGTATACTGTCACAGCAGAGAAAACAGTTTTTTCTATTTTTGTCAACTTCTGTGAGTTAAAATTACTTGAACCTACTAGTGGTTTGATTCTCAGACCACTAATAGAATCAATATCAAATGTCTCCATAGGCCAATTAAAAAAAATTATGCTGATTCTATCCAACTGGGCTTAATTTTCCCTCTGCTTGTTCACTGACTTTTCTGATATGGGACCAAGACTGCTGGAACAGAGAACTGCAGGGTATAAATGAGCTTGTGTGATGACAATTGTTTCTCAGTTAGTGACAACCCTTTGAGACTCCTTTTGGAAAAATATAGTATCTTCTTCCTTGTCTTATTCTTCCTTATTATATGGTCTTTGTTTATTGCATTAAGGTTTTAATATTTTCTAATATTTAGGTAACCGTGTCTTTCCTAAGATGCTCTATTGCAACTGGACTGGAGGTTATAAGTGGTCTACTGCCTTGGCACTGAGGTAAGCAGGAACTGTTGGATAGTGTTAAGCTAAAATAGATTCATTTTCTTTAAAATCTTCAGGTTCTGTGGTTTTCTGCTTGGTATTTTTTAAAGGTGTGCTGGATAACCAGTATTTCAGATAGTCTAGCTTGAAATGGTGGGCATAGAGTGCATGGAGAGTTCACATGCAACAGTGCTGGCTGTCTTCAACAAACACAGCTGGAGGAAAAACACTTGGGTACCCAGGTTCCTCTAAAATAATAATAATTAATCATATTTTTATTCTTATAGCATCACCCTTGGTGGATTTGGTGCCGATCGTTTCTATTTGGGTCAGTGGCGGGAAGGTCTGGGAAAACTCTTCAGCTTCGGTGGACTTGGAATATGGACACTGATTGATGTGCTGCTAATAGGTGTTGGCTATGTGGGACCTGCAGATGGATCTCTCTATATTTAAATGTGGGTGCAATGTGTTTCTGAGAGGAGTCATCGCCTGCAAAGGGCTCTAAATAAACAAGTGTGGAGGTTTGAGCCTTTAAGGTAGAATGAAGAACAACTGTTTGTTGTATGTGCATACATATTAATGTACAGTATCTGTACGTGGTTTGCCTTTAACTAAGGTCAAATAAAAGAGTGGATCACTGAGTAAGTTGAAATTAATTTCATTTCTTCTATGGACATGGTATTTTTCTATGAAAAAAAGTTGAGCAGCTAACCAAATTCTCCACTGTGTTTGAGCTTGGATGATCTGTCAGGCCCCCAAAGAGCTGTAAACTAACTTGAATACTGAATTGTTTACTTCATATTTCTATGCTTGAATTTAACTCTAAATCTAACTTCCCTAAATATGTCAGTATTTTTTTTTGTATTTGTGGGAGGATAATTTATTTGCCTGAGTTACATGGATGGTATGTAAATCACCATGTTTTATAATGTTAATTACATTATCTTCTTGGTTTGGGACATAGCAAGAGCCAATATCTGCTTAGGGACTCAACTTCAAATTGTGAAGGAGTTTAGAATTAGACTGCAGTATCACTAAAAGCTAAATATGAAATAATTGAAATAGATTTTTTTGATTGTTCGGAATAACTCTGTTTTGGTTGGGTTTGACCAGCATATCTATGAAAGTTACAGTTCCTATCCTTATAGCTAGCAAGCTTGCCACATTACTTTCAAAAAGGGTTGGCAATATAATCGATGAGTTTATCCACTTAGGACTTTGTGGCGGGATAATGTAGCGGACTAGTGCCATTGCAGGACAGCTTTGTGCATTCGCGGTGGATGCCCGGCCGTGCGTGCGTGCCCCTGGCCCGGGGCTGG
>NW_005054313.1:7767055-7771720 GCF_000277835.1 Geospiza fortis | reverse complement strand
CGCTGCTGCTGTCTCGGAGTCCTTCACAAACGCGCGGTTTCTGACGGCCTTATCCCACCGCAAAATGCATCGGGTGTTTGCCTGTCCGGTTTGCTTACAGACCTTACTAATCTAATTGCAATTAAATCAGTTGAGCGCGATCTTCATTTTCTCTTTTTGTCCTGTCTCCCCTCAGTCTAGCCAAGAAGTCTGGCTCAGATAACGCTTTTTCTCCATGTCCCCAGGGTGTGCCTCACTTCTGGCATATCAGTGCAAGCCTTCCGTAGGGGTGCGTGTGGATTTATCGCGGCTCGTGTGCCGCACTCACCAAACCCCCAGGGCACGTACTCCAGCACTGAGCTCTGCACAGGCAGTGCACGGGGGCACCGGCAAACCCACTTCAGACCACACCATCCTGGCATTCCAGTGCTCCTTTTCACTAAGTTGCTTTTCAGGGTGTATGTTTAATGTCTGACAGAATTCTGTGAGGTAATTGTAAGCTTGTGAGAAATATAACACAGTTGTAGCACTGTGTATCTGGCTTAGTCACCAGAATCTGTAAGCAGCCACAGCTTCTGGTGCTTACAATTTCAACATTGTTTTGCAATGTAAAGCTTGAGGAGAAGTATTTATTGAATTTTTCTTTTCCTATTGAGAATGGATGTGTACAGGGAGACGAGAGGTAGGTAACAAAGTAGATGCTTTGTGGATACATTTTGAACGAGCTGGGAGGGCGCTAGAGACCCATTCCTAAAGTCAGGAGCCTGGAGATAAGAAGAAGGAAAGGTGAAGTGATTGAGTGGAGCTGAGGATCATAGTTTTGGAGCCCAAAGTCAGGATGTCAGTAGAAAGTCAGGTAGAAAGAGGCCTCAGGCAAAGGAGTGCAGTTACTGCAGTTGCTGCTCATGGCAGAGTCTTGCTGCGTTTCTGGAGTGAGTTTAAACTTCAGAGTATGAGCTAAGGCAAGGGGAGTGGGTAGACACCTGTTGCTGTATTTGAATGATGGACATGTACATTTAACTTGCAGTGGATGGGGAGAGTTCTTGAATCCTTACTGTACTTTTTGTAATACTGAAGCAGCTATTGGCTTCCTCCTCAGCTTGCATCACACCACCCCAAGAATTGTCTGGAGAGCTCTTTGCTGAGCCAGCTGTGCTCCCATGGAGACCAGAGCCAACAGCAGCCACAAAAGAAATAGGGCAGTTCTCAGGTGAACCATTTGCAAAAACCTAAGGAAGTTATTATTAGCTAAAATGCAGATAACTGTTCTTTTCAAACTCAGAGTGAAACACTGATGTAGGATACAAGAACAGTAGTACAAACAAGGTGCAGATGCCATCCTTTTCATAAGTCCATAGGATTTTTATTTCTGTAGGAACTCCATGCTCATTTGAATGGCTGTATCAGTACTGCTACTATGAAGAAACTCATGGCCCAGAAGCCAAACCTTCAGATCCAGAATGGAATGACTGTGATTGACAAAGGAAAGAAAAGAACCTTAGATGAGTGAGTATATGCATGTGTGTGATGAACATTTACCAAAGGCTTTTTATTTGAGTTGGAAACAGAAATGTGTGGCCTTACACATTAGCCACAGAAAATATGCTTTTAAGTTTTACATCATAATCTCATAGGTTTTTTTTTTTATATTTGTATCTACAAAGTAATTTCTTCAGTGCTTGCAAACTAAAAGGAAAACTCTTGATTAATTTCTTCTTTAAAGGATTGAAATTTTTCACTTAGATCATCTACTTTTCAGAGAAAATGGACTCACATAGTTTCCTTTTTTGGAAACTTCATGTTTTCCTTTTCCTTCAAAAAGCTTTGTGGTAGTTACAACTTTTGTTGCGAATGCTTTGTTAGTATCTAAAATAAGAAATTGCCATTCAGATGTTTCTTTGTATTTCAAGCTACACTCTGGTTAGTTGAATCCAGTGGGCAGGTGTTTTTAAAATGTAGATTTTTTTTTTTTCTACATACTCTTTCCGTGTCTTTTGAATTAATTTTTTTTATTTTATTTTAGATGTTTTCAGATGTTTCAGATCATCTATCAGGTTACCACGAGGACTGAAGATATTTTACTGGTAAATTAATTAAAAGTTCACTTCAAACAAGCAAGCAGTACACACAATCACAACCAGTTGGATTAAGAGCATTGGGTTCCAAGTAACAATATCAAAAATTATCTTTTTCAATTGAAGGCAGAGTAATTATTGTAAAACTCTTGAACTCCCTTCACTATCCCTGAAGGAATCAAATGTACCTTCGGTGTGGTAGTATTTCCACAGACATGGGGACCATTAAAAACACGTTGGACCTGAAAACATTGCAAGTGTTTCACAACAAAAAATAACTGGGTCTTTTAGTTGTAAATGAAAATATAACTAATAATAAGAATCACTTTTATGATGTTGAATACACTTTTTACTTAATCAGATAACTAAAGATGTCATTAAAGAATTTGCTGATGATGGTGTTAAGTATCTGGAATTGAGAAGCACTCCAAGAGAAGAAAATTCCACAGGTACAGTCTTTTCTGGTTTTTAATTTGTCATCTTCTTGCACTATAAAACTTAGTTGAAAACTATGTTAATAACAAGTAAAGTCAAATTTAGTTGGCTCAATAAAAATATACTTTAAATATGAAAGCTAAGATTTAACCATGTAAAAGCATGTCACTTTCCTATTAGATTTTTGAGGGGAAAAAAGGGGTTGGTCATAAGTCTATGACCCATGAGATTGGGTTATTCACTTGAGTATGGCATCTGAGTCTGCTAATAATTTTAATAACTGATATGTTTTACTTGTGTTGTTTTGGTTTTTTCTTCTAGATGTGGTTTATGGAAACACATAATAGAAATCCTATTGTGATTCTCTGGTTCACACAAAGTCATTTTAATTTTTCCACATGCTTAGGAAGAGGTTTAGTTCAAATATGTTCTTCACAGTAAAGCTGTATTTACAGACAGAATTAGAATTACATGGATTAGAAGACTATATCCTCTAAAATCAAAGGTTCAACATGAAACTTAGGAGACTAGAGAGCTGGGTCTGCAATATAATAAAAATAATTTAAAATATGTTTGTTCCAAACGCGTGCATGTGTTTGCAGGTATGACCAAAAGGATGTATGTTGAAACTGTACTTGAGGGTATAAAGCAGTGTCAAGAAGAAGGCTTGGATATAGATGTAAGGTAAATAAAGCATGTGGAACACCTCTGTTTCAAGGTTTTGTGTAGTCTGATGTTTGGTCATGCTTGCAGAGGGGTTTACAAGCCATTAGTATAGGAATGAAAATTGTTTTAAACCAGATTACATGGAGTGGAAACAGGTAATTAATATGGACACCTGACTTTTTATCTCCTTTTTTACTGCTAAAGAAGAAAACTGGGTAAAACCTCTCATCTTTAAGACTGTTCCTTCTTTGCAACATTTTCAGGAAAAGAACTGTTTTTCATGGAATTGGCTCCCTTTTCACAGCTCAGCTTCGTTGCAAAGATTTAGTTTGATTAGCTGTACAAGCACCTACTCTAAAGAAGAGCTGGTCCTGAGCAGCAGAGAAGTTTCAGAAGGTGTCAGTGGCTGTTTGGAGACAGTTTGCTCTCCTGTCTTTTAGAGCCTTTGTAGCAACCTTTACTAGATTTATTTGTGAAAGCTGAAGAATTTTCATCCTTCATGTGTGTTATTGCATATCATGGGCCAACTTATTTCTCTGTCTGTGTCCCTCTGCACTTTGGTACCTTCATTCCTAGAACAGTCTCCTATACAAATACTCTTTATACTCAGCCACGAAGGATATGAACTGCCATTTTTTGTTGGTATCAGATCTGTTGTGCTCCTGATATTACAGCTTTATTAAATTATAAATAATTTCATTTAATAATTTAATACATTTCTGTCCCAGGCTGTTAATAGCAATAAACAGAAGAGATGGCCCAGCAGTTGCTAAGCAGACTGTAAAACTTGCTGAAGAGTTCCTGCTTTCCAGTGATGGGGTTGTAGTAGGACTTGACCTCAGTGGTGATCCCACTGTAAGTTTTTGGTTTATTTGAGTCTGTTCTTGAAGATAAATGTATAATGTTGTGTAACAGCAGGTGGTTCTAAACATAGTTTTTTCTCACAAGTTTTTGTCCAGTTTTTGTGCCTAGCTGGAATGGGTTCATACTGGGTTAATCCCTGTTGCTATAAGGGCCAGATTCTCTAACAAAGAACCCTAGATTAGTGTGTGACTGAAAAAAGGACCATTGAAATGCAGTGTTTATCTGGGAAGTGTGTGTATAACTCAATTGTCCCGGTGAGAAAACAGGGTGGAGGCAAGTTGTCAATAGTTCACATTCTGTTTAGCTGCACCAAGTGTACATTTCATATTAAGAAAGTAAAAATGTTTGAGGACAGCTGTCAAGCTGAAGTGAAATAGCTCTAGGTGGCAGCTGTGTAGAGTACCCAAATCAAGACAATTGGCTTGTAAGTCTTAGGCTCATGTGAGCCACTGGTGTTTGATCCATTGCTCTAAACCATATGGCACAGGCTTGTTTGACTTGCTGCCTTCCACATGGAAATAATGGGAAAAGTGGAATAATTTAAATGTAACTCTGTTTGAATGTAGTGTTTGGATATTGCTAGACTTCTTAATTATGGTAATGACAGGGATTTGTCAAGTAAGCTGTAGAATAGTGATGTGTTGTT
>NW_005054313.1:7756029-7767016 GCF_000277835.1 Geospiza fortis | reverse complement strand
AAGCAAAAAAAGCAGGTCTGAAGCTGGCACTGCATCTTTGTGAGGTAAAAGGGTTTTTTATTTTGATGCTTCTCTGTAATTGTCATTTTGTGAAAATCTCAGTGAAACTAAAATTACCTTTTGTGCATTTTTTACTTCTCAGGCCAAAGTATTAATGGTTTGGGGCATTTGAGAAGAGACAAGAAAACAAGGAGAAATCTTCAACCTTTTGTTCTAAATCTGAACAGCCAGATTATTTCTTCCTGTACTATATAAATTGTGGTTTAGGTGTGAAATTAGGAGTTTTCTAAGAGATCCACTGCTTTCTTACTGGTATTAATATCAGCAATCATGTGTAGTGAAATCTACACAGTTTTGTGAGCAGTGAGCTCTGTTAGTTCCACTGGGATCAGTAGAAAGAGTTGAGCTTTTGCTCAAATGGTGGCTGGAATTGGCTCTGAGAAGCCAAATAATTACTGAAGATAGTTATTTTTTCAGGAAATTAAGCAGGACAGGATGTCATCAGCATATTTGTACTTGTTTCTATTTCACTAACACTTTCTTTTGGGTAAGAGATGCTGTGAAAGTAGAACTGAAAGTCCATTGTAAATATATCATGTGCTGTTTTATGCTGCCTTGACAGAATGTGACATATATCCTCTCTAGATTCCAAATCAAGAAGAGGAAACCAAGATTCTCCTGGGCCTGCCTCCTGACAGAATTGGACATGGAACATTTCTCAACTCCACAGCAGCAGGTTCTGAAGAGATAGTGTCACTGGTTCAGCAGAATCATATACCTGTTGGTAAGGAAAAAAACATTTACCGTGACTTCATCTCTGGATATCAGAACAGGATATGTGCTGCTGATCTAGTGACACCAGTTTGTCTCTGACCAGTGGTGACTTGGACAAATGTGGCATTGAGACTTGCCCATAAAGGTACACTCATGACACTTGTGGGGTTTTTGGCACCTTTGTGGCAGCAGACAACAGCTGATGTCTCAGATGGAAGCAAAACCAAATCCCAAATTGTAATTTGTCATTACTGTGCAAGACTGTGTGGTGGTTCTGTACCTGGTTTGCAAGCTCCCTACATTTTATACCCCAAAGAAATCAATTAGCAAACTTTTCTCAAAAGAAATTACAAAAGAAGCATAGAAAATCAGCAGTAGCTGATTTTAATTTTTATTCAGGACCTTTCTAAGTAAATTAACGTGTCTCTTGTTTTAATATATGTCCTCATTTCTTTTTCTGTTTTTCCCTTAGAATTTTGCATGACATCAAACATAAAATCTCAGACAGTGCCTTCCTGTGACAAACACCATTTTGGATACTGGTACAGCTTGGGCCATCCTGCAGTGCTTTGTGTAAGGTTTTTGATTTTTAAGCATATATTTAATCAAAGGGCTAAGTGAAGTTGGAGAAGTCTTTCTCTGTTTATGGATCAGAACTGAATTACAATTTCTGACCTTGTAGCAAATCATTTGCTTTTAGGAAATCATAATGTTCAGTTTGAGAAATGCTTTTAATTCAAATGGGAATTGCTAGCATTTATCTTGGTTCTATTGTAAAGCCAGGACTTTTTTCTGTGGGATAAAATGGTCAGCTATACAAGCAGTGAACTTCATAGCTCTTTGCACAATGACAGATTTCTCTTACAACCCATGGCTCCAGTGCTTACATATACATCTCTGCTTACTTGGTGTTCATTGTGCTGGGTGAGAGCTCCTGCTCTTCATAGTTCTCCTGATAGCTCATTAAGGTCTTTAAGCATTGCAGGTGCCAAGTACTTGTGCTGCCATTGGCAGGGTTTCAGTATTATCCTGTTAGTTTAACCCCCATATTCCATAGCATTGTTCAAGTGTGTGTATATATATATATATATATATAATAGCACTGCTTATCTGGGGGAAGGGACAAGAGGAATAAGGAGACCTGCACATAGTGACATACCTTGAATATATACATCATTTGATAGCAATCTTTCTAGCAATTTTAGTAGGAAATCCTATTTTCTTGATAAATCGTGCCATCATTTTAAGAAGTTTTCTTATGTGTTTGAATAATTTATTCATTTTTAGTGAAAATAGGGCAAATAAGAATGAAATAACCAGAGATGAAAGAACAGTGGAATAAAATGTGAGACAGCAAGATAAAACTGGTTTGTATGTATAGAAAAAAACCTTTTTGATACAGAGGAATTAATTTAAACTTTTTTATTTCTTTCCTTTGAATTTAACTCCAGACTGATGATAAAGGTGTCTTCGCCACTGACCTATCGCAAGAGTATGAGCTGGTTGCAAAAACATTTAATCTGACTCGATCACAGATGTGGGATCTTTCCTATGAATCAATCAACTATATTTTTGCTTCAAATGCAGTAAAATCCAAGCTGAGGGAGCAATGGTGTAAGCTGAAGCCAGCTCTGTTTGATTAACCAAACTGTTGTCCTGAATAGCTCAGGTGTATTAGCTGAGTTAATAAGGTTTTTTTACTGAAGTCCTTGGCTTTTTTCAGACCTCAGGGTTTTAAACCCAGCCCTAACCTGCCTGTGTGAAATGAAGGCAACTGGAATGCATCCCTTGTAACTGGGGACAGAAGTAAATGTTTTTTTGGTAGGTGAGAAGGGCTCTCAACCAGTGACTAAAATGCCAGATGTGTTGTCACCTTGTTTCTCTTGAGTTGATATGACATTTTAAAAAATACTTAGTTGAAATATGTAATAATAATATAAACATTTAAGAGCTGGAACAAAATAAAGGCCGAGCTATTGGTGTTTAATACATCTCTGTTGGCAGCATTCAGCCAAGCAGTTTGAATGTGTGGTGTGTATTTTCGGGGTTTGTGTTGTTTTCAGGCTTTGAGCTCTTGATTGAATGTGAAGACAGAAACAAACTCAGGAAGAACTAAATATTTATACCAAGGAATTAATGTTGTATCTGTTTTTATTGCTGTACATGTATGACTAAAGCTGCTGTGGATTGAGTAGCATGTGGGGGTCTCTGCTGGTGCCCTGGGCACTGGTGGTGTGTAGGCACTTAAGAATCTTGAATGCCTTCAGTAACTGAGCTACTTGGCAAAGTGGTCTCATTCTTAAAATGCTTTTTATAATTGCTGTTTGTTGTGTAAAAAAAGGAATAAAAATAGCCTCAAGCTCCATGTTTTTGAAACCAGCACTTCAAAGTGTGCATGTGTGTGTTTGAGCTCTACAGAAGAGAAGCAGGATTCTGTGGGGTGAGTCCCTGGAGCACCATGCTCCCTGCCAGCTTCTCCCTGCTGCTGTGGCAGCCCCTGGCTCTCCCTGTCCTGGGCAGCCACAGGGTTCACTCTGCCCTCTCCAAGCAGCTGCCTGTGTGTTCTGGTGCAGAGAGCTCACAAAGTCTGTGAATGTGCATATGCTGCAGTTTGTGTCATGGGAGTCAGGAGGTCACCTGGAGGATTCCATCTGTGTGTGCAGTGAAAGAACCAGGAATGTACGTGGGTGGCTAAAGAGCAACACACAGAGCTGGGATTTCTGTGTATAGGAGTCTAACTGTGAGTTACTGCAGTTATTTACACAGCAGAAATGTTACACTTAGGAAGTTGGACAGGATGTGGACTTTTGGAATGAAGAATCACCATCTGATGTCGTGCACACTTCCCAAGATGACCATTGCAACTTGAAATGCTCTTAGTGTCCCTGGGCTAGTTTTCCAGTTTAACTTTTGTAAGTAAAACTGGAGTTTCCTTCTTTGACTTCATGTAGCATTATAGTTAATTTTAATTTAAGCACTTTTTGTTGAGCCTGCTTGTCAAATTCTATAAACTACTGTTTAGTTTATAATATTGTATAAAAATGACTGTGACACACAGAGTGAAGCATCATCACAGAGTTAACCATCAGTAATGGGGCAGAGAAGATTTTTTTTTCCCTGAATGCAATGAAAATTTTGAGTAACTGCTACTGGAATTTCATATGGTATAAGATGAGGTTTAAGTTATCTATTCATGTGCAGCTCAACTTATTTTTAAAGTAAACAAAATAGATCTAGAGTTAATATTTTTATTTCCATCTGATTATACAAGAGAACACTTACAGAGCAATCTCCAGTGCTCAGTCTTTACTCATGAAAATGCACACTGGTTCAGTACAAGCAGTCCTGAACAATACTGCTTTGGTGATGTATGTGAGAACAATTGCTCACTGTGGCATTGGTTTCTCTGTTCCTTCTGAGGCAAACACAGGCAGTCTTCAAAACCTCAGCTCCCTGTGATGAGACTGGTAATAACATTCCATAGCTTTTCATAATATAGCCACTAAAGTGTAAGTACACAGTGCTCCTCAGGATCCTAGCTTGGCAAATAATGTACTTTCATCAATTATTTATATGGCTGCTTGAATATTTAGGTGTTTCAGAATAATACATTAAAAAGAATGGATGCAGGTAGGGGCCCTGCATTAGTTAAGTGATTCAGCTGATTCAAAGGCTAGCATGTCCCTCCTGTGAGCCCTAGAGAGTGGGCATTGGTTAGATTGGAGTGGAGAGGGCTCTGGGGGAAGATCTCATCAAGGTTTTTAAATATCTGATGAGAAGAAGTAAAGAGGATGTAGCCAGGCACTTCTCAGCAATACCCAGTAACAGGAAAAGGGGCACAGATTGGTTCTGTGTGGGTGGTTGAACAAAGGAACACATCACCCAGACAGGCTGGGGAGTCTGTCCTTGCAGATACTCAAACCTATCAGTGACTTGTAGCTTCAGCAAAGGAGGTGGACTGGGCAATCTCCAGAGATGCCTTCCAGCCTCATCTGTTCTGTGAAGAAAATATACAAATATACAAATGATAAAGTCTCTATATAAATACAAAAGCTTTTAAAATTAAATACTGACTTCACTGAGTCACTCAAGTGACAGTTTTTCACCAGACTTGGTCACCAGCAGTTGGCTGATTTGTGAAACTGTTTTTAAAGAATAGTCTATTCACCCTTCATAGCCTTCCTTCTTTCACAGCCATTGTGGAATCCTTTGGTGCCATCAGGACCTTTAGGCAGCCTCAGCACACCTACAGGGAGACCGTCTGCATTTTGTATTTTCCGAACCATCATGGGACTGCTGACAGGGCTCTTCTCTTGGGTCAGAGTTTGGGCTTTTCTTCTCTGCACCCAGGGGCTCCCAGAAGGAGTGATGCTGCTATCTGAAGAATAATCAGTGTATTTCCTTGGAATTTCAGGGCTAGTGCTTGCGTTCAGCTTGCTGTCTTCAGCCAGTGGAGATTTTTTGGTTACTTTTCTTAGTGAAGATGGACTATTCCAAGGACTTGATCTGGGTGACATGTTAGGACTCAAATGGTTGTTTGGGTGGATGATGGGGCTCAAATTACTTGTGGTATTTGCTGGGGTACGTTTGCGTCCCGACAGTGGTGATGTGGGATTGCTCTCTGGGTCAGAAGAGCTGTTTGCTGAAGATTCATCACCAGCAAACTGAAGTTCCTCAACTCTCTTGTTAAGGGATCGAGCCTTCTTAAGGCTCTTGCTGGTATCTTCATCCCGGTTCTTGTCTTTGGGAACTTTTTTCTTTGGTGGTTTCATGCCTATTTGGACAACTTTCATGCCGGTCTCTTTGTTTTCAGCACACATGAACTCATGAGCACGTACGGCAGCTTCTACTTCTTCAAATTCTATAATTGCACATTCCTGGGTTCCCAGCTGGGTGTACCGATTGCTAACCCTCCTGATATCAGGTGGGAGATCCCTGCCAGGCTTGAGAATACGAACTGATGAAATTGCACCAAAAGTTACAAAGGCTTTGAGGAGGTGCTCCATTATCCTTTCTTGCATGCATCCGTTTTCTTCTTTTTTAAGGGCCTGCAGCTCAGAAATCATGTGGATATCATACACCAGTAGCATCCTGGTAGGGACATTTTCACTTGGAAACACTGGAACTGGAGTATTTCTTCGCACCTTTTTGTTATCATCATTGAGCTCCAGAGTGCTGGAGTACTTCAGTGCATAGGCTGTGGTTCTCCAGTCACGGGTAAGGTGCTTCACCTTCGGGACAGACACAGGTTAAGCACAAAACTGAGCAAACCCAGTCAAAGTAGTCACTGAATTTTAAGGCAGATGCAGGCTTCAGTCTACAAGCGGAACCCTGGATTTTCGTTTCATGTAGCAGACTTAGTGAGAAAGTATACAGTTTTCATGCTATAATGGGCATCAGTGAGCTCCTGTAAAGCTCATGTCCTGTTGAATCGAATGAAAACAAGAACTGGCACTAAAACTCAAACTGGGAATCATGACTACATCTGAAAGCCTACTCAGTACTATTTGGTCATTCCACATCTAGGCCTGAACCATGATCAAAATGTATGTTCTGTGGAGGTTACATATGCCAAACAAGAAGTTTTGTTAAGTTTAGGTCTTGATTGTAATGAACTGACCTTTCCTTCCTCAAAAAATCTCAGTCTAAAAAACACCCCAAACTTCCATTTTCATTAAATGTTTATAAAGACTTTTTCTGTTACCAGCATAATCTGAAGTGGTTTGAGGAAATTGAGAGTGCCTTAACTTCTAGACTGCATAACTCTGCAAAACAATGAGATTTAGAATCTTGACCAAGTATTTCTAGTGTAATTCTAGAAATCAGTTGTGTACAGATCTACATACGTCTTTCTAATGTATGGAGAAATGTATTTTTCTCCTTGCATTTCTAATGAAAGGAGAAAAAAAATTGCCAAAAAACTCCAAGTCTAAGGAACATTGGTTACCAGATACTTTATACTACTCTTCATTTTTAGTTCTCCGTCCAAAAGTCAGATTCACTGTTCCTTCTCAGAGACAGGAATGTCACTTTACCAGGACTACCCAGCTGTTCATGAGTAGTTGCCATGGAAATTAATTTTATCTAATGTCCTCCTGTCTCCAAGAATGATAATTTAAAAGCATACAGGCTTTTAAGCCAATTATTTCCCTAGCCAATCATCAAGTTCAGCAGTGAAAGTTCTGGATCAGTACAAACCTAACCATCATAGCAAAACCAGGCAGATAAAGACTATAAACTTGCCTCCATAAAATGTTACTTTAATCTTTTCTACTGTTTTTAGTTTCATCAGGCTTGCATGAGACCTTTCAAGTCTTAAAAAGTTAGCTTACCTTCTTAAATGAAGTGAGGAGTTTAACACTGACATAGCCCATCTTATTTCTTCTCACATGCTTCAGAAGGAAGGCATCTTTCTCAAGGTTCTCATCTGAGAAGTAATATTCAATCTGTGCTATTAACTTCCGGATCAGGTCATTTTCTGGTGGTTTCCAGTTCTGGTCAGAGTCATCATCATTTTCCCCACCACTGGAAAACAGTTAAATCATTTTATCAACAGATCTTCATCTTCTATTAGTGGATTCAAACAACCTTTCAAAATTAAAGGGCATAACCATTATGGTTCCAACTGACTTTAGATGTGGGCACTGGACAGGTATCACCCACCCAGCAGAGCCAGCAAGCTAGCTCAGAGCATGAAGCTTTCCAGCCAGCATAAGGACTGGAGTTCCTGAGCTCATTCCAAAAGCTGATCTCAGTGCAGAACAATGAGACATCTACACTAATGGCTTGAAAGCACTGACAACTCCATGCTCCACCAAAACATGAAACGAAGGTGCCCTGGCACTTGGTACTATACAAAGTTCCTCCAGTTACAGTGTTATATTTTTCAGTATGAAGCTATTAAACACAGGCCTGACCTTTATGTGCTTCATGAGTAGTGTCACATACCAGAGAATGAATATTCCAACTGGATGCAGTCATGATTTCTTAAGCCTCTTCACTGCATGGATGCAGGAGCTGATATCCAGGGAGTAAGGAGGACTGACAGGACTGTTGCACGTTTTATAGGTCACTTCCAGAGTGACAGAGTAACATAACCAGCAGTTTAGAACAGGGTCTGAACCTGCCAGCTCATGTACCTCAGAAACAGGTTTATATGCAATATGTGCACATGCAGGCTCCTCATGAGGAATGACCTCATGAGGTCATTCTCATTTCTTCTCTTTATCTCCCATCATTGTCTGAGTACCTGGGCAAAATGGAGCACTGTTGAGCATTCTACTCTTCAAAAAATACTGCAGCCATGGATTCAAGATAAACATCTTGCTGTGTGCGATGCTTGTTGCTGAAATAGACATTTCCATTTACAGGTGACTATAATGGACAAGTCTATCTTAAGTCAGAGTCATTTTTTCAAGCTGTTAGTGGTCTAGTTTTGTTGTGAGATCATCATGAAAGTTTCTGTTAAAAAAAATCGTCCACTAAGCAGCCCATAAATCATGTACTAGTTTGGTCTCCCAGGTACATTAGTAATGAAAAGAAGGAGACATGCATTTCCCCAAAACTGTCTTAAGTAGCTTTTGCAGGCTTTGGAATCCTTAGGAAAAGGAGCAGACATCACACTGGAGTGCTGTGAGGCCAGTCTGGCAGGGAGGATGCAGCCTGCTGGATCCCCAGCCCTGGACAGTCCTGTGCAGGGGTGACAGAGGCAGTGACTGCAGTGCTGTGGCTGTGCTGCTGTCTGGAGAGAGTGGGCAGGTCAGGGGGCTCTGCACAGGAACTCTGCCTGCTGCTGGCACCACTTACAGCAGCTCTCTGGTACCCGGCTTTTTGAAGCTTACAGTACATTTAGTTGTGATGCTTCTTCTGATGATAGGGCAACACATCTGATATATGTGGATACTTGCACAGTCCTGGAAGTCTCCCTGTTAAAAATCTCCCTAGCCTTTGATAGGGTACAGTTCAAAGGAATGACAAGAATGATAGACTAAGACAAAGAATTTCTGTTATTTGGCAAAGCCAGAAGTGGAGGATGATAGATGAAGTTACGATTAGGATGGTAAAAAATGTCTAATGCCCAGCTGTGGCTGCTGGTTTCAGAAGAAAGCAAAAACCAATGGTGTTTATCTTTCATTCATGATAATCCCTTCCCACTACTTCATTTACTACTGATTCAGAATTAGTCTGGGTACAAGAAGCTTGGAACATTTCAGCCTTTTTGCAAATCCACGTTCTGCTAGGAAAAGCTTGCCTTTAGTTCTGGATCAGGCTTACATTTGTTTTAGGGATTTATTAGCATAGATATTTGCAGGTGTTTGTTCAGAGACAAAAAGGGCGTTGTGCTTTGGAAAACAACAAAAATGAATTGCATGTTTGCAGAGACCTACAGCATTGTCACACTGAATCAGGGTGAAACATTTCACCTCTCAAATACTGGCCACAGTTTGACCTATACACTATTTCTAAGTTTGGCAGACACGTCAGTTTTTGCAAAATCTTATGGGCTCTTACAACAGCCCTCA
The DNA here is from genome assembly GCF_000277835.1 of Geospiza fortis. Classification (NCBI taxonomy): domain Eukaryota; kingdom Metazoa; phylum Chordata; class Aves; order Passeriformes; family Thraupidae; genus Geospiza; species Geospiza fortis. The sequence goes on along the minus strand of NW_005054313.1, from coordinate 7,757,720 downwards.
CTAAATGCTGCATGGAAATAGCACCTTCAATAAATGCAGAAATTTGTAGCTAACTAGCTCCATGTTAATTTGTGATAATGATCAATCTGTAGCACCTCTGGGTATCAACTGTATTACAAAAGTAGTTGATAAATAATTTTAGTCAACATTGACAAAGATCCAAACCCTTGTAGTTATTCACAACTTTATTTTTTTATTCAGAACTTTGTGATGATATGCTTGTAAAACAGAATGAAAAACAATCTTTCAGTGTGGTGACTCATCTGGTCATTAGTCACACAAGAAACTAAACATATCTACAGAGACAGCAGATTTGGAATTTTAAATATCTCACAATATATTAAATTGTTTGGATAGCATCTAACCTTCTGAAAAGTTTTAGCTGAGTCTCCAAATGAATGAAGTATTGCATTAATAAACACTATGTGGCAATGTAATTTATAAGTTCCAAGAGTACAGTCACTCAAGGGCAGTCCACATTTGTCAACAAAACCATGAATACAGCACTGGATGCCTACTGATGGCAAGCTGTCTGCAAGCTTCAGCTGGAGAGTGGATGGCTCATTCCCAGCAGTTTTAGATCATCCCTAATAATTTCCCCAATGCTTGTAAATAATTTCCTATCAGATGCTGCATTTGCAAAAAAGGAATTCCTTAGGTAAGGTTATATGGAAATGACAAGCACATGTAAACTCCATTCACCTACTTTTGATGTGGAGTCTTTAGAGTTCTCTCCATGGCAATACCTCTGGCCTTTCCTGATCAGGAAGAGGCCATTTACAAAAAGGCATCCTCCACAAGAACTGAATGTACATCAACACTGTCAGCAAACATTTCTGAAGACAGCACCTACTGCAGAGGATTAAATAAGTGGCATTTAAGAATATTTAAGAGCTTCCAAAGCTTGAAAAAATAACCATGGGTTTTTTTCTAGTCTGGGCCAGAGCTAGAAGCTCTTCACAAGTAATACTATCATGTAAATGATATAATGTAAATAATATTCTGATTTTAAGAAATCAGTACATGGAATGCAATATTGTAGGCTGCTGTACATTTTTACAAAAATACAACAGTCACATATGATTTTGGAATAACTAAGATGACTCAGTTTAAAAACCTTAACTGCACTGTGCCTAGGTCTGTTCAACTCCTGTTTCTGTAGTCCATAGTTGACAGTTTTGGCAGCTACAGAAAATTTCTCACTCCCCTACAACCCCTCTGTAATTTAAAATACAACATTTCAGTTCATTCTGAGTCAATGCTAGGTATGAAGTTAGAAAATCAGTTAGAAACAATATATGTTCAAATAGAATACTGAATTTCTTGCTACTGTACCTAAATTTTTATGTGACAATTTATGACTCCATCTGCAGCTTTACTACAGACCACAGGATGAACTACAACTAGTAGATCTTTGTCTTCCTGCAGTTTGCTGGCACAAAAATCCTGGATGTTCGTTTTACTAGTAAGATAGCAATCAAAGCTATTTCAGGCCACCCAGCCAAAACGGGCAAAAAGAGGGAAAACCCCAAAACCTCTAACCCCAAAACGAAACTCCAAAACACAGCTACAGCTAACCCCCCGAAATCTTTCTGTAAAACGCAGTGAATTGGAAATGTCGGGGGCATCAGATCCCGGCGTTTCTCGCTGTGGGGAGCCCCGGGCCCGACAGTCCCGTGGGGGGCGGGTGG
>NW_005054313.1:7753280-7755653 GCF_000277835.1 Geospiza fortis | reverse complement strand
CCGCTGGGGCGGCGCTCCCAGCTCCACTCCCCCGGCGCGGCCGCACGGCAGCGGGAGGGGCCGACCCTCCTCCAGCCATGCCGCCCCCGGGCCCGCCGGGCAGCTGAGGAGTCCTTCCCTTGACGGCTGAACAGGGCTGCTTCTGTTGAACCAGAAAACAACGGGCTCCTCGCCGGAAAGCAGTGTTTCGGCTGCTCTTCTCCTGGTGCAGCCTTGGGGTTGCGCCGCTGCTCACTGACCAGAGCGTTGCGTTTCTGAAAGTCAGAAAGGTTTCCCTGGCGTAAGTGTGGTTTAAATGCCGAGGATGAGATTTGGAAATAAGATACACAAGTGAACAAGGATATGATTGGATACGTGCTGGTTTTGCAGAGGAGTCTCCTCTATAGTTCTGCATGGCACTTACACTGAATAAAAATATTCCCCCTTCAGAACTAATTAAAATAGAGGCCCTGTTTCTGAAACACTTAGGCAGTGATTATTTTGAACTTAAGACTATTGCACTACATTTCAGTGGACTGTTTCAGCTACTAAAGTGAAATTAAGGTTCATGTGCTAAATATTAGAATCAAAATCTTTTCAATTTACCGTGTAAATACTCATTCCTCACTCAAGGAAGATTTTTTTTTCCATACTGTCTGTACCCAAACTGCTAAATGATCTTTTAGTCACAGCTTCATTTGTGGCATCCTTGTTTATGTTTGCATTGCTTCAATATTTTCTTCTTAAAAATTTGGATGGATAAAGAGTGAGACTGCACTCATGGCCAGTTCTTCTCATTACTGTGGCAAACAGTCCTCATGAGTCAGGTTTGCTGGCATGGACACATTCTGAGACTGCCCTGCCCCAGGCTTTGGCTGATTTTTAAATGTGCCTTAAGCAATAAAGTATTTTGTTTATGAAATACTCTTACAAGCACCACTAACCAAATCTCTAGTTCTCTGCTGATGGAACATTCTGTATTATCTCTTGGGTGATGTATCACTTTGCTATTTTTTTCAGTGGACACAGAAATACAAACACAAATTACACATTCTAGGCAAGAATATGGACAGGGGTTGTGGGTCAGATTTTGTATGAGTTCATGGAAGTTATTTGCCTCCCTGGGCACAAACAAGGTCAGGAGTATGAACAAAGAACTATTTTATGCTACCCAAATAGCTAACCCAAATGATGTTTGAGAGAGACCTTTCAGTTTATCTGATATATCTTTCTGTCAAGGTTGAGGGAACTTGATTTTATAGCAAAGGACACTAGATGTGTTTATTTGTTCTACCAGTGGTCGCAGTAAGAACTGGCTTTTGGCCAGATGAAGACTGATGTAATTTCAAACACTGTTGATTAGATTTCCATTGAAATTGCCAGACTGATGGTTTTTGAGTTTGTTTGCTTTGTTTTATTTTCCTTTTAATGTGACAGTGCTCTATAATGCTCAACTCCCAGTAGAGATAAAGCAGTATTTGAAAACATAGCAGAACTTAAAACTAAATGTATTAATGTAGAGAAGTCCCTTAGAGGGAAACCCATGGCTCACTGGTACCCAGTAAACATCATAAACCCATGAATCTCAACTGGACAACTAAAATCTGCACAGATTTCTTATGGTGCTTTTTCCAGCAGATGGAAACTAAAATGGCAATACAAGAAGCTAAACCTGCAATGTTTCATGTGGTTTGTGGTGTAGGGGTTACAGTTGCACTGCTGGGTTGACATTTGGACTTGACGATCTTAAAGGTCCCTTCCAACCTTGATGATTCAATGATTCTGATTGGGAAAGACACCATGAGACAATTCACAGCCCTTGCACACACTGACAGCCACACCGTTGTTTTTCCTACCACTAATTTCTTGATGAGTGTATTTAAAAGCATCCACTACACATCAGAGGAGTTTCTGGGCTCCAGAAGCTCACACAGGTTGACTGTCCCATTTTGTGATTGTCACATTTTGTGATTGTCACATTTTGTGACCAGTCTGTGCCCACAAAAGACAACTTCCTGAGGCACGACAGGAACCATCCAGCTTCTCGCCTTGTCACGGGTTTTGAATTGTAGAATTCAGAAAAATACGATCATAATAGCGGCTTTTTACTGTGGGGCAGCGGGGTGTGGGCGACACCGGGCACAGGAGGACTACCACAGAGCGCCCCATCCATCCATCCGTCCATCCTCTCGTCCGTCCATCCGTCCGTCCGTCCGTCCATCCATCCGTCCATCCGTCCATCCATCCGTCCGTCCGTCCGTCCGTCCATCCATCCGTCCGTCCGTCCGTCCGTCCCCGTCCCCTCACGGTTTCCCACCCCTCAGGGTTTCCAGCCCCTCGGCACCGCCCCAGACGGCGGGCGGGGCGGAAGCCGCGGGGTCCCCGGGAACGGCG
>NW_005054313.1:7745426-7753091 GCF_000277835.1 Geospiza fortis | reverse complement strand
GCATTTGTGCTGTGCTGGGAGGTGCACGGATGAGCCGTTCGGCTCTGTGCTCCTGTGCGACGTCGCGGTTTTGTCGCATAAATCTGGCTCAAAGACCAGCATGTTTTGCCTTTTGGAAATACAAGGCGTATTAAAATGCAAACAGTTGTTTTCTGCATACTGAAGAACCCTTCCATGTATCCCCATGGAAGTCACGCTTTCATTATATTTTTAAAACTAAAACCAGTGTGATTTTTGTAAACGAAAAATTAAGTGTTACTTAGAGCTGTGATGTATTCTTCGTAGTATTTTGCAAAATAATTCCTTCCTTGGCAGATTTTGCTGTTGCAAATAGCTTTATTATTTAAAAAGCGGTTCTGTTGATACGCAGTATCAATATTGCAATCAACAATTGTATTGATATTTCTGAGAAAGGTAGCATTTAATTCAGTTTTCTTCCAATTTGCAGGTTAATAATTGTGGTCTCCAGCTGGTCATCCAGACCTCGTCAATACCAGAAAAAACCAAACCGGTAATTATTACCTTTTCTTGGATAGTAGTATTAACAAATGTAGTTGTATGATGCAGACAAATTTGTATGCTTTCAAATGGGAATTACCTTTTCACTACTCATCTGTTGACTTACAATATCTAATGTATCTGATAGTATTTTGTTAATTTATTTCATGCTATTAAAAACAAATAAAATAAGAAACATGGGGTTGTACTATAGCCTGCCATAATATATATATATATGATTTCTTGATCTTCTATCTATACCTCTCTCCTGTAATTCCTGAGAGCTGTTAGTACTGAGGTTGTGTTTATGTAAAGACATTACTTGCATTTGAAAACTCTAACATTTGTCTCTAATATTGTGTTACAGTTTGAATTCAGAATAAATAAAGAGCAGTCATCTTTCCACAATAGGCTTCTGCAGCATGATCTGGAAAAAAACTACTCGGGAAGACAAGGTAATATTCCATTGAGTTTGGTTTGTTTGTCTTTGTACATGTTTTACTACTTAAAAAGTAAAGAAAGATTGTATCATTATTAGAAAATATAAGAGTCACAGTGTTTCCTACTTGGCTGCAGTAATTCAATGTAATTACTGTTGCATCATGTCCAGAACCCACTACTTGGCTTTTTTCATCCATTTTTCCCCCCTTATGGAAGAATATTTTTTCTTCTACCTACAAAGCCACAACCTATTAAGTGCCCTACTGTATATTCCCTCAATAGCCACACAATTGTCTAAGGTAACATTTTACTGGATGCTTAACATTTTAATATATTTAGATAAAATTAGTTTCTCATTTAGAACTGTGATATTGAGAGAGAGTTTTTCTATTGTGCTTGCATGCTCTTGGCTTTGCAAAGCAAGATATTGGTGCTATCACTGCTAACTGTGGTGAGGACTGGAAGATACTTGACACAACACTGCTGCCTTGTGCTGCTGCTTGCCTATGATTGGTGTGAGTAGAAGATCAATTTAGTTGTCTTCATTCAGTCTGGTAAAAAAAATGAAGGCCAGCAGCCATTCAGGATGGGTTGACTTTTAGGGATACTGTGCAACTTCTGGAGTAAATGTAAGTCTGCAGTTTGAGTATTAAGAGTATTAAGTCCTTTGGTGTGTAATAAGCAGCTCTATCTCCCAGCACCATCCAGTCTGACAGAATTTTCTGGTTTGATGTTGAAGCAGAGCACAGGGTCTTTATCAGGATTTGGGGAGATTTCTATTCACACCCTTACAAAATCCAGATCATGACAAAAGAGCCACATTTTTAGTTCACATGCATCAGGTAACAGTAGAATCTTCTCATTAGTCTCTGTCTATTTTACTGGGAGCCTTACCAAAGGTATTTCCTAGTGCTCCCTTCAGGTGTTAAGAGAGGTCAATAGACCATTGTCAGGAAACCACTAGAAATCTTTTTCAAAAATATAATACAGGCATTGAAATGAATGCTTTTTATAAATCTTTCTTAAAGAAAAGGGCAGCAATAGGGATATTTTACATGCCTTTAGGAGGATGACAGTAGAAAAAAAGTCACTTTACTGCTATCCTGTCATGTTTCAGACTGGTAATTTTAAGCTTCTGGTCTTATGTTTATTGGTTTAAAAACCTGTGACACAAGTAAAGTAGGATTTTTGCAACAATGTTAATTGATTTTAATATTTTGGGCTTTTTTTTAACAGTTTTGATTTCGAAGGATGCATAGAGAATGTTGTTAGAGTAGCTAATGATAAAATTCAAGAGTAGCACTGAAAAGATTGTAGATTGACTGACAAATTGTTTTACTCAAACAGATACCTAATAGTATATTTCACACAACGATGGACTCATTGCTGTAGTAGTAAAACACTTGTCTTGTTTATTGCAGATTTGATGTTTTTCCTGCTAACTTATTTGATTTATTTGAAGGAAGAGGAAAAAGAAGGGCAAGCACACAGAAGTCAAGCCTATATTTTCAGTAGTGTGCATGTACAATGATCTATTTTTGACCAATATTTTTCAGTGGATCATTTTCTAAATAAGCCAAAGCTCACAGAACACATTTGTTGATTAATTTTGCAGGTATTTTTAGACACTCACTTTTTTCCTCTCATATTAATGAAATTCATAAGGATGAATTTATAAATATGTTTTCAAGGGCTGCCTGTTTCTGGATAATGGAGTGAAATACCAATGATCACTAGGTATTGTGTGCACTTACCTTTGAAAGACTTGGCATTCATTTGTGGCTCAGTGGGAGTGTTTCAATATTTTGGTGCTTTATTTTCTAGTTCTATCAGCATCTATTTGATCTGTGTCTTTTAAAATTTATCTTAAGTTGGGTAATACCTTCTTTAAGTTCAGATACTGAAACTGAAACAATTTTACAATTTTATGTCAACATATCATTGGGTAATTCTAATCACAGTACAAGCATTTACAAAATATCTGCTTGCAACACATTGTTGAAAAAATCTCAAAGTAAAGAAATAGATGCACTTTGGGAAGAGGATATAAAGGGATATAGTCATAATATCAGGAAAGAAAACTGATAAATCATAGTACTGAATGCAGGCAAAAAGCATTTTCATGCTTTACTTCTTAAAAGAAAGTAAATTTTGCTTTTATCACCTGCACTTCAAGACATGCATCTACAGAGCAGTAGTTCATGTATTCTCTGTGTGATTTTCCAATAGATAACACGAATTTTGGGAGCAGTTCATCAATATCATTTCCTGTATTGCAACGCACTGCTGAAGAAAAAATCCTGAGCTCAGACAGACTTACCCTGGAAAGGTGAGAAGGTGACAGAGCACATGCCCCAGAGCCTCAGCCCCTGGTCTAAAGTGACCAGAGTGCCCCACCAATGGCTGCAGTCAGTGTTGGGATTGGTTGTTGGGTTTGTGTGTGTTTGAGAGAAGAACTGTGTCCTGTGGAGGAATGCTCTGAGGGTGTCCTTGTGATGAGTATATCCATACAGCAGTCACCTGAGGCAGGCAGGTTTCTGATCTGAACAGCCTGTTCATGTGATAGCTGAAGAAAAACTTAACAGAGTGTGAGGCCACATCTGGTGGAATTTTTGTGTGGTCACAACACAAAACTTCCATGTAGTTTCCATGTAACGAGCAAATCTCTGAGGGGAGAGGGGTTCAGAAAATTTTGGAAGTATTTCAGCTGTGTTTTCAGGCTAATTTTTTAATAGGCAGGAGTTTCTGCTTTATCTATAAAATTTAATTAGCAAACCTAATTAATGCTGTCTTAACCAAGATAATATACTTTTCTCTGTTCAGTCAGAGTGGGTGAGCAGAAGGTGGATTACTGATTTGTTACTTACTTGTGTATTCTGTTTTTTCTTTTTTCTTCCAGGCAAAAACTGACAGTGTGCCCAATTATTGATGGGGAAGATCACCTTCGTCTTTTGAATTTCCAGCATAACTTTATAACCCGTATCCAAAATATTTCTAATCTTCACCATCTTGTTTTCTTAGATTTATATGATAATCAGATTGAAGAGATAAGTGGGGTTTCAACTTTGAGATCCCTGAGAGTCCTTCTTTTGGGAAAGAACAGGTAAAAATAATAAAACCTAACTAGGGCACTCTACCTCCTATGGTATAACAATTGTGATTTCCCATTGTTTCTGATACAGTTTGCAGTTTGTGATGTTGCTGTCATACCAGTGAGACCAGCCCTAAGATTAGCTAAGTGTCAGGGATCCCACTGAGGAAGCACACAGATTTTGTGTGTCATGTCAAAACTTCCTTTCTTAGTACATTTAAGCAACATTTCCAAATACTTTACATGTTCCCATGTAATCTTCTATTCTGATTGATTATTAAATATGTTCTTAGATTTGTGTGGCATGTTGTGGAATGTCTTTTCAGATCAAATGTAGTATTCATTAATTATTTATAACCTATAAAAATATTTCTGCCTGATGTATTTATCTGGGAAACATACCAGACAGATGAGTCATGGATTTTAATGCTTATTTATTGCTTTTAGTCCTATAGCCTTTAATTTTAATAACTTAATACATGTATCTGTGCAATTGCTCACACATCTAAAGGTTGTGCTCTGACTTATAAAATTTTCCTCAGCTTCTTATACTCAGTGAGAACTAGTGACCAGATTTCAGTTATGTGCAGTTTATAAAGAATGTACCTCCTAGATCAGCCTGTGCTCAAAACTGACAAGTTTTAATAGTGCCTTATGTTACTAGAACTAAGAGATTTTGTATTAAAAATCCCACCTGTAGAAGTCAATTTTGCTTGTAGTTGGGGTTGTGGGTACTACAATTTTAAAGTGCTTTGAGGACTTATTTTCCTTATCATAACCACCCTGGGTTTACCTTAGGAGTGTGGTGTTGAGGTAGTTAGGACTTGGCCTATCGTGAGTAGGTGGTCACACATCAGACACAGTTGTTAGCAACTTATTTCAGCTTGGCCTGTGTGTGATCTTTGATTACTCTCAAAGCAAATGCTTAATACATGTGTTTAATGTCATCAGCCAGTAGATGATGCTGTTGGGTGTATAATAGCCTAGGTTTGGAATCTGACAAAATATGACAGGACAGAGAAGTTTTAAGACAATGAAGTTGTTGACTTCAGATTCTAGTGGAGCAAGTGTTCCATCCTTATCTTCTTTCTAGAAGAGCCACATAAATTCTGCTGCTATTGAATTATTGACAGTCAGAAAGGAAGGTGATAGTCTTAAAGTCATACTCATTTATAAATTTTCTTTTCATGGTTCAAAATGTTGTTGTATTTCTGTTACTTTTGTTAGGAAAAAAAGGCTTTATTTTGTATTAGCTGGAAAATGAAAGATTCTTCTAATCTAATAATAAAAATAATTGTCATAATTGAAATGTTGCAGAATAAAGAAGATCTCAAATCTGGAGAACCTAAAAAATCTTGATGTTTTAGATCTTCATGGAAATCAGGTACAGTACAATAACTTGATTGCTTATGGTTGTTGTGTAGACATCCTGTGTTTGCTGTGTCTTTTACAGAAGTATTGTTTCATGAAAGGGAACTGGTGGCAAGTTTTGCAGCTCTTGAAGTTGCAGAAGTCAGTAAGTTCATAAAAGGTGTCATGATGTTTATTTTGAATCTTTGTACCAGTCTTTTAAGAGCACTTGTACTTTCAGTGTTGTACTTCAGGCAGGTGACAGTGATTAAAATGCTGAGTGTGATGGCACTCCTACCTACACAACAGTGAACTACCACGAGCAGTTGTGGTGTAGTTCAAGTAACACACTCTTAGAATTGCTATAAAATTTTTTGGTATGATTGATTGCTGTTTCTACTGTTGGTGGTCTGACAAAACCAGATTCCCTACATACATATAATTTTCATCATAAATTTAGATGTGAAGGGCACGAATGTTTGGAAATGGAGTTAGTTATTTCCTTTTTTGGTAGATTTAGTGTATTTTTAATGTCAAGACCAAATAAAGACTAAGAACTTCCATAAATAAATTACCTTTCTCTTCCTTTCTAGTTCAAAGATAAGCATGTTTTCCTTTTTAAGTTATTTTTTTCACTGCATTTGAGGAATTGAAAATTTATAACACCAATCTGCCATCCCATAGTCTTAGATATTTTTGAATGCTTAATGAAGAAATGAAGGGAAGAAATGTTGTGTTTGGGATACATCTTAGTGGACTAGTGCTTTGTTTTGAAAGCTGGGTTTTGTTGTTGTTTGCTTATACAACACTGAATAAGGGAGCTCCTTTAACTATTTAAATTTGTGGGGTTTTTATTTTTAGCAGCCTTCTATCTTAAAAGGTATTTCTTCTACATTGCAAATTTCTGAAGGACAGACTTCAGCAACATAATTGGCTTTGAGAACTTCAAAGTATGGTTTCTCATGTTTAAGAATGTAGGAGTTTAAACAACAGATCAGAGCATTGGAGCCAGACTTATCTCAGCAAAAGGAAAATAATAATTGAGCATTATGATGTACAGAATCTCTTATATGTTACCAGTGATCCCAGGTGAACACTGAACAATTACATCCTGTGCACAAGTTACAGGCAAGGTATTGGAAATACACTAGATTAACTGTTATTAACACAGTAATATAGACACATAGAACTGCATCATTCAGGGACTCTACACATGAATTTCATTCTATACTGCTTTAAATATGAAATGTCATTGGAGTAATTTCCTGTGTTCTGTTTAATTCTGTGAATCATTTTTCTTTCCAGAAGTTCAAACTGTAAGTAAAATTATGCAACCTGATTTTTTTTATGCATGAACTTCTTTTCATTGATCTCAGATTTTTTTTAAAGATGCAACTTTAATTTGTGCAATTTAATTATTGATGGGTGATTATTTGATGCATAACAACCTTTTGCTGAATTCTATTTCATAGTGAGGTATTCAAAAATAGAAGCAAATGAGAAAATAAACAGTATTTTTGTTCAGTATTCACAAGTAGACTTTGACTTGTGTACTAATTTATTTTTGATATTATATAAGTATTATTTGAAACATCCAAGAAGTGATAATAGTTTGTATTGTTTCTTGCCTAATAACCCATATGAAAAGCTGGTGTACCTTCATATGTGCATGCATAATTGAAACAGGCAATTCAGTAGAGCTAATCTTAAAGCTTAGCAAAGTGGCAAAGAGTATTTCTATATGTTGCTGATGAAATCATTATCTTTGCAATAGCAGTGAAATACCAGGATTAATATTCTAGACTGTGGCATTCTAGCTGGGCAGACATCAGCAGAGGTCTGTGCTCTTCATGCCAACTGTCTGCACTTGGGGTTGCTTTTAAAAGTCTCTCTGTAGAAATATCTTTTAAGTAGTGGCATTTTCTGTTCCACTTGCTGTAATATTTTTGTATAAAATACACATAAATTGACAGTTTAATTTGCCATTGAATCAAAAGTTTAAGCACCTTGAATCAAAGGATTAAGATGCTATTTAATTTTGGCCTTGCTATCTACTTTTGTATGCTTTTTAACTGAGAAATTGTTGAAATATTTCTTATAGCAGCATATTCCATTCACAGACTTACATGTACACATACATGTGTATGGATATATGGAAATTACCAACAAAATGGGATGTTCTCAAACTGTTAAATTATGTCTCCCTTACCTCTTCTGCTCCAGGAGCTGCTGGACACTTTCTGCAGCATGGCATGGCCACACCTGCACTGGTGCAAAGCAGCAGG
>NW_005054313.1:7678671-7745388 GCF_000277835.1 Geospiza fortis | reverse complement strand
CAGGAATGTCCATGTCCGTGACTCCAGGCACTCTGTACTGCTCTGCACCGTGGCACTGTTGGCCTCCTGGAGGAGGAAGGGTGTGCCTGGGCACTGGGTGCTAAAGGGGGCTCACAGTGGTGCAGAGATGCTAATTCTAACTGGCAGGGAATGACACATGCTGGTAGCTCTCTGCACTGCCAAAATCTTGGGGCTGCTAAAGTATTTTCCACAGGAAAAGCTGCTGGCTTCTTTCTGCCCCCCAGCATGGGTTTCACTGAGAGTGCCCTGCTGTCCCTCATGCAGTGGCTGTCCTTCTCCCTGGGTGCAAGTCAGGCATAAATTCTGCATAGGTGCTGGAGGACAGATCCACGCTGTCATGAGAAATAATTATCTGGATAGAGAGCCTTGTGTGGATCACTGGGAAATACTAACAGCAGGAACAAACCCATATTGAATCATCAGAGCAATAATAAATGCCTCTGTAAAATACAATGGTATTTCTAGAAATAAAAACTAAAATTAAGGAGCATTAACTGTCACTGCTCTTTTTATGCCTCTTTTTTTTTTTTTGCTTTGTCATTATCACCTGAGTCATTAAAATAGGTTATTAAGTATAAAAACAAGCTGCCTGCTTACTGTAATTCAGTCCTTGTTAAGTCCTCCCTTTTCTAATCCCAGGAAGATAAGTGAGTGTCTTTGCAGACAAATTAAGGCTCAGCCATGCACAAAATTCTCCCATTTTGGTATACAACGATACCGTCAGTGCTGTCTTAGTTTTGTGTCTTCAAGGTTGCTGCTACAGAGCAGCACAGCTGAAATAACCTGGTTTCTAAAGGGATAGAAGGAAATGCTGACTGAATTTTACTGCAGGATGACAAGAAAAATGTGGGTGAATACTTGTTCTGGATGTCTGAGTATCATGGTTTAGAGAAACACAGGCACACTGTTGTGTGAAGCTGATAGTTCATGTATACTTTTAGAAAACATGTCACATGTATATTTTTTTTATATCCATATAAAACATAGTGTACATCTTTATTGTGTCTCTGACAGATTGCTAAAATAGAAAACATTGGTCATTTAAGTGAACTGAGGGTGTTAAACCTTGCCAGAAACCTCCTCACTGTTGTAGAAAACCTGAATGGCCTGGATTCACTCACAGAGCTCAACCTCCGTCACAATCAAGTCTCTGCTATAGTAAGGAGCAAAACTCTTGTCCTTCTCTTTTTTCTTTTTCATTTCCTTTTCTTTGTTTTTGACAAAATGAATGTTAACTGTAACTTCTTTAAACCATATCAGTGTTTCAGATTTTTGACATCTCATGTTTCCTCATATTGTGTTGCTTATATTGTTCTGCTGCAATACTTAATTGTAAAACATAAAGGTGAATCAAACACAAACATTCATTTTGGTGTTATTTTCTTTGAATGTATTCAGGGAGACTGGACTTAAAGGTCCTTTACAACCCAAACTGTGCTGTGATTCTATGATGACTTGTAGTGTTTCAAATCTTGAAAGCTCATGATGTTCCTTGGGGAGGGAGGAAGCGATTTTGTGGTTCTAACATGCAAATTTAGGTACTCTTCTTCCATTCAAGTTCATGTACTAGAAACAAATAGTCTCAATTTCTGTAGGTTAGCTAAGCCATAAAACCATGTTAAATTTCATCTTCAGAATGTTGCTGGGGCAAATGCAGAGAAAAAAGGTATTGATTGTAAGAGCAGAGTTTTCTAATGGAAGCTTTAACCCAGCATTTTAAATCTTCATATTCTAAAAATTAAGATTTTCACTTTGCAATTTGAGTTGTAGTTCAGGCATGGAAAGTGGATTATTCAAACAAGAGCTTTTTAAAATAAAACAGATTACTTAGATAGCTACCTTTCTCTGGCCTGCATAATTATTTTAGTTCCTGGTCCCCTGTTGTTGCTGAGCCTTTCTTTCCTTCAGTTTCTGCTGTTTGCCAAATAGGAATTGTTTTTACATCTCAAAAATGAGAAATTCCTGCTCATTGCCGACTCTGTCACTGTATCTTCTCCTGTGTCAGTGGTGTTACCTAGAATTCTCTTTGCTTGTAGCTGCTGTCTTTTCAGTCCTCTCAGGTGCAACTTGTACTTTCTGCTTTCTGCTGTCATAAGTGGAGAGTCTGCATGAAATTTGAATTAGTGACTTGGAGTCTGTGCTGCATCTCAATGCTTTAGTGTTTCCTGGCAGAGATAGTGTTTCAGAAGATGATATAATATGTCAGGGAAATATTTATTTTACTTGTTGGCTTGTGGGGTTATTTTAACTGTTGTTGTTGTTGGTATCTTTTTGGTTTAGTTTATCTTTTAGTTTATCATTAAACTCTAATGAAATACAGTTTTGTGAGTGTGGATTGTTTTGTTTTTCATTGAATGTTAATTTTAGCAAGTATGGCACTAACTCTGTTTAAGTTTTGGACACATTATAATGTCTAAAACTCTAAGTAAATATGGCTCCTAAAATAAAATATTTTTTCATATGTTCATATGTTCATGATAGGTGTTGTCTTTTTCTGTGTGTACAATAATGTGCATGTGTTTCTTATATTTGTTTGGTTTTTTTAAATGAAAGCTACATTCCTTTCGTATGGAAATTCAGATTCTGCTGCAATAGGAAATTACTAAAAATGCAGAAATATGGAAAGAAAGATCTCATTCTGTGGAAAGAATACCCAAGATAGTTTATTTCTGGAGCACTTGAGTAGCTGAGGGAGGGAGGTTATATTTTATTTAAGATGAAGTTTAAGTTCATGTGGTTGACTGTGCAGGTGGAGGAGATATTTTAATCATGATGTTGTTATGCTGTAGCACTTAGCTGCAAAATATTCACTCTTAAGGTCATGAAAAGAATTTGGTTACTGTGCTTTAGTTACTCACTTACTGTGACAATGCTCATTATGAATCAAGCTTTCTAAATTTGATTATTCCTTCAAATGAAAGAATCGAAACTCAATTTTAAAATTAAATCGCTGTTCTAAAATAATTTTTAAATTAATCTGTTTTAAATAACTTTGCATTTTTTTTGCTGAACCTTCCTTATTTTTCACATACTTCCCTTTGACCTGCCCTAAGTGCATTATTCTTGTGTAGGAAAAATGATGAACTCATTTGTCAAACAAAAATGAAGTTGCATACTGAACTCTCTGCCCATTGCAGTTTACTGTATTCAATAACTAAAGTTATCCAACTGGGTTGTAGTTGGTTTGAGGAATTAAATCTGCTATCATCCTTTACAATCCACTGGTCTTGGACTACCAGTTTAGGGACTGTTTTTGAGCTTTCCACTACAGACTGAAAATCCTTGAATCATAAGTAGTTATTTTTGTAAGAACCAACTGTTGGTTCAAAGCTGCAGGATTTGCAGAGGCAGTCCTGGGGCTTGGTTTATAGCAGAAGCGTCTTAGAGGATTGAAGTGCATTCAGAGAGACTTGTCAGGAGAATAGCAAACAGAATAAATGATGACAAAGAGTCTCATATGGCATCAAAAGCACAGATCTATGCATACCATGAGTTATGAAATATCTGCTTATTTTCCATCCAGTTGTGAGCTGGGGCCTCTGTTAGGAAGATTATCTATGTTTTTCTTTGAAAGACTGACCTGCTTGTTTGATTTGAGGTACTAAAATTTAGAATTTTGGGTTTTGTCATCTGCAGCTTGATCTTACACTGGAAGGAGGACTGGTCAAGGTGTTCACCATGTCTTCAAGAAAGAACTTGCCCTCTGTCCACCTCACTATAAGATATTTGTATCAAAATTAATGTAGCTGGAGGTTTTTGGGATTTTCCTGCTACACCTATGAGATTTGAAACTTGTTTTACAAGACAGCAACACATCATGCTAAGAAATTTGCCTTGAGGGGTAATTTCTTCGTGTTCCCCAGTGGTTAGTTGAAATCATTGCTGCTTAAGAGTTGTGGTGCACAACCCTGTAATGCCTGTCCTCACATGCGTGCCCACCCTTCTGGCATGGACACCAAGTAGCCTTAGGGACAGAGGGGACACCCAAATGCACCTGTTGTGAACTCAGTCATTCCATGGTCTGATCTGGGAGGACTCAGGACAGCTCTGACCCAGGAGTTTTGCACCTGCAGACTTGATCCCTTAAGCCCTTTGTTCTAACATGTCATCCTATCCAGTGGTGACTCTCAGCAGCTTTGCTGGCTTAAATTCAGTGTTTCATTAGTAGGAGCTGCAGGGTTTGTTAGAGCTGCCTTTGTTTACCTGTTTGGAATGAGCTGTTCTGGACTGCTATGTAGTCATGTCAGAAATCTGATGAAGGGAGGAAGAGTTGCAGGCTAAAATCAAGGCACTTAGCTCTGATGCTCCTTTCCCTTTCCCAGGTTTGTGTTCTCTGGTTTCAAGTTGGAGTGTGGCCATTGTTAGGGTAAGGAGATGCAGAGCTGAGGCGTTAGGTGTGAATGGCTTGTGAGTCCCTGCAGACTGTGCTGTCTGTCTGATATAGATGTATATTTCATAAATGAATTTTGATCTTAATATGTATCATCTTACTCATATTTGAGCTATTTGCTATTTAGAGGTTTTCTGCAAATGCATTTAGGCAATATTAAATTTAGAGTTTCTTATTCTGTAAACTCATACCTTCTTCTAAATGTTAATTGTGAAGGTTGTAAAGGTGACAGAGTCCTTCAGATAATTCTCTGACTGGAGAGTCGCTGCTGTTTGGCAGTGCTAATTGCACTGCTGTATTGCTGTATTGCACCTCAAAAACCTTATTTCAGCAAGGTTTTTGTTTTTTTTTTTAAAGCATGTTTATCCTGCAGCTTAAATGCTGAGAGAGCACCTTGGCTTATTTCCCAAAAGCCTGTTCAGAAAGCAGCAGCAGTATCCTCCTTTTCTTTAACATGATTTGCTTTGCAAGTGATGCAGCGTGTTCTGCAGAGTGGGATCTGCACTGAAACACTCCCTTGCAGTCTGCATTAGGGAGAGATGGAGCTGCACGTTCAACAGAAATCAATGTTGCAGCAAGGTTACAGCATTTAGAAATGAAAGCATTTCATCAGGCCAAGTAAAGAGGCTCAAAAGCCATTTTCATCTGCTGAATTTTTGCCTATCTTTTCTTTCTAGAAAGATGTGGATACTTTGCCCTGTCTCCAGCGTCTCTTCCTCAGCTTCAACAATATTTCTAGGTAAGGGGAATAGTAGTTTGCTTCCTATCAGTAATTTGAAGTGTCCTACTGGAGCTGTATTTCATGAAAATTTGAATTCAAACACTGTGAGTACAGATCTTTTTTTCCACCCCTAACATATCAGATTAAAAAAATCAAGCCATTGTGTATTTTCTACTTTAAGTATAAAAATTCTTGAAACCCTTGGCATTTAAATGTAGTTTAATATGACTATTCTACCAAGAAACATATTTTTAATTGATTATCATACTGTTTATAGTGGTCAAAATTAAAAGTGGATTTGTAAATAGGTTGTTTTGCTGTTAACCTAGTTGTCTGTTGAAGCAGCATGATGCAAGGTACAAATTATATTTAACATTCCATCACTGTATTTCTGGAGTTATGCAAATTGCTGAGTCAGTTTCTGCTTGCTATGGGTAAATTATTTCATGCCTGTATTTTACTTGTCCATGTATTAATAAAGTCTGAAAGGTATATTCATGATTCCCTTTCAGACCAGATGGCAGAAGCAAAATAGCTCAACTCACAAAGCTGGGCTTCTATAGTTTCAAGTAACTAAGAGCATTTTGTTATAAATAGAAATGTTTGTCTTCTGTGCCTTTTCATATTAATGCATTTTTGAAGTCTGCCTTTATACTCATGCCAGTATTTGAGAAAAACCCTAAGTGCCTGCATTATCTTCACTTTGGTATGTCCTTTTTCTAATCCCTTGATCACCAGCAGCTTTCTTTGTTTAGAATCAAATAATTAAATGTGGGGTAGGGGAAGATGCTTCATGTTCTAATTACTGGAAATGCCATGCTATCCTTGTGGTATCTGCTCTCTCTGTAAAATGTACTTAGTAGGAGCTTTTATTGTAGCAACTACTCAAACATTTTATATTGAGCTGCATTATGTGTCTTGCAGACAGCTCCAACCTACTTGTCTGTGTTTCTTAGGTTCTTAAAGGACAAATGCAGTACATCTTAAATACTCATGGCTGTTAAACACTTAAAAACAATTCAGAGATGAACTGCAGGAGTCTTTCTTATGCTCTTCCCTTAGTTAATTTGCTAGTCTTTTTATTTTACATTTTAATTTGGCATAGTGAAGAGAGGGGGTTAGCATTTTGCTGGCTTTGAATCATTTCCAGAATTGAGACTTGCCTTTGTTTCTGGCTTTCTAAAAAAAGTCTCAGGTTGGCAGGAGCAAGGAGGAGACTGCAGCAGCTTGGCTCCCTGGCTGTCAGGGAGCATCACTGCAGTCAGGGAAATTGCCCTGTCTTTTTTTGGACTTGGTGCCTTTTGTTGTAGCTTTCTGGCTGCTTTCTTATATTGTTTTATGCAAATGCATGTTATTTTTACAGTGTTCAAAGAAAGAAAAATGTTTGGAATTTTCTGTGAGGTTTTGATAGATTTCTCAAAGTTTGGGATCAGTAGCTTGCTTCTTGGTACTATATAAAAAAATCTGTCATTTATCCATGGGGACTTTAGTTGGTCTATTGCTTAGGTTTCTCATAAGCTACAAATACTTATCTAGAACATATATGGAAATACATAATTTTGTTTGAGTTTGCAGCTGGAATAGGTATTAAAAAATCTTAATGATAAACAAAAGATATTGCTTTTCTATAAATTTTGTATATGCATGTAGGTAGATAGGTGGATGGATATCTTTAACTCTCTATTTACCAGTCATTATTTTAAACCACACAAATGAGAAATTTCTTTTAATCACATTCAGCTTGGAGTTTTTTTAAATAATAAGCTTTTACTACATATAGCAGTTCTGAAGGCTAAATCCCTCTAAATAATTCCTTTTTTAGAGTTATGTAGTAGATTTGTTTTCTACCAGGGAAGTTATTAAATATTATATATTTAAGTATCTTCTTGTCCATCTGTGATCTGATGCTTGGCTTGATACTCTTTGAACTGACTGAGGAAGTTCTTTGCAACCAACCAGTGAACTGCTGTACTCTCTCTGACCATTCCTACACGCTTTAAAGTGGTTTTGTATGCTTTTCAGTCACTTACCTCATTTACTCTGGGCCACAGGGTAATTTGAAAAGTTAGTTTTCCTAAAAACTTCTCTGTCTATACTACTGAATTTTGTTTGACAAGCAAATTGGTGCACAAATACTCTTAATTAATTTATCTGTAGGTGCATTAAAAAAAAGCAAATGAAAACAAACAACAAAATTGCCAAAACTTGAATATATTTGTTACCATTTCATTGCAATATTTTATTAATGTTCATTTTTTTAAAATAGCATTTTTGAAGCAATGCTTCTATGGAAAGATTTTCTTGTTTCTATTTTTGTGTCAGTGAAAATACTTGAATCTAAAATTGACACATACTGACATATTGAATTAATATTTCAGTAGAAGACTCAGGAATGCCATTGAAATTGTCACTATTTTAGGCATGAGGATGTATCATGGGTTTAATCACGATGTTCTTTTTACCTCACACTTCAGAGAAGGGCTCAGAATGCTGCTGCTTCTCTGTAGAACTTTTAGTAAAGAAGGATATATTGGCAAGATAATGTAATCTAAAACTGAACTTGATGCTGACAGGAAACAAAGGAAGTCCTGTTTTTTGGCTTCAGCCCAAACAATCTTAGCAGTTATACTCTGAAGGTGTTTATACCTGATGGCTGAAGGCAATAGCTATATATAGAACTGGTTATAAAGAAATGGGAGAAATCCCATTTTTAATTTGTCATGTGGCACAGGGAAGAGGTTGTGGTAACATTGGCAGGAAAGATTTGCCACAGCGAATCAGAAAGAAGGTTATTGCTCATGTTTGAACATGTGAAGCCAGGGAAGACCATTTTTTGGTCTTGGAAGCAAAATACATATTTTCAGTGTTGCACTGCTGTCCAGGTCAGCATTATGTTGGCTTTTTCATTTAGTCTAGGCATATGGAATGAGTTGGATATAAGCTCACGTAATTTTTGTTCTTCATTTGGTTGCTGAATTGGAAACCTGAGAGAAGCAATGCTCTTAGCCTAATGAAAACAAGAAAGTACCTTTTTACTCAGCAAGATGAAAATTTATAAATGCATCGTTAAATGCTTGAACAAAAGCAGGTAAAGGGAATGAAAGGTTGATGGTAGTTACATCTGTTTTCATAGGTAGTTTAGTGGTTAGAGACAAGGAAAAACACAAGTTTTCTTCTTTGGGTATTTTTGAACATAGAGTTCCCTCTCAGGTGTTCTTTCAGACTATAGTAAGTATGTTGCCTTCCTTCTCTATTCCAGAGCTTTTCCCCTTTGTGCAATGTGCTTTTAAAAATTGATGCAAATGCTTAGAGAAGGAGCAACTGTCTCCCTAAACAAGCAGATTTAAACAGAAGATAAATATTCCTGCGTCCTGTGAATGTGTATCACTGCAGGTTGAGCTCCAGAGTGCTCTGCTGTGAGGTAATTTCTGCATTCTGATATGAGAAGTGGGTTTGTGTCCCTTTGGCAGAGGGGAGAACAGGATGCAGGACTTGGAGCATGCACACAAGAGGGAAAGCAGATTTATTCTCAAAAGATTTCCAGAAAACACTTTCTGATCATTTAGCCCAAATTTGTGACTTATTTCTGTGTTGCTGAAATGACAATTTTCGATAGGATAATTTATGTAAGAAGGATAACAGGAATGAGAGGTGGTTGTGTCCTGCAGGAGAAGACCTTTTGGAAAGAGAATCAGACATTCCATTGAGAAGATTTACTGAGGCAGTGTGACACAGCACCATCCAGAGCTGCTTTGTGTTTCTGAGCAGGTTAAAGGCTCCTTTGTGGGGAGCAGAGGCTGGAGACAGAGCCTTGGGATGTGGCCTCTGGTTCCTGTTGGGTGCTCACCACGGGGCTCTGTCCCAGCAGTCTGAGTGCTGGGAAGCAGCAGAAGCTTGGTTGGAAACTGTGCAATCTGTTTGGAAATGCAGCACATTAAAGCTTTAATTAGTTTAGGATTAGGATACCAGTGTGACAAGTACAGTATCTGAACTTTTCTATATGGAATTTCTAAAGCTCAGGTTTTTTTAATATGTGGATACAAAGATGTGAAAACAGTTTTTTGCACTACTGTTTCTTTCTAAAACTGATCTGCTAATAGGGGAGCTAAAAGCAGGATAAAGCAAGCACATCTGTTTTTAGGTCCAGAGTGGGTGTTCTGGCATGCTGAAGCAGTGAGAATTTCAAAGCACAGCAGTATGTGTAAGTGGAAGGTCTTGAAAACATACTAGCAAGCTTTCAACTTTTCTGTCATTTCCTGAAGAAATTGTTTTTATTAAAAATCTGTAAATCATATGTAATGAAAGAAGTACTGCTTGGTTAAATGTTTAGTGGTAAGTACTCAGAATAAATATATTTAATGCTTCTAAATATACTCAAAAATCATTTTCAAGACCAAAGATTTTCATATTTTTCAAGCAAAATGTGTTCTAGCTCAATGGAAATTCAGACTGGGATTTTTTGTTCTAACATGTTTGGGTTAGCCTTACTAAATTCTGTGTCATTTGGGAAGATTATCTTTTATCTTTAGAACATATTGAGTAGATATTTTATGTAATATGTCCGACCGATCTTCCAAAAATGCGCTTCCATAAGCTGTTCATGATCCATAAACAGGATCATAAAAAGAAACAGAAAATAATAATCGAGCTTTAAATACATGTACAAAACAGCCAGTTCTTCTGATATCTTAAGAACTTTCTCTGTCTTTGTCACAATCTACCCACAGTTCATTTTCCATTGGTTTTTAGGTTGTTTTCATGCACTAAGCAAAAGGCAGTAACATCTTCCTCTTTCCTGTCACTTTTCTGCTGTGCCCTTTGTACAGTGCAGGAGCTCCTTGCATGCTGCACCAATTGCACCAGAATAGCTATTGCAGCTTTATTCAGTGACAGTCTTTGAAATGAACATCTGTACTGCATGTGGTTTCTGATCACTGAGCTCAGGGCATACTTAAGGTTTGACTTAAGGCAGACTTGACTTTGGAAGGCCAAAGGACATAAGGATGGTGCAGTGTCATACATACCTTGTAAACATGTTAGGGAGTCTAATTTATTACCATAAATGTTCAGCTTTTTTTATTAAAATCCAGTCAAATAGTTCTCTGATGTTTAAAAGTACTGAATATCTGAACTGCTTTCTTTTCACATTTTATTTTCAATGAAAGGAACACTACAGAGGTTATGCATCTCTAAATGCATTTTATGCAGGTCAGTTGTTTTTTGGCAGGTAACCAAATCTGATGTGTTCTAAGAAGCCAGCTGGTTAGAGTTTGTAGACTGAACTCAAACTAATGGACTAATCTGTTTTGAAGATTATGATGCTTTTACTTCCAATACTAATGATGATTCAAACACCTAGGATCATTCTGTGATATTTGTGGTTGGCTTTTTCTCCTTGTACTTTCCAGGTTTTTTGTGCTGCTTTTGATGGCAAATACATCTATTATATTTCTGAATATGAATTTATATGTATCATATTTTAGCAGGGGGTTTGATTTAAATACTCCTATAGTTCTCATTATTCTGGATCTCTTTTTACCTGTATGTGAAGGGAATAAAAAGTTTGCCAGCAGCAGCTGCTGGTATTTCAGAACACTTGTATTTGTCATATGCAATATTGATAGGTGGCAGTGTTTCAGTACAGTTAAATATTTATGTTCTGCCCTTAAGAAATAAAATCTTCCACCTCAAAATTATTCCTACTCCATGACATTAAAACTTTAAACTCTTTTGGTTACAGTTTTGAGGATATTCTGTGCCTTGCTGATTCCTCATCCTTGTCAGATATCACCCTTGATGGCAATCCAATAGCTCAGGAGACATGGTACAAACACACTGTTCTCCATCATATGATGCAGCTCCGACAGCTAGATATGAAGAGAATCACAGTAAGAAATTTCTGTTTTCATCAAATTTAATAGATACTTCAAATCAGAAGTAAAATGCAGGCGTTTCTGTGTGTATGTGTATATTAAAAATACCATTTTTCTTCCTTAATTGAGTATGGAATTGAATGGTGAATAGACATTACAGTATTTAAAACTCTAACCCGTTTCTTTAGTTCAGTATAAAGTAAGGGTTTGCATTTTTACTTAATTTAACATGTTTATTTTGAAGTGGTTAAACTCCAGCAGCAGATGCTGTGTGTTCAGCTGCCATGTGACATGAGAGAGCCTGCAAAGCTTTTGGTTAGAATTTTCCTAACAGTCTTTGCTGATTTGTTGTATTAGCTGAGAAGGAACAGCACATTTCTTCCAAAGGAGTGGTCTGTTTGCCCTAAAACTGCTGTAATTGGTATCTTTTATTTAAGAATTTAATTGGTTTCTTTAATCAGCCTCCCTAGGGAGATCTGGTGATCACACAGGTTGTGTGTCTGTCTGTATTTCTCTCTTCCTAACCTACTCTCCCTGATAATTTCTGTTTCTGCTGCTCAAGTTCCAGTAACCTTGATAAGGGAAAGAGAACTCAGTCTGCTACAGGCTTCTTAAAAATCCACTCCAGGGGATGAAGGACAATCACCAGGGTCTTACCATAATGCCATCTATTTTGTCTTTTAATATAGGATATAAATTCTTTTAATATAGAATATAAATTCCTCTGTGCCTACTCAAAAGTGATGTGTAAGCATGATTTCTTACCAGAGAAATCTGTCCAGCAGCAAGCAACAGTGATACAGTGGTAACTTTTTGGACCAGTTGTTGACACATACACCTTCTTTTAAATGCTCCTTTGCTTTCTACAAAGGCTGTACTGCGTTGTAAATTGTAGCTGATGCTTTTTAATAGAGCCAGTTAGGCTGAAAAATGTAACATGTGTGTGGAAAACATTAATGTTAAAAACAAAGTGCTTTGGGACATTAGAGTTTGCTTCCATCACTGAAAATACTAAATACTTGTTTGTTCACAGATATTCTAAGCTTCAGGGGTTTTTATATTTTATACTGACTTTAATAATGACTTAATAATAACTTTTATTATGACTTTATACTGGCTTAATAATTGTTAATTACTTTGCTTTTAAAAACTTACTTTATCAGTATGATTTCAGAAACCTGAGTTGCATAAAGAAAATATCTCTCCGTTCCCCCGTTTTAACCCTTGTCAAGAGGAGATGGATCCTGGTGGAAATATCCGTGATGGGGAAGACTGTAGAAAGGACTCAAACTCCTTCTTAGACTCTATGAGATCTGTATGGGGGGAAAGTTGTCAGAAATTCACAGCCATGGGAAGAACTTAATCTGGGTTTGCACCTTGTTAAACATCAGAGAATCAACCACAAAGACACAAAGCCATAGAAAACCAGGCTTCACCAGTTGTGCTGCTCATAAACCTGCTTGTAAAAATAATGTGTTTTACTCTTTATTTGCCTTCTGTTTTTTGAGCCTTTTAACATTTTTCTCCACGTAGAGGGTGCTATATATTTTCTCCAATAAAACTGCTACCCAGATAATCGTATGACTAAAGAAACTGGGATTTAAAGAAAAATAACAAGTATCATGGGATCTGTGGTAAAATTAAAGAGCTGGCAATCCCAAATCCAGCTATTCTGCCTAGCACTGCAATATGCTGTTGCTGTCAGCTGTAAGGGTAGGTCTAACCTGGGTGGGGAATGGACTTCCAGTGTTGAGCATGTGACTTGCACTCTTGATTAGTGTAAAAAACTAAACTCTAATTACATTTATAGGATCTTTTCTTCATCAGCCTGAAGAACATCTAGGCATTTTGAACTTTAGCATTGCTTTGTCTTGTAACAAACTGAGAGTTGGATGATTGTTGGGTTTTATTCTGTCTAGGAATTATTCACGGTCTGGTTCGGAAGCTTTTCTGCTCAAGAACTGAGTTTTACACAATTGTTAGTTCTGATTTTAGCTTTTCTTTTACTGAAGGATACTGACAAAAGTTTTTATGAGACTTGGCAGCTTCATTCATGTTTGGTTTCAAGAAGGTACACGCTTTGGTGCCAGGCTTTTTCCACAGGATTCCCTGGAGAAAGGAGCCCTGGTGCAAAAATTTAATGACAACTGTCTCTGCCTTAGAGCACTATTCAGAAACATAGATGTGCCATGAAAACCAAAGATGCTGTACTTGGAATAAAACATTTGTGCACTGTAATTATTGTAGTATTGTTTAAGTTGGGGTAGATTTGCCTTTAGGTAAGGGATTCTATTGAATTATGACAACTCTTAAACCCTGAAATATGTGGAAGCTGTTTTCTTAGGCCGCCTCATTCCTAAGCCATTTTTGAATGTAAGATTCAAGCTCTTGAAGCACTGAAACACAGACCCAGTTGTGATGAAATCAGTGAGGTTAAGCACTTGCAATGCTCTTTCCTTGTTCATTGTCTACACAAGATGATTTTCAGCTGAAAACCCAACCACTTAGTGGTGTGTACCTAAAACATCAGCTCAATGGAAATATTTTGCTTTCTTGACCTTTGGTAGCTCAGCCTAAAGGCCTAAAGACTGGGCAGGATGCTGAATTATTGTAGCTGGGTGGATTCCTGTGTTCATTTGTGTTCCTGTCAGTAACTCACAGATACACCTTCACCTCACCTTAGCTGCAAGGTGATGGGACTGGATGAATGGAATGGGCTTGTGCAGAGCCTTACAGTCAGAGCAGGCTCAGGTTGCATTTGTGATTATTTATCTTGGTTAACCTGGCATAATGGTTGTTTTTCTGGGCTCTGAAGCTTTTTCACCCTGCTTTGTAGGTTGAACTTTTTCAAAAGTGGGCTTGCCCAGTGGTGCTTACAGTTTGATTGGGACCTATTTCTTTTCTTCCACTCTTTGGTAATAGTAAGCAGAGATTGTCTGCAGATATGTAATAAAGTATTTAAATATGATTGAAATGTGTACATACTCCATACTAAGGAGTTACATAATCAGGAATATTTGCTATCTGTCACTTCCAACAGACTTCCTCAAGAGAATCTGCTAAGTGTGTATATATTCCTAGATGTGTGTGTAAATATGATATATAATGCAAATTTTTTTAAATGTTGCCAGATTGAATACAAGCTGTGTCTTATTCGAAGTAAAGCTTTGGATTTTTCATTGAGGTTTTATATGTTTTAGAAGCTTAAAGTAAGAGAGCTGTGTTTGGTTTTGATTATTTGCTTAGACATTTCATTGCTGATCAGGGAGTAGGTTCTACTGCTCTATCCAGAATAGATTTCATTGCTGTATTCCATCACTACCATAAAGTGTTCTGAGGTCTTGGGATCTTTTGGGTTGCTGTGACCCCGAGATTGTTGAAAGTCTCTTTTCCCAGCCCGAGCGCTTGAAAAATGAGTCGGAGCTCTTCAGTTCTTGGTCTCAAAGTTGTTTATTGTATCTTATCTATAAAAAATTTTCTCCTGCCCTGCCGAGGTCCGTCCAGCAGGACAGTTCCAGGCACTCTGCCTGCCCCCAGGGCAGTGTTATGTCTTTATACTAAAAACTACGTGTACAATGTTTACAATTACTTCCCAATACCTATCACCTATGTTAGACAGTGAGCTTCTACTCTAAACCAATCTGTAAGTGCCAACATCACAGCAGAAGATGGAGGCCAAGAAGAAGAAGGAGAAAGGCTGGACACACCCAGTTCCCTCCATCTTGCCTTTTGAACCCCCATACCAAAAACCCTAAAATCTACTTTTCCACCCTGTGATAACTTCACTATTATTCTACTTAAACTGTTGTGGCTTGCTGATCTTCATCTAAGGTTGGTAATTTGCTCCACGGGGCATAATCAAACCCACAGGTGTTTTGGGCTCCATGCCAGGGCTTCTGAGCCCCCTGGCAGGGGTCCTGGCTGTCCTGGACGGCCAGAGGGATGTTCTGGGTTCCCACACTGAGGGGGTTTTCTAGGGAGGGATCCCTAACGTTTTTTTTTCTTTCCACTGGGAAATAAGACACTTAAGTGTGACTTAAATAGTGTCATTGAAGAATAGCTATGCGGTGGTGAGGAGGAACGCGTGCATCCTCGCGCATTCGGATCCTCTCCGGTTCCCCGGCATTCCCTCCCCTCAGCGGGCGGGCAGGGATGGGCGCTGCTGCAGAGCGCGCGGGGGCCGGCAGGGGGCGCCATGGGCACGGCAGAGCCCTGAGGGACAGCGGCGGGAACGCGTCCGGACAGAGGCACGGACGTGGACACAACCGGCGGGACAGCGAGGGCAAACGACTGACAGGGAGGGAGATCCAGCTCTTCCCAAATCCCTTCTTAAAGAGAAGGGATGGCAGTAAAAATGAATTGTGGCAAGGCTGTGCAGGGGTTTGTTTCGTAACTTGTTCGGTACTCTGGGTGGTTTTTTTGTGGGTTCCTGGGGAACGTGTTTTTTAAGATTGCTTGCATGTGTTGTGTAAGATTAATCAGGAATGCATATGTAGATGTGGCCCTTGGTCTTTATTCAGAGATTTTCTCTATCACTCTGCCTTTATGAATACTGAGTAAAGCTAAGGATGTATTTTAATTTTTGGCTAAGCTAGCTTCTTTTAGAAAAGGATTAGTGTTTTTAAAATGTCTATAATTAGGATAAACTCTTGATCAAGGAAAAAAGCCTTATTCAGTTAATGCTCTTGTTAGCATGTAGTTTGCATTAGTTGATTTTGATCTTTGTATGGAGACTGTGTTGGCAGGGAAGGCCCAGGACTGACTTCAGTGGGGGCTGCAGACCCTCCTGCATGGGAGGCAGTCATAAGGTACACATCTGGGCTGGATTAAGGGACAGCTTTGGGAAGGAAGATAGAGAAAGAAGAGATTTCTAGAAGCTGAGAGAAAACTGATTAGGGAACTTCCTGGATAATTGCTTTAAAACTTGGGGAAAAACGACAGCAAGTTCTTTTGAAATGAATAAAATTAATGAAGGCTAATTTTCTGTTAATGAATTTTGTTATCTAGCTCTCACCTCCACCAGTGTGAAACACAACACCAGCTCAGTTAGATTGAAACTGAGTCTCTGATGAATGGCCAGATGTTTTCTGCCAAATAGGATGGATAGTTTCTGCTCCCTCTTCCTTGGTGGTAAAACTAGCTTACATTTCCATTCTTTCTACATACCAATTTAATATAATCAAACGTCTAGGGAACAAGAAAAGTCCCTTATTTTAAGACTTCTAAACATTGTTATTTGATATGATCAATGTGTTGAAAAGTCATCAGAGAAGATGAGGACAAAAAAATTATAAAAAGCTTGTTTCTTTAGGAAGCCTAGTTTAAAAGCATAGATACACAGTCAAATGAAGCAATTTAATTTAAAAAAAAACTGAAACAAATCTAACCTGTTCTCTAAAGAAAAATATCACTAATGCAGTTTGCTAGTATTTATCTTTTATTTTAAGACTTGTGTTTTTTACACAAAGCACTAACAGAATAATGTAATACATAATTGGGATAATGTTTGCAGTTCTTAAAATTCTGAATCATATCTTGAGGAACAGTACATTTTTATTTTGCATTATTAATGATGCATTCATATTTGTGACATGTTGTCTGCATGGGTTTAGTTCATGATTTCCACAGCCTGTCCCCAACCCTCCCATTCAATGCTGGATTTCAGCACTTTGTTGCAGTGGCATCTAGAAGGCCTTCTGTATCCATGTGTGCTTTTATTTTGTTATTCAGTTACTGATGATCTCCTTTAAGATGCACTGGTGACCTACAGAAATCCTTCTAACCAGGATTATGCTGTAACTCCGTGGCAGTAGCCCCTTGGAAATACCCTGTTTAGGAATAGCTTAAAAGCCCAGTAGCAGAGGAGGCTGCCAACAGAACTCCACCATTGAAAGACAAGTTGCATTGAGAATAAGTAAATTTAAAAAAAAGGGGGCTTTCCAGTTAGTGTTCCAAGGAAATTCTTGCATACAATTGTGTTAGAGAAGCTTGCTCTGTCCAAAGCCTCTTGCCTTACTGTGCACTGAGGGACTCCTGTTGTTTAATATATGATATTAGGATAAAGTCATGGAGGCACAGTTTGAAAATCTGTTCTTTAACCCCTTTTCAGACTGGTGTCAAATTCCATGGTGTGTCAGTGGGTTTCAGGGAGACTGTACACAGACCAGAACAAGTCTGCTGCATGCACTGAACTTCTTATGCTTTGGAAATTGTTTTCTTAAAAATGTAATGGCCATGCTAAGTGTGAAGTTCCTGTTTTATTTTATCTTCCTGTAAGCACTCACCCATGTGCTTAGGGGCTCTTACAATGCTCTAAACATAGCATGTTGTATTTATGTAGAAATCCTGACATGTCAATTTGTCTTACTGGTTGATGGTGCTTTCTGTTCATTTTTGTTTGTCTATTTTGTTAACATATAACTTTTCCAGAAAATGAAAAGGTTTGGACAGGAGCTTTCTATTTTGAGGAAATGAAAACACTTTTCATATGTTCTGGGAAGAGGCTTCAGTAGAAACGCCCAAATGGCATGTGAAGTAAATCAAAATAAGTTAAAGTATGCTTTCCAAATATTTGTGTTGGAAACACTCTACACTTTTTACTTCATAGTGAACATTTCTTTTGTTACTTGGAAAATATATGTTCTAAAAATACTGTGCTGTGAGAATGTGTAGACTTCTGTAAACAAGGGGCATCCAACCAAATATGGGTATATTGCAGTATCAAATTGCTGTACCAGGAAAATGAAGCAGCTTCACTTTCATTGTTTAGAAGTCAATGGCTTTCTTCTTGAGACTTCATCATTAGGCAATAATGCTGATGAGGCATAATGGTCATGGAATAGCTAACTTTGAAAATGTTCTGTTCTTGTCAAGTTCTGTTGCTGATTGAGAAAATCCAGGCCCTGGAAACAGCTTATAATGGTGAAAATTAATCCTGGATTATGATTCAAGCATAAATAGAACCCAGCTTTTTTGCTCTGTGTGTTTTTTTACAAAAAAAAAATAATCCTGCTAATTGCAAAAACTACTACAAATATGTATTGCAGTGTCATATTTAAAAATATTTTTCATGGTCACCATATGCTTTATACTTTTTCAAAGACTTACATATATTACTTTTAACTAGCTTTATCTTCAGCTTATCTGAATAGTTGTTTATTCTGTTTTTCTTGACTTATTTATAGTTAACAATTTGATTTGTTTTAGTAGTATTTAGAAACATTAAGGTGATAAAAATTCTAAAATTGTGTTAAAATTTAAATTTCCATTTCAAATACCAACACAAGAACATAATTTATCAGTAATACTTTTCAGAACTGGCTTAGTTCCTCCCTTTAGGAATTTGTTTTTCTTTTTTTCCTGCAGGAAGAAGAAAGACGTATGGCATCTATTGCAGCCAGGAAAGAGGAAGAGAGGAAGCGTGAAAGCCATAGACAGACCTTGCTTAAGGTATTGCCTTGGCTGTTCTAAGGTTACTGTAAACCAGTTTACAGCAATCATTTAGATCCCTTTTTTGCTGCAGATATTATGTTATATATCCCAATATGCCTCTGTCTATTTTCACAGCTTCAGCAGTGCACTCCATGACTGAAACTCTGTTCAGTCAAATATGCAAGGTACGCTTTAGCAGAAAGCCCATGTTGAACACGAGTGTGATACATGGCAGCGGATGGCAGACTTCATAAATCCAGGCTAAAGTAAAGGATTCATCCAGTGATTTCACATTCCTTGGTCTGCCCTTTCCAGGTGAACACTCTGGCTGCAGCCATGCAGGCTGTTCTGCAGTAGTTTTTCCTTCGTTTTCTCCCATTGAATTTGTTCCTTTCTGTGGCTAGAGTGAAGGGGCCCTGAGGTCACAGGCAGGCTCCGGCTGTGTCCCTGTCAGCACAACTCTGATCTATCTTATCTCCCAGCCCAGCTGGCCTGCTTGGTGCTGACACACACAGACAGAAGTGCCCCACCAGGGGAGACCCAGGTTCCCTCCAGAATGCTCTTCATGGGCTGCTGACTGCATGAGCTGTGCTCCTAATAGGAGACCAAAATCCAGAATCTAAGAGTATCTTCATTCCATTTGCTGTGTGAATATCATCATTTGGCTCCAAATCCCTTTTTTTGGAGAAAAAAAGTTGGCTTTTTTCCTTTTTTTTCTTTTCTTTTTTTTTTGTCAGCCAGTAATGCCTATGCAAACAATCTCTTTCAATTTGGAATTAAATTAAACAAGAAATGTTCATGTCCATATTAAGTTTCCTAGGTAAAATCATATTTCATGAAGGGGATTAGACTGGATTAGTTGCAGGAGGCCATAAGAAGTGTAGCAAACATATAGAACTGAAAAATAAAAAGACACAAACAGAATGTTAACAGTATGTCAAAAGATGTTTTAAGTATATCAAAACCCCCCAAGAGAATAGGAGTGAAAAATTTTGTGTCCAGTGAATAAGAACATGTTTTGATTTCTTGTATATTTGTTTCCTTGCATATTTCTGTTTGATTAAAAAATATTGATATAATAAAAAAAGGCTTAGATATGGTTTGAGAGGTGATTTTGTGTTTTTAAGCAGTGTGTTTGTTTGGTTTTGGTATTTCTTCTTTCCCTGCAAGATATTGATGTATTTAAAGTATCTTCAGATCTGAAGTGCTAGTGATAGATCTTAGTAGCATCAAGAAATGGAAAATTAGTAAAGAATTTTCACACATGACATTGTCTCATGCTGTTGAAAATGTCTCTCTGACTAGAAAAAAAAGAGTAGGTATTTCTTTGTAGTTCATGTTCTTAACCATTGATGTAATGTTTCCTTGTAGCAGAGAGATTGTTTGTCTTGGTGGCCTGCATTTTGAGGTGCTTTTTGCTAGTGGAAAATTTCCTTAAAAGAAAAAATATTTTTAACACCTAGTGTCATCATTAAGCAATTTCAACATTACATTTTAGACTTTAATTTTATCAAAGTATATTTCCTATCTTCAAATAGTTAAGTGGCATAACAGTCAAATACCAATATTTTTCATATGATTTGATGATTTTGTAGATTTTCTTTGTGAATGAGTTGTTATGATTCAGGCTTTTTCCCTGTTCCACACATTTAAATTAAAGGAACAAATATGCTCATAGCTACAATGTCCAGCAAAAAAAAGTTGTTTCTTCATAGTTAAATCTGAAAAAAATATTTAGAGAACTATATTCTGCAATTTTCTTTTACCATCACATTTCTCCAACATTTCTTATGGTATATGAAATGGAAATGAAATTATAGGGACTTGTTCAGTAGCAAACAATTGCTGTTTTCCTGTATGCACTGCATTGAAAATGTTTATTTCACCAATGTCATCTCTTCTTTTTCCCTTGCTGATACTTGTCTGCCCAAACAACAGAATTTCTTCATCTCTTTTTCCAGACTTCTTTTTTATTGCTTCCGACCCACTCTTCTGGGAAAGCTTGAGATGTACTTTGAAATGTATAGAGAATGTCATTCCTTTCCAACAGTGGTTGAACTTGATATTTACTGGAACAAGAGAAAGTTACTGCTAGCAGAATCTTCACACTTGCAAAATTTGCTTTATGTAGAAGGAGTTCATGGAAGTTTCTGAAGTTCTGTAGGAATCCAGCAGCCCACATCTGAGGGCTAACAAAGCAGTAGAGCTGTACAGTAATTGAGGTTGAGACCCTCAGCCTTGAGAATGAACAGAATTTTCTAAAGATTGTTGTGATAAAAGCCACTGATGATTCCAACTTCTCTCCCTTTCTGTGACATGGAGCTTAGGCGTTGTGGAAGTCTAAGTGTTGAGCACTAACCAGAAAGCATCAAAACTCCCATGGCAAATGGAACATGAGCTAGAGTTTTGAGCTCTTTAAAATGGAAAAACTTGCAGAAGTAGCAGTTTCCATGTCCTAAGTAACTTCATGCTTTCATAAGTTGTGGATTTATTATGTTAATTTTCTTGTTTCTTTATTGCAAATTTTGTGAAATTATGTGCTGGCACTTGTGCAAAATAGCACTAGAACAGTGCATCCATTTTAATGCATAACCACCAACCACTAGTACAGTTTCTTCAATTTGAAACATTTAAAATGTTTTGCTTAAGCAGCATATTTCAGACCAAACAAATGTGCTGCTCCTGGCCTGTCATGTCTCATGGTGCCCTGTGTATCTCGTTTCAGGAAAAGAAGCGGTTAACGATTGGTAACATCGCTCGGCAGTGGGAGATCCAGCAGAACCAAATCGCTCTTGAGGCTTCTTTAAACAAAGATAAAGAAAATGAGCCCTGCCAGATCAATGGCAGTGCTGCATATGTATTTCCTGAAGAAAGCAGGTATTTTATTATTTGGTGATGCTTTTACCTGTTCATGTCTTCAGTTCCAGGTTACTGCTTCTCACCACTGAGATCTCGCTGTATTTTGTTATCAAAAGTACAATATATGCACATCAACCCTGAAAAGATGGTTTACTTTGCTTTTGACCATTAGTAATGAGTAACATGTTTAAAAAGAAATAGAACAGCAACTCATTGCCTAAAGAAGTGCAAGCTAAATTATTATGTGATTTTGCTAAATAAAGGACAACTTCATGTTTACAAGAAATGTTAATGTGAATTCCTGAGCCTTCTTGAGGCTGTTCGTTTCCTTAACAGCTTAGATTGTTGCCTTCAGTTTAAATGAACAAAATGAAGATGTATGAGCATTATGAAGATTTCTAATCTCTTTGTGTATCAAGATGCTTCATAGTTGAATTCAGGCTCTTAGTTTGAACTGCAGCATCTTTTATTAGACTGCTTTCACACCCATAAAGTAACAGTAGCAATTACCAGACTTAGTTTTATTCTCAAGATAATTTTAGTGGTTTTTTGTTTAAAAGATATTATTTTTGCTTATTTGCATCTAAAAAAGTGGCCATGTGGCCAGAAACCACTGCAGAACTTAATGAGCAGTGTATGCCTTGGATTGGCTAAAACTTCAACCTTGGCTAGCTTGGGCAAATGCCTGAAAAAATTGTCTGCACAAATTCAATAGCAAGTACAGCTTCCTGCTGTCCCTGGTCAATGCTGCGAATGTCAGGGATGCTCAGGAAGTCTTTGTCTCTCACAAGTAGAACCCATCTGAGTTTCAGTCTTTTATGGCTAGAATGGTTCTTATCTCCAGTCAAGTGCTGCATCTTTTGAAACCCTTTTTCCTTAGCATTTTTAAATTGCCATCATCTTTTCTATTCTTGTGCTTCCAAAGCTTTCCCCTGCACACATTTACCCACTGCTTTCTTGCCTGCTTGGTTTCTTTGCAATTTAATTCAGTGTTGGTAATCCCTCACCCATGACCAAGTCAGTGTAACTATGGTAGTTTGACTGTTTCTCTGTTAATGAAAAAATTCCCATTGCTTGAGAAATGATGCTGTTTTGATCACAGTGTTTTATGACAGTGAAGAATTGCAAGATGAGCTACTAAGCAATAAAATTGCAGGTGAAATTCAGAAGAGATAAGTAATTAGAGCTTCACATATGAAGTGGTGGGTTCTCAACATTTTCAGTTGAGTGAAATTTTAGAGTTCTGATTGTTATTGTCAAAGAACATCAGTCAAATGATTGTTGCTAGTCCAAATACATTAAAAAGACTAAGAATGTGGTCAAGAATAAAGTAATAACAATAATTACATAACTTTCTAGACCTTTATTTTGTGCTTATCCTGAGTTCTTTGTACACTTTAGGTCCAGCCAGATGAGTGTGTCATGTTTGAAATAGGACAAAAAGATATAGTATTCAGGAATACCTGGATTTATTGCTTAATTTTAAAATTGCTCTTGTGAATTGGAAAGGTCAGATTGTTTGAAAGAAGGGCTTGAGTTATTGCTTATGTCCACTTTTACATTTCACATCAAACAGAATGTGTTGCTTAAATAAATAGATTGTTTGAAGCTTTGTTTAGGTATCTAAAGCAACATGAACCATGCTAGGTTACCATTCTGAGCTAAAATTTTAAAGCCAATTATTAAATATGAATGGACTCTTTATTTAATTCAATCCATCACCATCTCAAATACACCCAGACCCTTTCTGCTGAACAAGTAGAACAAATACAGTGTTACTTGATGGAAGAACGGTTTTCCAGCCTTTAGTGTATTTGAACCAGATGGGGTACTGAAAATGAATGAATGCTGAGAAATGCCATTGCATTTGACAGTTGAGTTTAGGTAAAAGAAAGGACTGATATTTGGTAGAGTGATGATATTATTTCAAAATCATCTCATTTATATCACTGTATTTTTATTTCCTCTGCAGATCTCTTGATACAATCCTGAGCAGTGCAGTACAAGGCTTGTCTGTTCTGGAGTCTCATTTAGTGGAGGTGGAAGGAGACACTCTTGGCTTGTATGGTGCTGGGGCACTGGAGTGCCTGGATCGAAACTGGAGTGTACAAACAGCTGGCATTATTGCCACAGTCTCCTTTATGTTCATAGAATTTGATGAAATTGTTCAAGTGTTAGCAAAACTGAAGACAAAATTTCCTAATTGTGTGGTGAGCATGCCTTATGTTTCAGTCTGAACAGCTATGGAATATGGATTGTCCAATAGAACCTTACAATGGCATAGCCCCCCCACTAAGTGCTTTCATGTGAATAGACACAGTTAAGAATTGCATGTTTCCTGCTGTTATAATGATAACCTTGATGCTTAAAAATTCACCATTTAAATTTAGTTTTATTTTCAGACTGATTTTTATTTCTGTTAGTTCCTTTGACCTATCTAATTAAGTTGCAAAACTTGTGTGTAGATACAGTATTGTTGTCTGTACTGTTGTTGTGAAACCATGGTATCAGGAAGACTTCATTTGTGTCCAAAGAGCAAATTGCTCATAGGATAAAAAGATGAAGATTAGAAGGAATAGCTGACTAAATCAGCACAGTTATTGAAATTCCTCAGTTCTTGATGGAGAAAAGCAACATGAATGAGAATTCTCTTCAGTTTGTCTCTTTTTTTCTTAGTCATTCAAATCAGTCATTTTGATGCAAATAGTAAAATAGAGATAACAAACATAAGCAACTTGTAGCTCAGACTGATTGGCTCTGGAGCTCCCTGCTGCTTCTGAAGATTTTGAGTATAACAAAACTTAATGGTTTAATTGAGACTGATCAATTTGTGGGGAGCTTAAGGCAAATTTATCTGTCTTAATGAAACAATTGTTTCACTGTGGGTGGGGGACAATTTGTGGGCAATAGCAGAATCACAGCTAAGTTTTTGTCTTCACCATCAACTTTTCCCCCTTGCTCTTCCCACATTAGTGTTACTGTGTAGCACACACCATGCTCATAGGAACATTAGTGTAGGGCAGAGTATGATTTAGACCAGCACCCTGTGCCTGAAAAGGGCAGAATATTTTATGAGCATTTTTATCTGTAGATATTGCAGGTGCTTTACTTGTAGAATTAAAGTTGACGTTGTTTAAGTAGTATCACTGCTTTATATAACATTGAAAATATTCCTGCTTTAAGTAAAGAATTTACAAGTTGCTTGGGGCTTGTAACGTTGACCTCTCTTAGTATAAGTAATACAGCACTAGGTTGATACATTGATGCGTTTTGCTACAGAGACCTCAAATGAAACAATCTCAGTTGCTTCATCAGACACATGAGTGTTACTGTTTGAAAGTGGAGTGGCACAGAATAGAATCATTGTGTTCACTCTTTATTGTTTCCTTATTTAATCGATTGGGGTTTGATTTTCTTTAGCACCTGAAGTTTAAGGAGACAAATCTTGTGGCGCTGCAGCAGTTCAATGCCTTGGCTGAGATGCATCGCATGGAACAGTTGACAGTCGATCCTCAGGGAAATCCAGTTGTCAACTTCACTTTATGGAAATACTATATTCTCTTCAGACTGAACCATTTTAATCTGCAGAAGATAAATGGAGAGAAGGTAGGATGGTGGTGCTTCTTATAATTGCTCTTGCAGGATAAATTAGTGTTGTTTTTAAAAGAGCAGATAAATTCCTACTGAAATGAGCACAACCCTGTCAGTGTCATCTCAGTATTAGGGGGGGAAATATTTAAGTAGACTTCACCATGTAATTTCTTGTGCAATTAATATTAAAATTAATCATATCTAATAAAATTATGTGAAATTATTGTTATTAAAGAACTGCACAATTTTACTTGATTTTAAGAAGCACTTTTTTATTGTTTTTGAGAAAATCACAGCACTGACATTGAATACTTAAGCAAAAATGTGTTTGACAGACCCCTTAGTAGTTTACTGTATATGATTATTTACAATTGCAAGTGTTACAAAATACCATAGAATCATATTTTCTGCTTTAGGCCTGTTACAGGAAAAGTCTGTCAAATAGATGTTTAAATTTTTTTTTTCTGCTTGCTGTGTACAAGATCTTTAGGGTGTATTTTTTGTTGTTGAGTGAGCATTTCATGTTTAAATAAATAGAAAGTTAGGACACTAATATTGCTGTTCTTTGTATACTTTGTATTCCCCTTTACATCAAGTGAAATTAAATTTATTCAAGCATATAAAACAGCTATTTTATACTTGGGCTTTGATCATAAAGGGGGTGAAAATGGTTACAATGCAACACAATGTTTGAATGCACATTCAATTTTAAATGCTAAATAAGTTTAAGAGATGTTATGGAAGTTAATTAGAGCAAAAATAATACACAGCTTTAGCATTTAGATCTGGTATTTTAATTTGGTCATCATCATATGTTTTGGATTAGATATACTTGTTATCTGATCCAACCAAAGCTGGATGTTGTGGTTTACTTGGTTTTAGTTGTATAAAACATAGATTAGTTGCTCAGAAGAGTAAGAGTGAGTAAAGAGCTTAAATGAATTAACTAGCAAGGAAAGGATGGAAATAGGGCTCACTCCAACAGCACAGTATCTTGAAAAGGAAGAAAATATAACTATAGTAATCCCATGAAAAATATAGAATAACTTCAAATGTAGTAGTTTGCTAAAAAAATGCTTTTTAAATTTGATTTAAAAAATAGAAAGTTTATTTCTTTTTTTACTACATCATATTTTCAAAATCTGCTAGTGATTCAGATGAAAAGCAAGTAGATAATTCTTGTGTTTGGTCTTCATGGAGAGAAAAAGTAACACAACTGTTTTAGTAGACTTTTTGTTACAATCTCAAGGTCAACAAATTCAGTCTCTGAAGGAAAACTTTGTATTTAATAGTTCTTGGGGATTAATTTAGTAAATGGAGCACATGTAGCACAGCATGATTTTATGTAGGACATATATCAGATCTTAAATATGTATGACAAGAACATTTTTGTCCTCAACAAACGTTCAGCCAGACCACACTACATGAAGATGTGCATACAGAAATTTTTTTCTGGTGTCATTAATCATTTGCAAAGTGCCTTAGCTAAGCAGAAGAAAGAGATGAGCTCTGATTGCTGTTTTTCATTACCCTACGGCAGAAGTCATGATATTCAGCTTTGCAGATGTGTATTACCTATTGGATTAACATGAGCAATAAAAAATTCTATTTCAATGTAAAGAACACAACCCCTGAAGTGATTCTCAGCCCTTAGATCAGCCCTAAATAACAGTTCCAGATGACAGAAAGGGAAATGTGCATATTCTGCTATTCTGATCACCATTTGTGTGCACTGTTTGTGGAGACAATATTGTGTTGTCAGCTCTGAGGTACACAGAGCTGCAAAGTAAAAGCAATATATACTAACAGAATTAACTAAATAAATTGCATTACTCTAGCACTATTAAACTGTAAAAAAAACCTTTTATTTTCTCCCCAGCCTTCCCCCACCACTCCAGTTAATATTCCAGGCTAGAAGCTGAGTGTTGGTCTCCCCTAGCAATGATTCTGTGCCTTTGTCCAATTGTTACATTTACTAACTGTGAAGAAGCAAATTGTCTTTATTGAGATACTATTCTTCCCAGTGATAGTGATCTCAGATTAATTCTAAGCTCAGATTAATTTTAAGCTGTCCAGGTTTGAAGTTACCAAGCCCTCCAGAGTGCTGTCCACCCCGTGGTATGGGATAGAGTGTGACAGATGCATCCCTTTGCCTGAGCAGGGCTGCTGGCACAGTCAGGCCCTGCTCTGTGCACTTGGCAAGGAGCGGGCACAAAGCCTTACATTTATGTGATACCACCGTTATCATCTTTTTGTGATTAATGGAGCAAACAATGCACTGCACTAAGATAGAGAACATGAGTTTCTGTGAGCTGGAGACTGTATTCAGCATTGCTGTCTCTGTTGACCTGGTCCTTATGCTTCTCTTAACATAAATAAATACATTAAAATCACTTATTTCTCCAGCAGGCTTTTCTGCCTACACTGGGCTTTGTTTCCCTAGCTGCCTTCTGTGCTCTTTGTTTTAGACCTTGCTTCTGTTCCAGACTGTTCAGCAAGGTCATCTACTCCTAGGCTACTAAGTAAGACTTACTTAATTTTTAAGTGAAAATGAACAACTCCACTTTAAAAATTGAATTTGCATTTCTAATTTCCTGATCTGTGTTTTGACTGAATTTACCCCTGCATTATGCTATTGCAGTATACTTTAGGCAGTGTAGATTGTATAGTCTCTAAACATTACAAAAGAATACAATAAAAATCTGTTAATGTGGATCAAAATTCCATTTTATGCACACATTTCAATAACACAGATTACAAAGTTTGTCTGGAAGTTCTTAGTAAATATTGTCAGTATTGAAGTGTATTTAATAATGGGTTGCTCTCCCAAAGTATGTTTTCTGGATGAAATTTAATTTCCATTCATCCTAAGTTAAGAAGTCAATGAGTAAGTTTCATTGTCCAGTGTTATCCAGGTCAGATTTCATGATCATAAAGATTGCTTCTGCACTCAGTACAAAGCCAGGAGCCCAGAAACTGTGCCAACAAACTTTTGGCACTTGAAGTCAGTTCATAGTCTGGCCATCAGGGAGAAACACAGGCCATGGTCTCCAGAGATTACAAGCCAAGACAAACAAAAACTAGTAACCACCACCACCAAAGAATGAATCTCTTCCACTTTACGCTTTTCAATTTTGTATAAAACAAATCCTGAAAATTTTTCAACCACTGAAAGTTAGTTTAAAGAGCAGCTGGAACTTAATATTGAAACAACAGTGTGGTAGACATTTAGAGAAATATAATGAGTGAACACTTATTTTCAGGAGCTGAAAAATACAGAGAAAATTTTTTCCCTCTAAAGCCTCTCTTTTATAAAACCTTTTCCATGATGCTGCCAAAATAAGGGAGTCTGTAAGTTATCTTTTCACATGTGCATGCCCAGAATCTTTCTGTTTCTCCAGCATAACTTAATCAGAAATTTTCCAATAGACCTTTTGTAAGTGCATGCAGTATGGAGCAGAATTAATATGTCTGGCCTTCAGAAAATGAATGTAAGAAACCTTTTTAAATTTCCTTGCTTCACGAAGACTATCATGAAGCACAGGGCAGCATGTATTTACATTAAAATATTCAGACTGACAGGAAATAAAACAAGCACCAGTACCTCATCTGGTTTCTTTAAAATACATTTAAAGTGCCAGCAGAAGCAAGTCTATGTTTTGAAGATGTGCCTGCAACAGATCTGTGTGCAGTGTTCTATATTAAAAATTTCAGTTAATTCTCAATGTACATATGTAATGAAATATGAATGTGCTAATTTTGAAATGTAATTTTTTTTCTTTTTTCTCCCCTTCCCACTCTCTAACAGGTTACTGAAAATGACATTGTAAAGGCAGAAAGGCTCTTTGGCATTCTGGCATATGTGGCATCTTCAGAGCTGCCTCATTACCGCATGCTTTCATTATTTGGAGAATCTAGGTAAAACACAAGAACAGAACTGGAGTTTGTCCAGAACATGTTGTTTAACTCTTTTGCACACTGTTATAATTCTTTTTATCTAAAAAGATAAAAATTTCACAAATACCATCTTCTAGAAGATAGGTCCTCTGCATAGTGCACAGGAGTTACCATCTCCTGGTCTTTGTAGCCAGAGGTTTTCCCAGAAGTTGTCTGAAGTCTACTGAGGAGATGAAAAGGAATGTGCACACAAATGAACTGCATGTTCAATTCTGCATTTGTACTGGGATTGCTGAAGACTTGTGGAGCTTCATGACAAGAACTGTTATTTTTTAGTGGGTATTTTATAGTGGGTAATTAATGGTTAACAGATTTAAGAGTTGTACTGTAAAAAAGGGTGCCAAACCCCCCTATTTTTTGTCTTCTATAGAAGACTATGCAGAAATACTTAGTAAAAGTTAAAGCTGCAAGACTTCCTATTTAGGAGATGCTATGTGATAGATATCAGAGACAATTGTTTAGAGACAAATTAATGAAGGGACATCTAGAGTCATATGTATTTTAATAACTTGAGGGTGCAAAGTACTTTAAAGCTCAAAAATGTATGTTCAAAAGGAGAAACCCCCCCTCAAAATTGCTAGAAACATCTGCACTTAAAAGATTTTGATTATTCGGATTGTAAATCTCATTTCACAGGAGGAAGCAATTCCATTATCTGCTGGAGGGAAAGGGAAAGAAATCTGGGATTGGGAGTGAAGAAAGTAGTGATAACAGAAGAAGTGGAGGGGAAAGCACAGCTCGAGCAACGTTGAATTACATGACAAAAGATTTTCATATGGAAAAGCTTGAGGTAAATATATCATTACAAAATATTTACATTTTCTGTTAGGTAACCTTAGGCTACTACTCTTTGAATTTATCTGTGTCAAGTTTCAGTTGTGCTATTGATAATGGTGGTTTTAAAAGATCACTGCTTAATGTATTTACATATCTGATCAAACATTTTATCTAACTGATCTTTTCCTCACAATACTGGAAAATGTTCAGTTTCTGTCTTTGGTGAAGTGATTCCTGAACAATGCCATAGTCTCAGAAATACATTCTCAACTACAAGCCATATGGAGTGAACACAATTTTTTTAGGAAGAAAAATATATATTGCACATGATAGATTTTCCCTGAATGAATTGGTGAAGAGCACCTTCAGAAAACACATGAGAGAGTGCAGGCTGTAGTAATAAAAAGCTGCTTCGTAGCTTTTAAGTGAGCTCCAGGAAAATAAATATATAGGCAAAGTACCAGGTTTAATTATTAATAAAATTGCAAGCTGGCTTGTTTCAGACAAGGGCATCAGTCACGCTTGTTTTAGTTTGTGTTTTTGATCTGCTCACTCTTTTGCTTGGGCAGAGGGAAATTGTTCCCAGGGAGAATATGATTTTTTCAGCCACAATCTCCCTTCTGAGCAATCATCATGAGTTCTAACTGTAGGTACTCTCCTTCCCACATTTGTCCCATTGTTTGTTTTTTGATTATGTGGAAATATGTAAATCCTGTAGTGCAAGAAAGTAAATCAAATTCAGTAATCACTGAATCTTTTATTCCATTGTGGTTTTATTATCTCAGACCCACAGCATAAAAAGGAGACCATGACTGCATGTATGGAGAGTTTAAATTAAGAAAACATTTTAGTCTCAAAAATTCCGATAGCTCTTAAATCTTTGAATGGCGTGAAGACAGTGAAGTATTCCTGTTGCCCTTTACCATGGAACCAGCCCTATAATAAAATAAAATAAAGTAAGCTTAGTATTTGTACAGTCCATTAAATAAATGTGTTGTTTTCTCTTCCCAGTGCAGAATTCCCAGCTTGTCCTTTGCTGTAGCATTGTGCATGCAGCAGCAGGTACTGCAGGGTGTCACAAGAGCATGTTCTGGCAAAAGGAACCCTTCCAGGTCCCCAGCAGCAGTAAACTAACATCACAAACGTGGCTGAAGAAGTGTATTGCTAAAGATGACAGTCTTGAGTCTTTGATTAATAACTTGGGGTTTTAGCTGAAACTGCTGGAAGGCATTTTCTCACCTTTATTAGTCATTAAAAACTTTGGTTTTGGTGGCCTGAAGCATGATCTAACATTTTTTAAAATGCTGCTATTCAAGCTAGGTAGATATTTAGCTCCAGTATAACTTACTATTCAAAGCTTAAGGCATTTTATAGAAACTTTGCAGAATCAGGGATTTATATGGTTTGAATTACTAAAATGCAGAGCTAGTAGTTGCACAAAGCTTAGTATCTTTTTATTATTAAAGTTTCACCTTGCTTCAGTATCTAATATAATACACATTACGAACCAGCACTTGCCAGGGTGACTGTGGAACAGGATGAGTACTGGCGTATTTTTCTATGACCATATTCTTGTTAGGGCATGTAGAGAAATATCTACTTTTCAACTGTTGTACTGTAAAGATGAAATTCTGGGGAGAGAAGGAAAAGTAGTTTAGTGTTTAATAATTTCTGTACAATTTCACTGTTATACCAGAAAGCAACACAAACTGTAATGCTGTTAACAGGTATTTATATAATTACTTGAAAGTTAATTTCAGATAAATTAATTACTTAATATAGTAGGAATATTATGAATGCATTAAGGTTCTGTGGCCACACTCATGAAAGTGAGTGGGCCATGCAACTCAAAACCAGGGGGAGAAAGTATA
Source organism: Geospiza fortis (assembly GCF_000277835.1). Classification (NCBI taxonomy): domain Eukaryota; kingdom Metazoa; phylum Chordata; class Aves; order Passeriformes; family Thraupidae; genus Geospiza; species Geospiza fortis. The sequence goes on along the minus strand of NW_005054313.1, from coordinate 7,713,897 downwards.
CAATAGCATCTGGCAGCTAATTGCTTTGTTCTTTAATTCATTCAATTTTTGAGAGGATTTTTGTGGATTTGCTCTTGTTTAACCTTTTTTTCCTTTTCTTTATACATTGTGCAATTTTTCTGTCATGCAGGAAATCAAAGAAAGAAAGACATTTTGCCAGACATACGTTGAGAACTTAGTGAAAGAAGCAGCTGACATCAATATGAAGAATGAATCCTTGCAGAAGCTCTGGCCTCAGCTGTTCATTGAGCTTGTCCGAGATGCAGTGCTGGAAATACGCAATAAAAACTCCTACATGAAACTCTGCCTCCAGAGGATCACTGAGCAGAAACAGTAGAGTCTTGCAGGCTTTTGGTTCACTATTCTCTCGTTTTACAAACATAAACCAATAGAATATGAAATTATCATCACTAGGGCATACTTCACTTCCTCCCCCCAAAGGGATGCCTTTAAATCTTAATTAACTCTCATTAGTTTTGAAATGAAAGTTTACTTTCATACTGCTTTACCAATGCTTCCTTGGCTATCTAAAGTGATAGCAAAGAAATGACTTGGTGATTGTTTTACTAAGTTCTTGTTTATTTTTTCTGCTACCCTTGATTCTGTAGTGCTACAGCATTGATTTTTAAGGAAAGAATTTACAAAGCTTGCCTTATTTTTATTGAACACTTTTCAATTGGTACTTTTTTGACTGCTGCTGTTTAAAAAACCCAAGAATAGTAGCTAAATTTTTTTATGACCAGAACCTAATAAATTATTTTACATCCTGAACTCGATGAAGACTTATTATTATTGTTTAATTTGTCAGAATGTAGAACACTTTTGCACATGAGAGTGCTCAGAATGTTGACTTTTAATCAGCCTAATTCTCAACTGGATAAATTGCCCAAACTTAATTTCAAATGTTTTTTGTTAATGTTACTAAGGTTGTGTAAATTGTTATAGGTAAAATATGATTCCAGGCTGTTCTCACTTGAGCTTTATTTTTATTTTGTTAAAATATGTTAGTATAATTTATTTTGTTAACTTATTAACTTCTGAGGCTTGCCAAGATCAAATGAGCTAAAATGCATGCATTACATTTGGTAGGGAGACTGATAACTGCTATTCAGTTGTAATTCATTTCTGTGGCTCTGTGAAAATTTCATATTATCAATAAAAACAAATTCTTCACTTTTACCTTTCACAGATACTATAAAGAAGTACTGTGTGCAAAGAAAAGACCTAATGCTGCATGAAGAGATGAGACAAAACTTGCCCCAAAATCAACTGAAGGGGTAGAAAAAACCCCCATTCCATAACACAGTAACTACCACAATAAATGCACTGCAGCTTGCCAGCTTCTGTCCAGAAATTGAATCTAGGAAGCCTTAGCAAGTCCAGCTGATTGCCATGGATGGCATTCAGATGCAGGTAGAAAGTTGTGCCATTTAAATTTAATTTTTTTGTTCCATTGTATCTTAACTAAAACAATCTAAAACCTTTGTGCATTTTTTACTTAATTAAAACTGTTCTTATTTTACTTGGGCTCATTTATAAAAAAGAAACTAAAGAAAACTTCCTGCAAAGATTTCTATGACTCAAAGGTAAGTTTATTTTTAAACTGTATCTAGAAGGTATTTTCTGTCAAAGCAGAGATGCAGATACAGTTTAATACGTTTTTATGGCCAGAAAATCATGGAAGGTTTGGGTTGGAATGGACTTTAAAGATCATCTAGTTCCAATGCTCTGTCAGAGGCAGGGACATTTTCCACTAGACCAGATTGCCCAAAGCCATGTCCAGCCTGGCCCTGAACACTTCCAGGGATGGGGCAGCCACAGCTTCTCTGGGTAACCTGTGCTGGGGCCTCACCACCCTCACAGGAAGAATTTCTTCCATATATCCAATCTAAATCTTCCCTCTTTCATTTCAAGCCATTCCCCCTTGTCCTGTCACCATGTGCCCTTGTTCAAACGCCCTCTCCAGTTCTCTTGGAGCCCTCATGGGCGGTGGAAGGGGCTTTAAGGTCTCCCTTGACTCTTGTCCAGGCTGAGCAGAACAAGCCCCCTGAGCCTTGAATGAGTACAGGAATTAAATGGTCACAGGTGTTTTGGAGAGCTCAGCCTGCTTGCATTCAGGTCAGGCTGGTCCATCTGTGTTGTGTGAGGGAATCCAGTTTCAGAGCATGTGACAGGAGGCAGTGATGTGGGTACATCACTGTTAAATGCCATTTTCCATTTGGTTCAAGTTCCATTTGCAGGTAGTTGCTTTTCAGTCTGCAGAACGTAGTGGAGGTTAAGTCATTTAAATTCTAAGGGAGTGTTAGAATTCCTGGAGAAACTGCTCCAGCAGTTGATAGAATTTAATAGAAACAATCACCTATCTGGGCTGTTTGAACTGCTTCATGGAATTTATAATAAGATTAGTTTATTTGGTGGGATTTTTGTTTCCTTTCCATTGGAAAATTGCACTCTCAAGTTTTTTAGTGCATTTTATTGAAGGAACAAATTAGGGCCCTGCAAAATGTAAGAAAAGGAGAGTTTACATTAGAGAAACATCCAGTGTAGAAATGACCATGCAATAGGTTTTTGGATCTGTCATTTTCTTTACATATCTTCTGTGCCAAGGGGGTGCATGAAGCAATTCCAGCTTCTGCAGGGGGACAGAAAGCTCAGCAGCTGTGTGGAAGTGCAGAGCTCTCCTGATGATGTAGCTGGAACAGATGGGCCCCTTTTGAATCAGATTCAGCAGCAGTAAAAGAGTGGAAAAAAATGTTTTAAGAAGGTTGTATTGGTCTAGAGGAACAGGAAGTCCTCCATGGGAAAATCAAGAGAAAAGCCAGACTTTCTGATATTGAGTCTTTAGAAGCATAATCCTGGTTTGAGGCTTTAAGGTAGGGTCTTGAAAAAATGAATCAGAGGGTATTGATGGGGAGTTGTAGAAACATCTTAAAATGCTCTGTATTCCCAGTGCTCTCTGAATGCTGCCAGTTTGGACTTTTTTCACTAATAGCAGCTGTTTCATAACAGGATTGCTAAATGGCTGAAGTGAGGGTAGGTAGGCAGCTATTATAAATGAAGAAAAGATTAATGTTGGGCTCATGTGTTCTTTTCACATAAAACCAGTAGGAAAAAAAGAAGGAACTTACATTTTCACTAATTCTTTTTAGGAAACAAGTGATAAATTAAAGTGATGTTAGGCCTAAGAATACATAGAATTTTCAGCAGATGGAGGATCTTAAAATTGTTAGCATGCTAGATGTTGTTTTTGTGGTTAAGCAAATAATTTCTTAATTCATAGAGACTCATGAGATACATTCTTGTAGTTGCTTATTAGGGAGTTCCCAAGTACCTAAAAATTTGAAGGTCATATAAGCAGCAAATTCTTAGATGTTCTGAAACTTAAGTGCCACAAATATGAACTTTCTGTGGCTACAGATGCAAACTGATGAGTTAAAATAGCAATTGATATTGAAGCTAGGGAACCTTTAAATAAAACCTTCCAGTCTGAAAGCAGTTCTTTCTTTCTTCTTCAAAAGCCTTTCAATGCTGCATAAAACCAAATTTTGATGTTCCTAATATTATTTGATATCCCATCCAAAGTAAACTGTGATCTTCTCCTGTAGCTGACTTCTGCACAAGACAGGAACTATTACTGTAAAATATCTGTATGTTAACTAGAAATCTCCTTTAGGGTTAAAAAGATACTGTTTAAAGTCCTTTGGAAACTTTTGGGGTTGATTTCTGGATTATTTATGCAATTTATTTCTTTCCTGAGACAAATTTCTTCTATGTCCAGCCAAAAGCAGATAATGATGTAGGATATTTTGTGCAGTTTCAGTTCAGCTGTTTCACACACGAAGGCCCCATTATGTCATGCAGAGTCACTGTTTGTTACACAACTGAAATTTGATCTTCAGTAAGGAGACTGATGAGGAGCTGTATTTTGTACATTCCTTCTAATGCAGAATCTGAAAAAGTAATAGAGCTGCATACTTGCTGCCACAGTGGAGCAGGGAGAACAAATTCACTTGATGCAAACCAAAAGCTGATGCTGTCAGGCAGGAAGAAAAAGGTACTGGGAAAAGGTTTTAACTGAGCTTAGAAGTGACACTGCCACACTGCCTGGGACCAAGGGACAATCTGAATCCAGAAACAGCTGAAAAGTGTTTTCCATTATAGAAAAGTGAATTATCTTCTTCCACTGCTACAAATGTATTTTTATCATGTAAACTACATAAAATAATGACAATAATAAAAAGGTTAACCTATTAAAACAGATCTGCACATGAAGTTAGGCTACTGTGGAAACAGTAGTGACTCCACAATCTATGTATACATTCCATAATTTCAGGACAAGTGGATGCTTTTTTAACCAGGACTATGGGCTGTAAAAGTGACAATGTTTCCAGTTTCTGCTTTTTATCACAGTGACACATCAGGATGAATTGGGTTTTGTTAGCTGCTTTGTTTAAAGAAGCTAAGGCAAGTATTTGCTATTTCTTCTTCTTATGTCATAGTCATAAATATGGAATTTAGATAGGGAGGTCAAAATCACAATAGCAGCTATTTGGTTTGATTGAGAAAACAGACTGCTTGGATGTTTTTCTGTTTCCATATCACACAAACTGCTGCATCTTGAAGCCCAGTTCCAGTGAAATTATTTTTTCTTTTTAAGTTGGAGGCATCAGATTTCAGAGATTTGTTAAGTCTTGGTGTTTTGCTACATATGTATAGAACAAGGAGTGGGAAGGAGGAGACTGGCTATCACTTTGTTCTACTGTCTGATAAGGTGGCTTTTACTCCAAAGGGAATATAAATTGATTCATTTTTTGCAGACAAATAGGAGTTAGTGTGGGCTATGCTGACTTGAGACAATCCTACAGAAAGCTGAGAGGGATCTGCTCACACATCACCTCAGAGCTGGATTTTCCTGAGCATGAGCTAAAAATTGAATCTAAGGAACTGTTTATTCAACCAAAGTATTAACTCTGTTGGCAAGCTTTGCTAGGCTTCTGCTCTCGGGGGAAGAAGGAAAAGCTCATCTGGAGGAACTCTTGTCTCTGTTTGCTGTGGTGAAAACAGCATTTCTTTACAGGCTGTGTGTTGAGCCTTATATGCCATACTTCTGTACAGATGGAGCGGACAGACATTTCTGCTTATTGTATCAAACATCAGGAAACACTGGTGAAGAGCTGAGAAGTCTTAATGGGGGAAAAAGTGACTCTTCTCAAATTTAAATTGTGTGGTTTTGGTGGGGTTTTTTTCAGTTATGGATAGATGTGTTAAAAGCAGAAACAAATTTGATGTAAGTACACTGAGTGTATGAAAAAGTAGAAAACTGAAAGTTAGCATATTTATACTAAATCCAGGGTTAGAAGCATCCAGCATGCCCAGGACATGGGTTTATACAAGGCAACCCCATTGTCCTTACTACTGATACACAGGCTTGAGGAGGCCCTTATGGGTAGTAGTTCTGTCCAGCTTTCTGGAAAATCCAGACTGATGCCTTCCTGATTGCTGTGGGCTTTGGTTGATTGGTACATTATAAAATAATGTGATCAAGACAAAATAATCATATTTCTTGGTGATGAATTGTGTTGGTTAATGGCATGACAATTCTTAATCCCATTTTTGTTGCAATCTTCCCAGTTAGGTAGGTACTTGCATACTAAGGAACATCTTGTGTGCAATCTTCATTCTTATATAGTGCATGGCATGTGGTGTATTACTGCATCCATAACTTGGACATTTTCCACTTTCAAATTAGTCCTTTCACTTCTGTTTGAGTAATATGGATATTCTAGAGGTTAAAAGCTGCAATTAGCAATATTCCATTTTACACTTAACAAAACTGGAGTTTTTAATGAATACCGAGCAGGTCATAAAAAAGTGCATTCCTTCTGGAATTCTAGACATGGATAGCATAAACAGCATTAACCTTTTCAAAACAGCAAGAATGATAGCTTTCAAGAGTACAGGTAATAATGCAAAGCCTTTCTGCATGTAGTATTGAGCACTTGACACTTCAGCACAGGAGAAGATGTCCCAAAATGATAATGGCTTCCAGCTATTTATAAATGTATCATGAGGCAAGAGATTGTAAAGTTAGCTCTGACTACAGTGGTGAAGAAATTGTGTCTGTGAATGTGATGTTTGTCCTACATGCTCACATTGTCTAGACATCTTATTTGGTCATGCAAATAACAGTGGTCACAACCAATAAAAGAAATCATTGCAATATGTAGAGAAGCTGGGACCTGACAGTGATAAAAAATGCTGAGTTCATTGATTAGATATTATATGACACTTAGAAATTATACTGTGATACAATATGTGCTGTGGTTTGTGTACTAGTTGGATATGTAGCACATTTGCTGCCTATTTGCATTAGGCTTCAATGATCTATGCTTCCTCATAAAATAATCATTCTGAGGAGTGATGAAAGAAGCACAGAGTACAGCTTTTCTCAGTTTCTAACTCAGCACTGACAATAGAGTATATTGGTCTTCATACAACTCATGTATCCTGGATTAAAAAACCACTTTTATCCTGGATAAAATACTCGTGCTGGAGCTCTCAGAGATGTCTGACTCTGAAGCTGAGTGTAGTCCCCTCTGTAATGCAAAGTTTAGATTCAAGCTGACAAACTGCTGAAGAGTCTTAAAGGTGTTTGCATTGAGTTATGCTCTTTGTTAGGATGCATAATCAAAACAAGAAAATCCAAACTAGATCATCTGTGTGAGCGAAAAGCTTGATGCTGTTGAAGTTGTTACAACATTCCCAGTGATTTGAGTGAGAATTTTTTTATATATATGGTGATGACAGTTGTGTCTTGGGTCTCAGATTAGAATCTCATCTAGATTAGAAACTCATCTAGATTCTGTATTGCCTGGAGGAAAATAGACACTTCTACAATGTAGAACATCTGATTTATTTTAGATGTCCATATTTTCAATGAGTTGGAGTTGTTCTTTCTTTTTTTTTCTTTCCGTGTTAAAGTTGTGGAGATAGTCTTCCAGATATTGATGTCTGTGAAAGCTTGGCCTTGTACTGAGCAGCTCCATCCTTCCCACGTGTTGTGTGCTTCCCTCTCTTGTGGTTCAAACCAGAATATTCTTCTAAGGCAGTCAGAGCCCACACAAGCAGCCCATTTAAACATGAACAAACGTGTTCTAGTTGGACTGGGGGGTAAAATCTGAGTGTCCTGGACTTCCAAAATGAGAACTGCATGCCTCAAGTCATGCTAGACTTCAGTGAGATCTAGATCAGTAAATCCTTTTGTAGCATTTGAAGAGACATTGAGGGCTAGCACACAGGTTCTGTCCTTTGCTGATTTGAATGCATTTATTGCCAAAGGGGAGAGTGCCATGTTGACAGGGTGGGAGACTGAATTGGAGCAGACATTGTTAGGCAGTAGATAACTGCTCTTTCACTCAAAGCAGTGCAAGAGCATATGGTTGTGAGTAGTAAAGTGTTGCAAAACATGTTAAATGTTTTTGGTGACAAGCCAGAAATACATGTGTTAAACATGTCAAAATAACCAAGATATCTCATTTGTTAGGCACAGCCATTTCTCTGGTGCTGAGCTCACTGGTTGCAAGGCAGCTGCTGTCTCTTGTACAGAGACTGTTACGTGCTGGGCAACTGTGAAGAAAGTAGGTCATTTGCAGATATTATGGATGTTCAAGTTGTTGAGCAGATTCTTCTGATACATTCTGCAGAATATCATTCTCAGTAGTTTCAGCTTTATTTAGAAGAAAAATTGCTTCAGAGATGTGAAAGATCCTTTAGCTTTGTTGTTAAGATTGTTTTTTTAATTGCACAAATGTGTGTGTCATTGAAGAAGAAAAGAAACCAAAAAGAACCCACAGGTGGTCTGAGAGAATTGTATTGTTTGCTCTTTCTTCTTTGTTGGTACTGAACTTCTGCCCTTGTTTGATGATGCTGGCTGTAGCCAGCATCAAACAACCAGGGATTAACTATAGTTTGTGTCAGAAAAGTACTTTAATAGATGGAGGTGTGCTCAGGGAATTTTCCAAATACAATCAACATATTTTGCAATCTATGATTAGTAATTTTTCACATTTTCACACCTTCCATCAGCACCTCGCTTCAACAAACTTTGTCCTGTTGCAGGGAAAAACTAGCTTTTGACAATGTGCATCTCAATACGTGATCTATGAATGTGTTTGATGTCTTTCTGTGGAGCAGATGAGTGTCAATTGTAAAGATTCTCATGTTAAGAATATTTAGTGTAAGACATCTGCGGACTTTTACTAGTGACTAGTTCTCAGTTTTTATTCCAGAGACTCCTTATAAACCACACTGGTCAAATTCCTTCAAACTGGTATTCAGAGGAGACTGTAAGATAAAAAGCCATGCCTCAAAGAGGATCATCCCCTCATGACCTACATTTTAGCAGAAGCAAAAGTGAAAGAAAAACCCTTGGTTGCATTAGATAGCTGGTAATGAGCTGACAAAGGTGTTAGGGCAGCCAGGTGCTGTTTATCTCATCTGTACTGTGCATTAAGTGTTGGGCAGCTACACAGAGTGAGCAGTCTTGTGTATCTTTTGAGGTGTGAGAACTGTTAGGAGAAGCCAAATACTTCTTAATTTCCCCTCCCATACTCCACTTAAGAGACTCTCACTTTCCCCACCCTTTGTTTCCAAGCTGCAGTGTGTGTATTCTGTTGTTATTTAAGGAAAACACTGTCACCATTGCTTGTGGCTTGAGTGTTTGGCCCACAGAAGGGAGGCACAGGCAGCTTTTCCCTTTTCCCAGCCTCTGCAGTGGGGAAGAGCCAGAGGGAGGCTGTGACTTAGGTGCCATTAGTTATTGGTGTAGAGCTGAAGTGGCATGGCTGTGTTTGTTGGAGAGGTTGAGAGGAGTGCTGGAGGTACAGGCACCTGGCAGTCTGGAGAAAAATAATTGTAGCTCATTAACCAGCACATTCACCTGTAACAGTCACAGGTCATGTTTATTTACTTTCATTTTTTAAACTAGTTTGTCTTATGTCCCAGGAAAAAAACAGGCTGCTGTGTTGGGGTCTTTTTTTTCTTGCTCATTACACCTATAGCATGTGTGGAATTTGTGATAGATAAAATGTACTGAAAGTAGGTATTTTTGTGTGAGCCTATGTGCTGAATATTTAATATCTGTTTGAAATATTTGTTGATTTAGAGGAGTCTCATACTCTTGATTGCTTCATACACATTTGTTTCAGAATGTTATCAATTTAGTGATTCCTAATCAGAAACATTTAGAAATCTACAAGATTGCCAAGTTTGGTTTTTGATTTTGCAGCGTCTTTTTTTTTAAATGACAGTTTACAGTACAGCTAAAAATCTTGCAAAACTTCAAGTAGGTTCTTGGAATTTGTCTTTAGCACCAGAAAAAAGAATTATTTCAAAATTTTGGATGAAATTTTTTCATCTCTTTTGGAGAAAGCTTTCAAATGTTTATTTCCTTAACTGTTCAAAAGGCAGCTTTGTGATGTGCTCAAGACTACTTCTTTCATGAAGTACATTTTTTCAGAAGTATTTACAGAATGTTCTAGAGATTAACTTGGTGACTATAGCTGTTTCTCTTGCTTTAAATCTGGATGAAAGCAGAATGATGTCAGATGCTGGTGGACTTTCCTTTGTTCCAGCATTGTGTGATGACATCAGTCTCCACATCAGAGACAATTAGAGCTTAGTGGTACAACACGTTCTTGGCAGGACTTGTGACACTGGGATCAAGGTTTTGGCAAGGGCAAACTCCAGAGTGATCTCCTGGAAATGATTCTTGGAAAATTCATGATTCTTGGAAAATTTACATCTACTTTCAGATCTGAGAAATGATTGCCTGCATTGGTAGCAAATTGTATTATTTCTTTCCTAGAATGAGCTTGGAAAGGCCATGGATTCTTGCAGCTACTTTTAGAACTTTAGATACATTCTTATCATACAGAGGTGAAGGAACTGGTTATTTTTGTGACTACAATGGAGATAAGGAGCAAACTAGTTCAAAATTTGTCATTTTGGTCTTCTATTTTTATCTTTCTGAGACTGTTGAGAAGGTGAGGAAGAATGGATAGGTGGCAAGAGTAGAGGAGTTTGGGCAATGAGATAGAGAGGGACTGTAATGGCAGTCTGAAATTCAGAAATAAGCTTTTTGAAGGGCTCCTCTAGAACACAGGAAATTTGTGAAACCAGCAGACTCTGGTGCACAGTGCTGTGGAGTGGAGGGAGGCCTGCAGTGCTGCATGGAGTGAAGGAGAGCTAGAGACAAACATGAGTGAGCTGGGAGCCAGGATTGCAACTTTGATTTCAAGTCTGTAGAGCTTGGCAGGTCTCTGTAATTTTGAGTGAGAAATATGTGCACCCCAACCTCAGTGAACATTTGTCTTTTTCTCATAACATTCTTTAACTGTTCTCTTTGGTTGCTCTCCCAGTGCATTCCTGAAGGCAGTTTTCTGCAGGCTGTGTTAAAGGAGGATGCCTCTGGCCTGTGTCAGCTCAGGGATTTACATCACTATTGAGTATTTGGTGCTCCTTTATTTACTTTAGGAGTGCCCGCTGTATAAAAGGACACAGATTAACTGTATCATATGAATACCTGTCTCAGTTTAAAAAGGGTGGGCCCTTTACAGATCCTTTATGAACAGTGCTGATAATCCTTGCAATGTGAGGTCTCTTTCCTGGTCCTCCACCAGAGACATTCTCAGACACTCCCAGCACTGCCTCTTATGAAAACCAGTAACTGTTCAAACTTTCATGCAAGTCTGTGGCACTCATCATCTTTGTGTTTTCTAGAGGAGCAGTTATTTTCTTACTGCTTTTAAAGGGTTAATACATTTCTTGAAAAGTGTTTTCACAGTTCTATGTTGGAGTGGATAAGCTCAAGAGAAATTCAGGCTAGATCAATTGTTCTGTTTGGGCAGCAGCTTGTTCCCATCTGCTGCTTTTGCTGAAAAGTTGGCAGACCTTTTCTGCAGAGATAAAAGGTGGCATAGCTGGATGGAGTCCCCCCAGCCCTAATTTGAAAAGCAGTGCAAGTGGCTGAGAAGTTGTCAGTGACAGCAGCTGGCTGGCAACAGACATCTCTCCTTGGTGATCTGCAGATACAGCAGCAAATGTTCTATGGGTAAATGCCATGCACATGGAAATCTGCTCCTCTCCTCCCTTTCCAGACATGGGGCAAGGAAGGCTCCAGCTGAGACACCTATTCCTCTTTGGTGGGAAAAGTTCAATGGTTTGAGCTGGACTGTATTAGTGTCTAGGGACAGAACAGGACTACTCATCTCTTAGTGTTGACTAAGAGATGATTCCCTAATCTGCCAGCATTGCTCAGGGTCTTCCTCATACATGGGATTTCAGAGGATGGTCTGTTATTTCAGGATTGTTACATTGTTGACCTTAAGCCAAACCTGTGCAAATCAAAGGCATTCTATCTGAAAAGACCGAGTGATGTGGTGGCTTGGAAAATCAGGGACAAACAGGCAAAGAATCTTCAAACTGGCCTTAATGTTTCTTAAACAGACCATTTACTTTATAGAAAATATTGCTGTTACTCCATTATGCCTCATCGAAATATTAAAAATAAAAAGGTATTTTCTCTGGCAGGACTTGAGCTTTAGGCTATAGATCAAACAGGTTGATACATTTTTCTGAGCTCTTTTTTTTTTCTAAATTTTTTTGATTGATTTCTTTGTATTCTCATCAACATCTACTCATATTGCATTCCAGTGTGGTCTGGCCAACAGTCTTGATACAGAGACAAAAATCTTTAGTCTTGTTTAACCAAGCTGGTAAGGAAGCTATATTTTTCATCCTGAAGTGAGGGCTTGTCCTTGCAATATGGTACAGAGGTTTTGTCTCAAGATTTTCAGAAGTTTCTACACTAAATAAGTATTTAAATGCTACTTCGTTGGCATTGAGGTCAGTTTGAACTCCTTTTCTCTGGAGCTGCAACTACAATCAATGACCAAAATGAAGCAATCTTACTGTGGGATAATATGCAGTTACTTAAAGCATATTGCTGCTGGTTTTGATACTCCGTAACTTTGTTCTTACAACTGTACAGCTGGAGAATGCAGCTGGTTTTAGCATTGCTGGAGTTTGGCTGTCTCTGCAGCAACATCCAGGCCTTTTTGGACACTGTGTGAAAAAAATACAACACTGCTAGTGCTCTGTTTTTATTATTAGTGGAGGTGCAAGTGCTAAAAATATGTCTTGCTTTCAGGAGAATCTAAGCACAGACAAGGCTGCAGAGAGCTCTTTTCTGTCTGTGTCTCATTTAGCTTGATCTATATCTGGAATTGAAAAGGGCCAGGAGGTTTCCACATAAATCTGTGAGATTTCTATGTTCCCCTCAGTCTCAGCTTTGATATTCTTTCTTTAAAGAAAATTAGACCATAGCTGTTTTAGTATCAAAGAAAACCTCAAGTATGTGAAGTTGGATGTAGGTGATGCAGCCAGAAGTTTGCATGGAGCTTGTAACAATAGTGGGAGATGTGAACTACTGCCTTTACTTCTACTGAATGTTAGCTCAGATATTTAGCAGAGTTGTCTAATTGTGTATATTAAGTATTTAATTCCTTAGAAAGAATGAAAATACCAGAGACAGCAGAGCTTGATGTGTGGTAGGAAGTATATTATGTTGATGGCTCAAGCTAGTGGCATTTGGGAATTGTTTCTGGTTTTTGGTGTTATAAAGAAGTCCAACACTAAACTTCATCAGGATAGGAAACAGAGATGGGGATTTTAGATTTTTAGTATCTCTGAGGTGTATTTTATCCTGTAGGTAGAAAACCTGTCACACTTCATCCACATTCCTACTCTAACATTAAACAGAAAAGCATTGAAACACTTCCAAGTCTGAAATGAGACACTTCTTCCAGGAGTCCTGAATTCTGGACTGGTTGGTGGTGTTGGGTTTTTTCACTCTGGTGCCTATCACTTGCAATCCTTTTTGCTTTAATAAGCTGTCTTAAACCTGATCAAACAGGACCATCATATGTATAAATTTGTGGATGTGAAAGGTGAGGAAGGAAAAAATTACATCCACTTCCCTTTTTTGGGTCCTGTGCTGCAGTTGATTCTTTAGCTTAATTAAGTTAATTACTCACTGGATAACTCACTGCAATTGTTCATTTTTTTACAGTATGCAACTTTTCCATGCTGGAAAAGTTCTTTCCTGTTGATATCCTTTAAAAAAAAAGGGAAAAAAGGGGCTATTCAGCAGGTTAGGGTACTACTATGTTGTATGCAGACATCAGGTATGTGTTCCATAAAGCTGATTACCCAAAGCAGAGCTTGACATTCAGCAAAGAAATTTCAACTGTAGAATGGCTGTTAAGTACTTTATTGAAACTCCAAACCAATCCTGCATGCAGACTTTTCTTTGCAAGAATAATAAGAAACAACAAAAAAAAAAACAAAGCAGAACCACTTTTTGATATACACGATAAACAGGGATGATACAGATTTATTCTACTCCTTTTCAGATTTGAAACCACAAGAGAGAGAATATTATCCTCTTTGGTGGAATTGGAGAGCAGTTTGTTTCCTTAAATTTACTGACAGTGCTTGAGCAAATGATTTGTTTTGTTTAGAACCAGGGGCCAAGCAGTTGCAGAGTTTATAACCCAAGACAGGGTTATTAAACAGACATATAGGCCATGTAGGACACTGGAACAAACCCAGAAAACCTAGTGAAAGAAAAAAAGAGGAAAACTAGTTTTGCAATGGGACATTAGACCACACAATAGGCAAGCAAAGGACTGTGACATCACTTGGAAGCCATTGCAATTTTCTTTCAGGTAAGTAGGAGGACTCTGATGCATAGACTTCTACCATTTTACAGTTCTTTAATTGGATTATAAACCATTCTGTTTGCCATCTCTTTTTACCTCCATGTAATTTATAAGTATCTTCTTTTTTTTTTTAATCCATAACCAGATTTGAAGCTACATCTACAGTGAAATAACTGATGAGCACAGAAAAAAAGCTTAAGTTTATACACCTAAAAACTGCAGTTCTCATGCAATATTGTTTGACCCTGGCAACTGGATGGAAAAGGCAGGACTGCAGCTTTTGTCTTGAGGATGATTTGCTTAGCAGGGTTCCCCTGAGTTTACTGCTGATTTTCAACTGTTTCCAAATTCTTCATTCCAGAGCTTCTACCTGAAAATTACCAAGCAAAGTTTCAAGAACTGTTAAATACTTACATAGAGCTTCTCAGGAGGCTTCAAGAAATGAATAAGAAGGATTTATTTCCCATTTGGACAACTAGTAAATAAGTAAATTGTGCCAGTTCCAGGAGATCAGGAAAAGGTAAAGTAGCATCACAGTAACCCTAAAGCCCATCTGAATGAATGTGTGAGAACCTGTAACCTTTATAAGGGTCTTGTCCCAAAACTAACAGACTTACCTTTATTTTGCAAGGACAGGAAGATTGGATATTGCAAGTGTGAAGGAAAAAAAGAAAGGCAAAGCAAGTCCTGAAATTCTGAGGCAGGTTCCACAGATTTTAAAAATTCTGTTTGTTAGTTTTCTTTTTCCCTGCAATAGAAAGTTGTGTTGCATTTTTCCCTCTTACAGGGAAAGTCAGTATATAATATTCATACCAGATTAACCTATTTATTTATTTCCCCCCTTTCAAAAATTGCTCATGTGATTGCTGTCACTTACAAAGAACAAAGATTCACTTCCTCTTACCTTGTAGGATTTAAAAAAAAAGTTTGTTCTATTTGCTTCTTGAGAGGGTTCTTCAGGGTTTTGTGGTCGTGGTTGGGGTTTTTGGTTTGGTTGGTTTGGTTTGATTTGCTTGGTTTCTTTTAATGAAGTGAAAAAAGAAGGAAAAGTGTGAAAGAAGAAAAGTAGAGTATAAGGGAATCTATTTTTAAGAAGTTAGAAATGTTTTCCTCAACTCTCAAAGTATTCTTTTGGCTTTTTTCTTTAAAAGCATAAATACGTGTGCTCGGACACTGCTCTGTTTAATACTGTATATTAATGTCTTTTCCATGTCCTTCCATAAGTTCTGCTATCTTATAAAACTTGAGATATTTTACAGGGTGGGGGGAGTAAGAAACAGAATGAAAAGCATGCTAGATGCTGGTTGGGGTTTTTTGTTACACTTGGAACATTTTGTCCAACATCAGGCACGTCTGTGTGATTTCACTATCTGCAGCCTGGGCAATGGCAGGTACTCTGAGAATCCTGATTCTGTTCAGGAGGAAGCTGTCCAAGAGCACTGGGAGCAGCTCTAAAAGCAGCCTGTGAGCACAGCACGTAGGACCAAAACATCAGCAAGCTTTTGGAACTCTCCCTTGGAAGGGCTTGCTTACTCCAAGTGCTAGACTTGTGGATGAAATATGACTCAGAGCACCAATCTCAGTAAGAATCTAGGAAATGGAAAATAAATTATGTGGGAGACTAATGTGTAATTAAAATTTTAGTGGTAATTTTTTTTTTCACCAAAACATTGTTCTTAGAGCAAGCAATAGTTTCAGGTAACTGCTAAAGATTTACAGAGCATTTTTCTTGGCACTGGGTAGTAGGTTGTTGTTATTCTCAAGCATAGTGACAGTTGTTCATAACAGCAACAGTCCTTTTGCAACTACTTCTATTGCTGCTTAGACAGGATCAGACTGGACAAGCCTTAGAGAAGAAATCAGGAGAGACAAAAATAATTATTTAATTCTGTCTGGCATTCCCCTCAAAGTGATGCACATGAAGGTAAAGAATTTTTTTCTTCCATTTCAAGCATCCTAGAGATTAAGAGCCAAATCAATAATGGTGAAACTTGTTCTTTAAATACCTGTGACATTCTTGATAGTCTCCCAGCAGTTTTAAAGGAATAACTCTGAAGTGGACATGTGGAGACTGTAGGCAGGAGTAAACTCTTATGAACATACCAACATTCTTGAGTGTTGCAGGTACTGGTATGAGGCATTCCAGAAACTCTAATAGTGACATATTTGGGGCTTGGCTGTGAGGCAATATCATTGTGCTTCCTTTTCCTACATTGCCAGTTGTTCCACACCTGAAGTTTCAGAGGATTTAGACTTTTAATTCCAAAATCAGTGAATTATTCTTAATTATTATAATATCTTGACTAGCATTACACACAAATTACCTGGCCAAGACTGGAGGAGAGCTGAGTATTTTGGCTCATTAACCCACTCTAATATTTACACTTGACACTTGTATTAATAATTACCAAATCTTCCTACTTATCTACCTGTTCCTCAGGTAGAATTGCACTTGGAGATCTTTTATAGAGATAGCAGTATTTGGTATTGTTGGTGCAGTTCCCAAGGATGTGATGATACTTTGTTGGAAGAAGAAGATAATTTTAGAATTATATATACATATATATATATATACAATGCATTGTATTTCCAATCCAGATCAGCTAGATAATGGTAGTTTTACCATTCTGGGGAAGCAGTCATTCATGTGTGATAGTAAAGCTGGAAAGAACTTCCTGGAACTCAGCTCATTCCCAAGGCTCACTTGAACAGTGGATGCTGGTTGTTTTCTGTCACCCGGGGAACAGGTCCCTGAGTAAGCTGATCTAGTGTCAGTCAGCTGGTTTGAACAAGTGTTGCACCAGAGGAAGTCCTGAGACCTATTATTTTCTATTGTTAATAGAAGCAGAATTGGATTTCCAGTTGTATTGTCTTGTCTTATAGTTCCTTTTGTTAGTCCTCTTCAACAAAAAATTACTGTCAAAATTATAAAGTGTTTAAGCAATTTAAGCTTTTTCTTCGTCTTGAAACAAATGATCTTTTGGTGTGTGCTTCCCTGAAATAACACTTACTTATCTATTAGTAATGGATTTTGAAAATGTATGAGTCATCATTAACTCAGTTTCATTAATTTCACCATGATTATTTATCAATGTTATTTGTGGTTGAAAATAGCCAAGCAGCTGTGACAAATTTGGGAATTTGGGTAAGGAAATTAACTCAACATTTCTTTGTTCTCCTTTGCCTGTTTTAACTGTGGGTTGGTTTTGGTTTTTTAACTTTTTTTTTTTCCTAATCTGTCATGCTTTTCCTAATAAAATGCTGTGTACTGAAGAAAGAAAGAATGATTTATAAGAGACTTTCTAGATCAAGCTCAAAGCTTGACAGGCTTCAGGTTTTCTGGCTACTGCATACAGGCCTTCCACTGATTACTTAGGGTTGCCATAGGTTTCAGACTGGTGCAAAACAGTGATTTCTTGATAAATGCCAATCAGTGTTTTTCTGAGCTATAATATCAGAGGAGGAGGAGGAAGAGCAAAACTATGGGAGTTTTGGGACACAGCAGCACATTCATTTCAGGTGTGAATTACAACCTTATCTTCACGTGATATTGCCTGATTCTGCTCCAACTATCCCCACATCAGTGCTGTGAACCTAAGAAGCAAGGCTTTTATTTCAGTAGCTGTTTAGCACCTACTAGGACAAGTGAGATAGAATTAATAATTGCTGTAGTTGTAGAATCATTGTCTGCAGTGGTGATTTCAGTTTTGCTGAGAGAATCACAACACAACTCTTAAAAGTGTAGGGGTTTTGTTGGAAAATTTCTGTGGTTGAGAATGTGAACATGGATTGGCTTTTACACCCAAGTGCATTTTCAGAGGTTTTGCACACTCACAGGGCTTTGAGTTCTAATCCAAAGGAATTTTTGTATGATTTTAGAATTAAGAGCACCATAGCATATTGCATTAATAAAAGGAGAAATGTGAATTTAACATATATTCCATGCTCACGTATGGCCTTATCAACACCATCAACAGAAATGCACAGATTTAAACCATTGAGAAATTTGGCCTTCTATTTCATTGACTTCTTTTCAAGCCTTTCAACAGTGGGAGGCAAAATGAGTTCAAGTCAAAAACATTCCCATGGGTTCTGTGGCAAAATGGCTTTTGCTAATATTATGAATGACACAAGTTTAATATCTGGCAAGAAAAAAATATATGTTTATATTAGGAAAATTATCTCTTGCTGATATTAAATGTCAGCAGTATTGCAGCAGAATCCCAGATGAATGTGGGTTTGCTGCCAGCATATACAAGGACAAAATGTTCAGAACCATTTTGGGAACTGGCATCAATCTGGCACAGGCTGCACTTAGCTTGCAGTCGCATCCATCTCAACCAACAGTAAGTAATTTCTCTGATGTAAACAAGGATAAAGAGAAGAAAATATCTGAAGTTGTAGGAGTAAAGCAGGAGAAGTGTTGATGCAGAGTGCAGTTGCTTAATAACAAAGCAGTGGAGCAGCTGCCAAGAGGGGGGATCGCCCTCACAGAGAGTCTGCAGACACCTTCACACACTGTGAAGGGCTGTGAATAAATGATCACTATGTGTAATTTTCTGAGCTGTTTAAATGGTCATATTCAAACTTCCTCTGAGTTTTCAAGTTGTGGGGAATAGTGCTATATTTTGGCAATTTGAATGCAAACCATTGCACAGCATATTATATTTTCCATAAATGCTGCGCAGTATGAGAAACAGAATGAAAATCCTCTAGGGTAAAGGATGCAGACAGCTGGCAGTGAATTGAAACTGGTGTTTAAAGGCCTATCTCAGGATTAGTGTAGATGGCTCTGGTAAACTTGACATTTTGAAGAAACTCAAGGAAGAAAGTGGAATGGGGCAGAGGGCTGGTGTAGAAGTTTCAAAATGCTTTGTGAAATGCACAGCACTGGAGAAAACTGCATAAGACTTGCATATACAAAATGAAGTCACAGGCGCCATGATAACACGTGGAACAATTGTCAAATGCTCAATAACATGCAGTGGAAGGAATAATTTTAGCCAGTTGTGTAAATTGGCTGTAAAACAGGAAAAATATGAAGTATCATTGACTCAATGAAAATAATGAAATTATTTGTTCAGTATTAAGCAGCAATCAGAGAAACAAAACTTCTACCTGTGTAGGAGTTTAAAGAAAGGGCCAGGAAGTAATACTGAGCTTGTAATGTAAGTTTGCTGCAGCCACACCCATGCATTATGAGGAAATGAAAAGGGACCAAAGAGACCTCAAGTTCTAGAAAGACACATGTAAGAGGGAAGTAGGACTGTGACAGTTGAGGAATAAAGACCTGACTGGTGTGTTTGTACTGGTGTGCTCTGAAATAGCCCACCTGTGTTTCTTTTCACCTTTTCTATAACACACAGGCAAGAGCATTCTTGTAGATTGGAAAGCATTGCTTCTGGAATGGCTTTTCCCCCCACTTTTTTTGTGCCAGAGCAATAAAGCAATGAATAGTAAAACTTGTCACTGTCAGACGTCAGTGAGGCCAAAAGAACTGCTGGATTCTTGTGCTCCTCTCCAAAGCATTAGTCACAGTAGGAGGAAAAATAATAGCAGATCTGGCTGGACTAATAGCCTGATTTACAATAGCAATTCCTGTATTTCAAAATCCCATTTGAAGTGCAACATGCTGGTATTTCTATTAATGCTATATACAAATATTACTCCTGGTCAAACTTCCCTAAATTTAGTGCACATATCAAGCATTTATTTAGGGGTATTTAGGGGTATTTCCTAGTCCATTCAATATACTGCCAGTTTGTATAAAAGACCATAATATCAAAATGGTTGACTTTAAAAAGCAGGTATCTTGCTTTAAACAGTAGTCCTTTAAACTCCACAAAACAATTATTCTTTCAAACTCCAGGTCACTATTCATCTTACTAACACACTAAAGCTTCACAATATTTTAGAGCAGCAAGTTAAAGATGCTCAGTTTTTAAAAGATTATAAGTAAGGATTGCAACCTGGCTCTGCAATGAGTAACTGCCACTAATTTCAGGGCAAGTGAATTTGATTCCCTAGTGCTATTGCTATCTTTTGATCAATGTGGGTGCTTTCTTGCAATTTCTTAAGATGCAGTTGGGTTTTAATTCTTGTATTGTTTCTGTGAGAACAACACTACATGTTTATTCTTGCTAGAGTGGAATGGAAGGCAGTGATTTGGTTTTTGAGTCTTACAGAACATTGTCTGTGACTTTGGCTTGTTTCAACACTGGACAGGGTTTGAGAGTTTTTCTTCTTGTTTGCTGTAAGTATTCATAGCTACAGAGAGAGCATTTATTGTTAGGAAGTTGTCATCTGTTGGGTTGACTTACAAACAGTCAGGGTCAAGATTCTTTGTTGTTTAGGTTCTTGAAAGGCTTGAAATCATTAACATTCTTAGGATGACATGTGTCATAAATCACAACATAGGAAAATTAGAGGGATTCTCTCATGTACATGTAATTTCAACTGCAGGGCGTACAAATACATTGTTGTACTTATGCTTTCCCCAGACAGGATTTTTGTGCTCTGAAGGCCAGCACAAAGTTCTCTGATATCTCTGATTTCTCTGTTCTGATCCTCATATTGACCAGAGTGAAAAGGGGTGGGAGTTAAATGAAAGAAGATTTAGTTGCAGCTCGTAGGTGTTCCAGCTGCTCCTCAGCACCCTGCAGTGCTGTCATACAATATGTTTTCCTGACTTGTGCCAAAGGACCAGTACACAAGTAACCCCAACTAAGAAGGAACTAGAAGACATTAATTTCTAAATAGCATAGAAGGAAAAGGGCCAGTGATTCACTTCTGAAATTCTGGCATGGTCAAGATGGATTATGTCATTTGTACTTGGTCACTACACAAGGCTTGCTGTAGAAACAGCTGTGTCAAATAAGCCAGGAAAGAAACCAGTATTTCAGAGCTCCCAGAAGGTCTAAATATGTTCCTTTCATCTTCCAGTAGTGACAGTGCTCTTTTAAAAGCTAAATTCTGACTGAGAGAACAAAATTTCCTTCCTTAATAGCTAGAAAACTACTGCAAAGTAGGAAGAATAATGTGTGTGGTTTCAAATTTTGATATGAAAAGAAATAAAGAGCTTGAATGACAATAAGGTAGATTCTACTTAGCTTTGCTTAATGCTTAGTTAGGGATAATGTGCTATTTCTTTGGAAGTGTGTAATATCTCTGTCACTTGGGCTTTCAAATACAACTTTAACAGGCAATTGCCAGGTAGATCTGATCCTGTTGTGGAACAGAAGTCCCTGGAGTCCCTGGAATGAGCATTTTCTCTGGTTCTGTGATTACAGGATTCATAGCCTCGCTGGGTTTGGTTATTCTTTGAAGTAGAATTATTGGGCAACTTAATAACATAGACACAAATGAAGACATTAGAGATACAAGTAGTCCTACAAATCAAGAGATTTAGAAAAATATAGCTATTTTGATGAAATAGAAGAAATAGTGAGATTGAAAGGACAGTATAGAAATAGTTTAGTCTGCATTTAGGTGCCAAAATGTCTGCACATGAGCTTTTAGGAAATACTTCTTTTTGCTGTCCATAGTTGATGCTTACTAAGTCCAGCTGTGACAAAATTCTCTCCTTAGATTAATGACATCTAGGCCAGTTCCAGGAAAGGGGATAATTTGGAAGTGAATTTAATATCTGTTGAAGACAAGGAAAAGAGTTAGTCAGCCTAAAATGTAGGGTAGTTTTACTGGCAAAAGTTTTACTGCTGCTTCTGTTCCTTGAGACTTAAAAGCTAAAATGTACTACCAATATGTAGTATAGGAGCAATTCAGGTGGGCAGAGGAATGGCTCATCTCCACCAGTGTTTTCTGTCAGTGGCTTTTGTTATATGTCTGAGGAGGGCATAATGCTGCATAATTTATAAAGGTACTGAGGGGCTGACTTGATGACTTAAGCTCCTACAGTGTATATTTCTTTATGTACATATATTGCAAAATATGTATCAAAATTTTCAAGTCCTATTTCAGAATGTAGTTTATTATATAATAATCTTCAACTGATATTTAGCATTATTCTTTTTACTACAGGGCCTGAGAAATCACTTCTGGCTTGGAACATAAAGTCCATGCTAATTTTTGATCAGTTTTATCTTCACACATCATAACTTTGATAACAAGTCAAAGTACAGGAGAAATGGGTCAGATGCTTACTTGGCCACTGCTGAGCAGAGGTTTGGTTTTGAAAGCCTTATTAGAACAGTGTGACCTGACAACAAGCTCCACATCTCTGGCCTGGCAATTGTGAGGAGGGGGTAAGTGATGCTATTCCCCCCTTGATTGCTGAACATTTCTGTGACCCTTCCTTAGGGGTAAATGAGCACGTTATTGACTCCTAGAGCAATGCACTGGCATCAAGCCATGTGTGGGGCTAGAAACAAACCTGCTGAAATGCATGGACTGACAACAAAACAAAGATCAACAACAACTCTGCAAAACAACAAGAATTAAAGCCTCAAACGTTTATGTGTTTATGATCCTGGGACTGAGTATCCACAGTCCTGGAAGAACAGGGAGAGTGAAGGAATGACTGTTGGAATAAATACTGAGGAAAGAACATGAGCAAACTAGAGATGATACTCACATCCACTCTGGGCCAGTACTGGCCATGTGCCATAGTAGGTGAAACTGTTAGAACAATTTATCATATAAACAACAAATCAGGCCAAATTTATCTAATCAGCTTTTTGTGATTAAAATATGTCTAGGTTCCTTTTCCCAAAACTACAAGTGTTGCAGCAACATCAAGATTAGGAATAAGCTCTGTGTCTGTGTATGTATGTGTGTATTTATGTGTCTATTGTATGTTTCTTTGAGCATTTGCCCTTATGTGAGAGAGTAGGTTGTGAAAAAGGAAAAAGCATCACAGGAGTAAATAATGGGGACTACTAAACAACAGCTGGCAGATGATGTTGGTACCCTGGAAAGCTTTCAACTAGGACCTTCTTTTTTTATTTTTTTTTCCTATTTCAAGCAGTGTAGTGGTTGTTCAAGCTGAGCTGGCAGAAGCTTTTAGACAGCATCAGACCTTGGGTGAAAAGCTGTCCTTGGGAAATGACATAGCTTCTAAGTAATACATATTTCAGATCTTGTCTGATAAAGTATGGGCCAGTAAATTTGTCAGGAGTGTGTATTTTGTGAGCTATTCTAGGTTACACAGACAACATCTCTGCTGCTGCAGGGTCTGTTAGAGCAGCTCGAGTTCTGGGTTGAATTTTTGTTCTAGTCAGCTGAGCAATATCTCAGGAAGATTTCTGCACATGACCATTGATCTTGCTCTGCCCTGTGCAAGGCTCCACAGATGATCTCTGCTGGGCTATCCTGTATCTTCACAGTGAAATAAGTGAGGAGCCTGTAGGTTTCTTGGCAAATGAAGAGCACTAAACTCCTTCATTTGGTGTACATCACTCTACTGTGACTATCAAGCAGAAATGTTTCTAAATCATGTGTATTTAGGTTTTGTTTAGGTTTGGTTTTTTCTTTCTTTTTCCTTTTTTTTCCCCCAGATATTTCTATCTGATGTCAGCAAAGTCCAAATGGCCTCATTATTTTTTGGGTTATCAGAAGTTTGTGATAAGTTTTCTTCTGCCTGCTGCTGAAGGAGTTCTTTTAGAGCTTGGTTTTACCTTGTGCCAACAGTAATCTTGGAATTCTAAAACCTCTGATTACTTGTGTTTTATTACTTTGATGAATTGTACTTTGCAGTTTGAATCTCAATACTCCTCTGGGTTGTGTTTGGCTTATCTTAGCAATTAGAAAAAGTCTGGCTTTGCATTTACATATTTTCTTAATAATCACTATCTTCTATTAAACCGATTGTATTAAATGTATGAAAACTAGTGAAGGAGAGGATCACTTTCATTCTCTCTTCCTTCCCCAACCTCCTTTCCCCCAACTCATTTCTTCTTAGAGGAAATAGTAGGACAAAAGTGAGAAAATCAGGAAAGTATAGAAAAAAAAAACCAAACAGGGAACTTATAATTTTTCACCATAACTTTAACCTCTTTCGAAAATCCATTATCTCAAGCCTATCAACTTTGCCCTAGGGATTAAAACCCCCAGCTTTTCTGTCCAGCTCCAGTCAGAGATTGTAAGGGAATAAAATTTGTCTTCCTACTGAATGGGCCCAGAAGTGGATCTCTGGCCAACTAATTATTTCATAATCTGTCAGGAAATTCTCTAGATCTCCAAGTATGCAGAGGAATTGTCTCATCCAAACCCAAGTGCCCTGGCTGAACAGCTTCATACTCTTCATTGCACATACTGGGGAACTGTGAGTTTGTGCAGGTAGAAAAACAAGCCTTGTAGCTGAGTCAGAGTTCCTTGTGCAGCTCACCCCGAGGATGTGGCAGAAGCCTCAGCTGTGCAGAGCCAGGCTGCTCTGCCTTCCCTGCCTCTCCAGGCTGCAGCATCCATTGGAACCTGAAATCCCCAAACACACAGTGCCTGGGAGCTGGGAAACAGAGCATTGTGCTAGTTAAGATTTAAAATCTCTCTCAGCCTCTGACAGATTTCTGGACATTGTAATGCATTTTCTATTTCTTTCATCTAGTCCACACCGTCAAATGGAGGTTGTGGTTTGGCTCTCAGTACTTGTGCTGACAAACTGTGCTTAGACTCTGACTGTACAGACAGTATCTGTATAACATAGAGAGAGGTGGTTCCTTTCTAGTGTCCTCAGAGTTGAAATTACATCCCTAATTCCAAAGAAAATTAAGCTAAACTTTCAAGAGGACGGCCATTGAAAAAAGATAGTTGGAATTAATATGTTTTTTTTAAAGATGTATATTGAACCTAGGGCAAACATAAGGTAGGCAAGATGTCCAAGTGCTTCAGTTGCAAGATGGAATTTAGAAGTTGGTTGTCTCTGGATCCGAGCTGCAAAGTGCTGCAAAAGATGCAGGGATTGCTAAAGAAATACTGGAAGTAAACAACATAAAAATATGGAAAGTAATGACCAAGTGACCTGTAACAATTTTGATTGCCCACAGGAAAAGACCTGTTTTGCTTCACCCTGCCTGGTAGTTATGTAAGCACCAAAACCACTGTGTATTATTTGAGATACTGGACTGGAGAATTCTTGCTGATTTCTAGCACAGGCATTAAGCAGAGACAACTCCTACTGGTTGTTGTGTCATTTTAGAATATGGTAATATCCAGCTGCATCAAGGGAACTGCAGCATCTTACCACAGAATGATTTATCAAAAGTAGTCTTTAAAAATTGCATGACATGAAAAATCTATTTTGACTTCAGGTAAAAGTATCTAATAATCTCTTGTGCAAAGAGCTGCTTTTATGTGATCATAGCTTTTCCTGTTCCTTTACACACTGCCTGATTTTTAACCTGCACAGCTGATGTGCCACCAATGCTATTTCAGTAAGAAGTTTTACTCTGTTTTGTGTTAACCACAGCTCAGTGATGTTCCATGGATGCAGAACTCTTGGCACCCATGGATGCAGCTCACTTGACAGATAAGACCAGAACAGCAGCATTCATTATAGCTCTTTGCATTGGTCTCTGAAAGGAGTATGGAGAGCTGGGCAGATTCTTTTTCTGCAGACAAAAATACATGTGCCTTCCCTATTGATATCAGTCTCTTAACTCAGTGGTGACATTGACATAAAATGTTATCTCTCAGCTCTCAAGGTCCTGAGGCAAGGCTGGTGGTGTGACTAAAGAAATTTCATTCAGAGCTTATCTGAGAAGAATAAAATTCCAGATTCCATCAGGAGGAGAAACATTTAGTGACCAAAATGAATGACTTGACAGGTGGGGATACCAGAACTAGGAAACAAACCGTGCTCTTTTGAGCCCTGGGGAATAGGGATCTTATACAAGCACAAGCCCATCTTTCTGCATAAAAGGACTACTCAAGAGTTGAATATAAGCTGTTTCTGGCTTGCAGTGTAAGGGTCTGACCCAGCTGCCTGAAATCCACATGGTGTTTCATCACTGATTTAATTCCAGCTTAGATCATCCAGTGTATTGAAAGATCCTATACATATATAGAGGGTAAGTGTTATCTAGATTGTTTTAGTTGATATATTGATTGCTCTCACATCAATATGTGACTGTTACATATGACTTAAAAAGGCTACTCCTTCATTCCCAGAAAATCTCAGAGTAGAATTTTTGAGATGTTATCTGTTTACAGTTTAAGGCCTGAAGATGCTTTGGGCTTTTACCTTAATAAAAGGCCACATAAGTTCTCACTTTTTTCTTTCATTTGTGAAATGTGTGCTGAAACCATGTATGTGTGCATGGATACAGACACACAAAATTCAAGAAAGGAACCAGCCACTCAAGCTGGAATGTGAGTAGTGATTGTTCTGGTTGAAGTACAGGCTTTCCCCAGATGTTGATTGTACACATGGGGCAGGCTTCATTACAGATGAACAGACAGTACATAAAATACACACTTTCCCTCCCCCATTGCTCTTGTTTATCTGATTTTGTGGAAGGATTTTAATTAACCCCACAGAACTGCAATAAACTACAGGAATTGTAAAGTGAATATCCAGAAACACTGCAGATAGAAAAATTGCTAAAGAGCTATAAAGTTATGGTTTTGTTCTTTTGTGCCTGTAAACACATCTGTTCAACACTTCTCTGTGCAGCTGAAAGGCATAAGGGAATATTTTTCATAAAAAAATTAGCAATGCCTACTTCAAAGAATTTGGGAATTAGAGATATTTAGATAGTGAGGAGCACTGCATTCACTCTTTAAATGTCTCTAGATTGCTTTTCCAACATGAGAAAAATGCTTTCTATGACCGTACTTCTATTTACTTCTTTACAGAATGTGATAAACTACCCAGTCTGAGGTTCTGTGCGTGTGCATGTATCTATAACACACCATTACATGTCTAATTGCCCACTGATTTTATGTAGATTATGTTTTATGGGAAGGTAGATCAGTAAAGCAGAGTTTGGGTGTCTTGCCATGCAGTATGTATGTGCAATAGAGGAAGTCTATACTGGGATATTTCAAAAACCCCTGGTCCTCTTCATCCTTTTGTGCTTGCCTGTGCTTGTCCCTTATTTTAAGTGCTTGGAGTCTGTGGACCATCTGCTTGAAGTGAGCTGAGCTCTGCTTACATCATGCACAAAGAAAGGCAACATATGAAATCTAGTTTACAATACTATCCTCATGTTAATCTCTAAATTAAATGGAGCATCTTCCCTCTTCTCTCTATCCACTTTGTTCCTCCCTTTACTTCACTGTAACAAATAAGTTAAATTTGATTCAAGTTTTAGAATCAACAGCCTTTTTTCCTGAGTTATGTAGAAAATGTCTTAGTTTGTGTCAGGTGTTTGGAGGAAGACAGGAAGAAGGCTATACTGACAATCTATTTTATAACTGTAAGTAGGCATAAATAAAGAGGGGAAAAAAGACAGGATTTAAAACATTCACTACATCGTAATGCTTTTAAGAGCCCAAACTGAAATAAGAGTGTTTTTTTACAGTAAGTCTTTGGCGGTTGTGGTTAATCAGACCAAATTAAACTGTTGAATATTAGACAGTTAGAAATTGTGCATCTTGTAGTTGTTAGATTATAGATTGCTGAATTTATAGTGTAAATATCTAGCATAGAAATGATATTCAAATCTCCTAGGATATTTTCTAATTACTCTGCTGATAAGCTTTTCAAGAACAAACCTTAGGCTAGGTTTATTAGATGAGGGAGTTGTTCCTGAGTTATGTAGAATATGTCTTAGTTTCTTGCCCCAGAATGACTCCTTGTTTCTACAGAAGACAGGGTGAAATCCTGCTCACATTGTGCTCATATAGATTTGGCTAAGATGACTTTTCATGGTGCAGAAAGTGTGTTACAGAGCAGCTGGATAGTCTTGGCCATGACCATTTATGTAAAAGGTTACCTTGTACATACTCCTCCTGAAATACTGCATGCCTCATCCTAAAAAACCCTTATTTTCAGAAAGGGGAATTGAACACATACATTTTCCACTGTCCTGTCTTTTTGTCTCATTAATAATCTAATAATTCAGTCAGTACATGATGTACATTTGTACTTTTATTCGTCTCAGTGCAGAATGGAAATCTTTACTCTACAGGACTCACATCCTCCAGAGAGAGCAAAAGATGATGCAGATCTAATAATTTTCAGGGGGTGCAGAAGGGGGAGCCACCATAATGGGTTTTTTTCATGCTGTTCCTCATGCATTGGAAATGTTCTCAGTATAGACCAATGTTCTGACACAAGATTTGCCTGCAGATCAGCACACAGGTTGCCTGTGCTCCAACTGTTTCCATGAATCAGGGGAAAAGCATCTAGGCATGTTTGCTGCACAAAAAGGGAAACCTCATAGCTCAGTACTTAGATAATCCATAGGGCTTTTTTTTTTTTTTGGTAAACAACTCTCTTCTGCTTCAAATTAATATCCTGATTGAGATACTGATACAAATGCTAAGCTATTAACATCAAGTTGCCAGCAGACAGCATGACAAGAAGCTCATAGGAGTGCTCCTGCCAATGACTTGCTTTCAAGTGTCTGATCAGAGCCACAGCACAGTCTGGATCTCTGCGTGTTGTTCTTCAGGTTACACTTTTTCAGCAAGTACTTGAGTAAAGATTTTCTCAGGGGCAATGGTTTTCAGGTAATTTTAAGTTCAGCCAAGAATCAGTAAATCGGGAAAGAAGGTAATGTTAAAGAGAAAAACTGCCTGGAAACAACCTCTATTCCAAGCTGTATGTGTGAGTTCAGTCTGTGCATGTATGTCTGACATAGGGGCAGTGCTGCATACTGGAGGAAAGGGGCAAGAAATAATGAATAAAACTTAGATATTAATACTTGCCTTGCATTCCTGGAAATATTGCTGGAGTCTACCAAGCTCTACCTGCCACTGCCAAGGGAGAGTATAGCAAAGTGCATTAAATTGTATTTAAGCTCCTGTCTTTTCAGATGTAGGTACAGTCTACCCTCATTTTCTTGGTTCTTCTCCCAGCCTGTTCTGTTGAGAATAAAAGACACAAACTTGGGCCTGATTCAGGCTAACACATAGGAATATTTTCTAGTGGAAGAAATGGCTGATTTTGTCTCCAAAGCAAGGAAACAATCACTTCCTCCATTTACTTACCTTCGCTGACACTTTTGTACTGGCTCAGGGCTTTCCTGTGCATAACTGAGAGAAATGTGTGCTAGTGCTCATTTGGTGACAGTTCTGACTGCCAACTGTACTAGAGCAATTGCAATCATGCCACAGAGAGAAAAATAATAGTACTTGCTTAAAGTATATTAGACCTAGTTCTAATGTACTGCAGAGGAATGATCTTACAGAACTAAATTATGCTGGTTTAATTTTCATAATTCTGCAGATGAGAAAATAAAGAGGCATTGCATGAGGCTAATTGTAGCTGAGATTTCTTGAAGAAAAAAAAATTCATGGCCAAATTTGCATTGCTCCTATGGAAGGGGAAGGAAAACTGATAAGTCTAAAATTAAAAAAATTAAAACAGTATTTCAACTCATAATCAGTTGTGTTCTGACATGTGTTGGCAGGAAGAGCACTGAGGTGACAAAGAATCTGGAGTAAATCAAACAAACAGCATGAATTCCAACTATCAATCAAAATCCAGATTTTTTTCTTTTCATGACCAAGCAATTGCATCACTATTCAAAGGGCTTATTCTTGTGTCATGTATGTTGCCTTAAGTAAATTAACTCTGGGAACCCACTTGGGAGGAAAAAGAAGAAGGAAAAAAAAACCCTCAACCAGAATATTGTTAGAAGGTTTATCCAAAGTCAATATTTATGAAGTCACAGCAGCCCAGGAGGAATCCATGCTGTTTCAGTACCACAAGCAGTGCCATTGCTTCCACAGTGTTTTTTAGAGTTTCACACCTCTGAATCAGCAAATAACTTCACAAAGGCATCCAATGTGCCCGGGACTTGTCCAGCCCATGTGGTTCATATTCACTGCCCAGAAGGGTCAAAGCTCACGCTCAAGAACAATTTCCTCAGTCTCATCCTGTTATTCTCACACTGCTTAGAAGGCTCATTTGCAGCTCCAGCATGGGGACAATTGCACAGGTTTGTGATGAGAGAGGAGGTGCACAGCAAGGAGGGTTGTGCATGTGGGTTCTTCCCCCCACTTTGGTGGTGCTGAATGGAGGTGGCTGCCCTGGCTTAGCGCTTCTTACTGGAAGCTTCTGGCCACATCTGCCCATGGCAGCAGGCAGCATTATGTGTCTGCACTGCAAGGACTGGTACTAATGCTTTCCTGTCAATAAATCCCTCATGTAGGAGTATCTTGAGGGAATTGGGTGTTTTTCTATTCTTCAGCTATCCCATTCTTTGTCTCACAGGTGCTTTTCAGCTAGAATACTAAGTCAGGTAGGATGCCCTCAGTCTTATCATAGGTCTTTTTAACTGTCCCTTTGCATCCAGAGGAAATAAAAATATCTTAGGCAAAGTTTGTGGATGACTGAGCATCTGCATTTCTAACCTGTGAACAATGTTGAAATCCATGATTATTTCTAAGTTCCAAGAGTTAGGTTACTGCAGGGGGATAGAATATAAGAAAATAAAGGAAGTATAGAAAGTAATCTTACCCCTAAGGAGTTGCAGCTGAGCCAATTATTAGAGATTAGGAACAGGCCTGACTTTAACAGGCCACAGCTGTAACCAATGAGAAGAAGATGCTATAAAAGAGTGGGGTGGTTGTTGAGAAGGGAACTGGAGTCAGTTGGCTACTGTGAGAAGAAGGAAGAGTCAGTGCTTGGAGGAGCTGCCCATGAGAAACATCAAGGAGGTATGAAACTCTTGCAATAAGGAGACAATAGTATGGCACCTTTGCAGGTTATCTCTTTTCCGTGGCAGGATTAAGGCTTGCTGCCTAGCACAGTGCCTTGATTTCTGGCTGCTTCTTTCTGAACACCTTGGGCACTTTTTGCTCCCACTTGTCATGGTGTAGCTAGCTGTTCCCTAAAAGGGTTCAGCATTTAGACCAATGTTTTGGTCTAAATATCTAGTTGTTTAACAGTTTTTAATAGACCTACAGCTGTGCCTAGCTATTTTGAGAGGAAATTAGGTTTTAAACAAACAGTTCAGATCTCCTAGCTCTTGCAGTGGGCAGGCCCATTTGAAGAATGCCTCTCTGATGGCAGACAGACTGCACCCAATATTGTGCCAAGTCACTCTCCATTTGTA
The DNA here is from genome assembly GCF_000277835.1 of Geospiza fortis. Lineage (NCBI taxonomy): Eukaryota > Metazoa > Chordata > Aves > Passeriformes > Thraupidae > Geospiza > Geospiza fortis. The sequence continues at coordinate 7,682,936 of NW_005054313.1, read as the reverse complement.
AATATTAGAATGTGTTGTAGTTACAGATATAGTAAAAGAAAGAAGGTTTAAATCATACTGCTGAGAAACACCAAAGGAAAATAAATGTGAAACACCACATGATGTGTGTGCTGTAGGTCTCCAGTCTTACAATTAGATAGGAAAGATAAGAAACACAAGCTAAAAAGGTCACTCAGTCGAATGACCCTCATGTTTTCTTAAATTCTATTTTTGCTTCACCTAAATCTGTGTAATCTGCTTCTCTTTGCCTCATATTTTCTGCTATGAATGTGTTTTAAAAGGAAGGCTTAAGCAGAAAACATGTGTAGGCAGGTTATTTGACATATATTTCATAATACTAGCTCTAAAGGACTAAAGATGGTGATTAGCAAAAGGCAATGGAATAAAGTAAAGAGTATGTCCACATAAAGACAACTGCTGAGCAAAGGATATGGTCTGTAGCTGTACATGACCTGGTGGTGCTTACCTGGAACAGGGAGGAGTCCTTTAGTGTGACCAAAGAGAAATACTTGGTGTAGAGGAGGGAGGGGCAAGTCCTTCTTTTGTCTGGCTAGAAAGTCAATTTGTCCTGCTGTACTGTTGAGAGGTTTTCCATAAGAAGGAGGCAGTGGTACCAGAGAGCAGAGCAGCTGCAGGTCCCAGGGAACTGCCACTCCTGGAACTTGCCCTCACATGCAAAGTACAAGTTTAGAACAGGCATGTTCTCCCATTTCTGTGATGTGACTTATTAATTCAAGAACTTTTATGCATCTCTGCTGTTCTCAGGCAAAGATCTGTCAGGAACTCTCAATCTAGCACTGGGGAAAGGCATGGAGGACATGAGGATATAAATCAGGTTTTTCTGAACACAGTTTGAGTGTGCTGCTGCTCAGGATACCTAAGCTGCAACTGAGTTAGCCATTATTCATTTCCTTTGGTGAAATGTACTCTTTCTACTAAATACTCGTGCTTAAAGAGTTACAGATCAAAGGGTGAAGAGAAAACTTGTAAATCTATCATATTTATTTTTTTTCTGTTTGTTTTTGGGTTTTGCAATAGTGATATTTTTTCCCAAAGATTTTTAATGCTTGTATAAAAGGCACTTTCCAAGGCTTAACCATGCCACTGACCTATGCTGGACATGTTGCAAATTGGACACTGTCTTCTGTATACTAGGCTGCAGATTTCTAACTCTTTGCAGTGTTGACGCCTGCTCTCACAAAGAGAAGGAAATGAAGCAGAAAGATCCCACTGCGACAATTAGTGGCTCACAGAGAAGTATTGAAACAAATAATAAGTGGCTGAAACAATTCAAGGGAGGGAAACACTAGCTTCCTACTCTACCACAATCTAATCTTCTTTCTCAAATTCTCTCTTTCCTTATCCCAATGGGGATTTTCACACACTTTCATTCCCACTGTTAGTGTGAAATGATTCTTTGTGACCAGCAAGCAGCAGTTTAGTCCTACAGCACTCTTCTACCCTCTTGTCTGTTGCCAGTCTTATCATTTTATGCTGTACCCTTGTCTGAATTTTTGAAGTAGCACTAATGTCTTGTTCCCAAGCTGCTGTAACACAAAGAATTTTAATGAAACTAATTGAAATAGATTCCTCCTCTTTCACTGAGGCAGCTGGCCAAAGAACTGGCTCATGGGCAGGGAAGTCCTTCAGCTTTGGAAGTAAAAATACCCCAGTACCCCTTGGATCTCAAAGGGGAATCTGAAGAGATGATCAAGTGGGTGAACTCATGTGGTTGTGTGTAGATGTGGCACTCTGATGAATGGTTCAGTGGTGGGCTTGGCAGTGGTGGGTTTACAGCTGGGAGTCCATGATCTTAGAGGTATTTTCCAACCTTGATGATTCTGTGATTCCTGTTCTACACTCAGATCTTTCTTGGCTTGATGAGTTCATACCTCCTGCATTATCTTCTGCAGCATCTTTGGTAGCAAATTAAAGCTTTAAACAAGCATTTCCTTTGTGAGTTACTGCAATTACATTTAATCTCCTAGTGAATGCTGCTTTCTTTCAAGCATTTATATTTTGCTCTTTATTTAAAAGAATGATGCCATTTCACATTCCCCTTGATGTCCACTTAGAAAAAAGCAGCCAACAGCCTGAGTATATTGAGTGGTTTTCATCAGATAGCCACATTTGTTAAGTGAGACCATGAACGACCTGAGATAACATTGCAGTGCAATGAGGGGACTGTAACTCTGCAGTTGTTCAGAGCAAACTGAGTGTCAGCTGCTGTGCTGCACAGATAAGGGGTGGGAAGGGTTGCTCCTGGCCCCCTCAGCAGCAGGACAACTTCCTCCTGCACTGCTGGGAAAACACGATGCACGCTGTTGTGAGCAGTGCAGCAGCAGCACGGGGAGGAGGAGAGGCAGGGATGACAGACAGGACTCTGCACTAGCCCTTGGGAGGGAGCAGTTGCTCCAAAACTCAAATAGCAAGCAAGAGGGAAGTTAGGGAAATTAAAGGCAGCAAAAGAGACAGGGAGGGAAAACAGTGATAAGTGTATGTTCCTTGGCTTTTCAAAAGGTCTCCTTGAGGTCTCTGCTTTAATGTATCCTTCTGTTGCTGGCTGTGCCCAGCTGAACAACCTTTGGCACCTCCAGAGTGGAGGCTAATGCTGTTCAGCTGCCCTTAATTTAGAACAAGTTTTCCTCCCCCGAGGGCTGATAAAAGCTGGTAGCTAATTTTCAGACTGGCACAGGCTAAGTAATCTTCCTCCAATATCAGGAGTTAGGAACTGTCTCAAGCAGAGCATTCCCATCATGTAAACTAAGTACAGTAATTAATTAATTAACACCTTAATACTTAGGTGTTTGCTCTTGAAAAGAGCTCCTGTCTCTGGTCCATCTGGCTGCACTTGTGTCTCTCTGTGAAGCCAACAGCAGTCATGCAACTGGCAGAGTAGGTGAAGTAGAATGTGTACTCCGAGCAGAGATTAGAACTAAAGTACTGTAACGTGCCAGAGCTAGTCTTGCTCACATGCTACCTTAGCAATTAGTCACTTATGTATTTCATTAGGTCATAGTCAGAGTAGCACTGTATTTGCTTCCTGAGAGATTGTCTACCACTGCCAAACAGGTTTCAGTCTAGGTTCTGAGGCTCAGGTGAAGTTCTACCTGATAAAAAACCCCCTCATAACTCAGGAGGGACTGGCAGAATTCTTTCTAGATTAAATCTGTTTTTTCCATACCCATTTTCTTCCTACAAATGAGACCTCTTGGAGGTAGCATAGCTACCCTTCTCTTAGTGTTATAATGCAGCTTTTCTTTGCATGTGAGAAATCGTTACCATACAGCTGTGTACAGCTGTCTTTTTGCAACCAGGATCTGCCATGGTGCTTACAAGGCATCTGAAACTGCTTGGGAGTGCTGTGCTGTGGCGATTGGCTGGTGAAGACACAGGAGAAAGTAGGTGTTCTGCAGCAGATCTTTTGCTTAGAGCCTGTATCTATACATGAACTTGGGAATGGAGAAGGTTGTTTTTGTGCAATGAATAGCACAGTCAACACATCTTTTACTCTTTTTGTCTGGGTTCAAGTGTAATGAAGCCCAAAATGCTGGCAAGGAAAAAGCACCTGTTTTTCTGTGCTTTAAAATAAATACCTTCACCTGGCTGGGCCCGTTCCAGCACAATAATAGTTTTGTGAGTTTTAAAGCGTAAAACTAAATGTTTCAATGAACTGTTGCCAGTGACTATCTGGTTCTAAGGTTTAGAGCTCATGCCGGACACTTTATTGCTCTTTTCAGTGAAAATGCCCTTAGGGATCTGAGGTCCAGTACAGTTAATATAAAGCAATAACAGAAACACAATTCCATGCTTTTCCCTCAGACACCAACTCAAAAGTTACCAAGAGAAGATCCTCCTCCTAGTTGCTTATCAGTGGTGTGGTATTCACAGTGCCAGTGTATCACTGTTACTGGCTCGGTTTCAGACCTCAGACGTTTAAGCAAACACTGTCAGGAACACATATTACTTTCTAGTTGTCAGTGTGTTTTCTGGAAGCAGATGGTCTCTCACCCAGCCAGTGAGTAGGGAGATGACAGTTGTCTCGCGTTTTCTTCTGGTGTCCGAGGGCAGCAGTACGGGGTGTCTTAAGAGCGAAGGGCTGGAAGAACTGAAATCGGCCGGGGTACAATGCACCCAATTCCCCTGCGCGGCCGGCCCGGGGCAGCGCTGCCTCCCTGGCACCTCCGAGCGCCGCTCCCACGGCGCGGGCGGGACGCGGGTGGGCACCTGCGCTCCGGGCCAGCGGGGGATCCGCGGGTCAGCCC
>NW_005054313.1:7663066-7678253 GCF_000277835.1 Geospiza fortis | reverse complement strand
TGCCTCGGAGCTGTGGCCCGCGGGCTCTCGCTCTGCCCCGGCTGCGGGAGCGCGGTCGGCTCTGCTCCGCTTCGCGGGATTCCTGCGCCGCGTGTTTTGGCTGTGTAAGTAGTGTAAGTAGCCATTTCAAAGCTGCTCTCCTCGCACGCTCGGTTTCCAGGAGCTGCATCCAGAGGCAGCATAAGGAGCTGTTTCGTTTTGCCTCGGTGTCCCACCAGAAGCCGTAGCTGCACGTAGCCTGAGCCGAATCCAGCAGTTTGTACGGGAGAGGGAAAGCAGTGGATAACTCGCCTCACGAAGAGTCGTGTTGCAATTGTTCTTGCTTGGGGCCAGATCTTTTGGTCTATCTAACTAAGCACAGTGTGCAAAGCATGAACCGCGCTTGGCGTTCGGTGTTTCTCTTCACGCTTTCCTGCCTCTGGCTTTGTTACCATCTCTCCTTTAATTCTACCAGCACTTGAGCTGTTTGTGCTCACTTGTCAGGCTAGAGGCTATGTGCTGTAGCAGAAGAGAAACTTGAAATACCTTCTCCAGCTGTGGCTTTACATTTTTGCAAATGTCAGTGTGTCCATACCTGTGTGTTTCATAGCTCTTGACACACTTGACATTAATTCATCCAAATTATTTTCTTCCAGATTCTAGATATATGAACAGTTTAGAAAGGCTGGCAGCAGTGAGTTCCACAGGTTACTATGTTGTGTGGAAAAACTACTTCCTTTTGCTTCTTTTCATCTTTGTGCCTGATACTGTATGGACCTTATAAAATGAATTACTCTTGGTTTTTGCTCACTATCTCTGTGCTATTTCAGAGCTGTGCTCTTTCATGATCTGTCTACCTCAGCTATTCCTTATTTCAGGTTAAAGAATTCTTAGCTTTTTAGTCACCTTCATTCTGTATCTCTTGCCAGTGTATTTTCTTTTCTGTAGTTTTTAATTTTTTTCGTATTTTTTTTTTAAATCAAGGGATCAGCAAAACTGAGCTATATGCAAGATTTCAATACAGCAGGGTTATATAAGGGCATGATGATGTCTGCTGACAGAGAATTTGATGCATCAATATTGTGAACAGCCATCAAAAGTAATAGAAGTATTTGTAACTCGATGTGTCACCTGTTGGTAAATCACTGTGATTTAGGTATCAGGTAATTTTTTTAATCAGAAACCACTTCTGAGGCACTAGTGGTTAGTAGCTCAATACAAGGGTATAAAGTTATGGATTAAATAGTTGCCTGATGAGCTCTTAATATTCTGTCAGTCTGCTGTGCATGTTCTTCCTGTCTTCTGTGGCAAGAGCAGGAACAGAAAATAGCCCAAATCTTTCTGTTTATTGCTGTTTGTGGAACTGCCAATGCACTCTTAGAAAGTTGATCTACTAAGCTGTAGCTTGCCAACTTGGACTTCTTTCTGGTGTAAACTTAGTAGTAATCTACTGGTTGATGTGGTTTTCATCTATTCAGTATAATCAGGGATTTAAAATGAAACTGGATATTGCTGATATTCATTAGACACCTGCAATTCTTGATGCTTTCTTTTGCACCAGGGAATTCCATTTCCAGAGTGGAAAGAGATTTCTCTCTAGTGGGAGAACGGATTTAAGCAGACTAGGAGGAGAGAGACTGCCTTTAACAAGAAAAGTGCTGCAAAGTGAGCATTTTTAGCCAAGTTAGAAATATGAGGCCAGCTGGTATGGATTGTCATAGGGAATCCTTCCAAGTGAGTATAGGTAGGAAATATGGATTATTTATCATTATTGTGCCCTAAACATAACTTAGCAGGTTTTATCTAGGAGCAGGGCTAACCCCAGGTTTTGCTGCTGATGATTTTAATCTGAAAAAGCTCATTGTAATTGAAGGAGCAATTTGATTCTTGACTAACTCTCAGAAACACTTAGGTTGCTCCCAGGCAGTGATGGGTTTTATGATCTCAGTACAAAATCTTTGGTTATGCTGTAGAACAAGCTGAGTAACTGTGTTAAAAGTGTGCATTAAATGAAGGCTGAAAACAAAACAAGAAAGCAGGATTGTCTTGAGGACTCATATTGGCCTCAGTGTGTGGTTCTGTGCAGACAGTGATAGCAGAAAAGCTGGGTTTCCACACTGCAATCTCAGTTCTCTGTGATGTGACATCAGACATGTGATATTTAGACTATTCACAGTGGCAGTTGTAGTAAAAACAGAGGTGAAGTGCTGGTCAGAAACTTAGTGGTACTAGGGATTTTCTTTTTTACCTTGAAAATCAGATTTATCATATACAGTGAAGTGCAGTCATTGCAGACACTTCTGTGGGCATTAAATTCTGTACAAGAGGAGTAAGGTTAGGTGGTTAAGCACTTAAAAAACCCAAGGAGCTCCAAAGTCAACCATGCATAAGCAATTTTAGCTGTGTCCCCTGTAGTGTTGTGTTATCATAACAAGCTTCAGGTTTGGAAGGTTGTTATTTTTTGCAAGTAGGAAAAAAAGTAAAAGAAAACTTACTGTGTCCAACCAACTTCTTAAGGAGTTTGGACCTTGATAGTAGCCCTTTTACCACAAAGTTGACAGGGAAAGCGTTTTGTAGCTTTGAATTGTGAAATGCTTCCAGTGGTAACAGTGCTGGCTGAAGAACAGATTCTGTGACAGGTCTTGTTCCCTTGAGTAGGCACATATTAGTTAGTTAGTAGTTACTAGTACATAGTAGTTCAGTTATTAGTTCTTTTTTTTTCAGTCAGCAGCTCTACCTGATCTAAATGCAGTTTGGACCATGACTTGGGTAATTGTAAAGATAATTAGGTTATGAATATATGTGGTTCAATATGTGACCAGTGAACATGGTTGCATTGTTAGCAGGGTAAGTAACAGTGTTTTGCATTGCAATAACTTTGTTTTTGTTCAGGATTGTTAGTACTTTACACTAGATAATTCTGTTCATGTGTATTAGACTTCTAGGAAGAATGCATTGTTTAGTACTTCATTTAGAAGATTAATTAGAAGCATGTTAAACAGATACAAAAAATTATTAGCAGAATGATCTGATGGATCTGATTTTACCTCGTATCTTGCTCTGTATAAAGGAAGCAGAGCTGAGACCATGTGCTTTAGTGTTGCCTGATTATTTTCTGTTAATTTTTGTTCTTTGTGTTAGTGACAATAACAGTTTCAAATTCTGTAATTAAAACCAACTCAGTTTTCTCCTCCTGGAATGTTCTGTCCCACCCATTTTTCTCTCGGGGACTTGAGTGTCATGTCACACATCAAATTTGTGTAACCCCTGCAGGGTTATGGCATTCCCAGAGATGGGTCAGCCTTCATAATTCTGGCTGCTGTTAAACAGTCAGCACTTGTCAACACCATGTACAGACATCTGGTACACATTTTTTACATGGTGGTACCAAGTGTTAAATGTGGGGCTTCTCCACAGGAGCTGTTCTGGCACTAGAAATGCAGAGAGGATCTCAGTCCAGTCCTTGTGAGGGCAAGTAGCCCTGTGGGCTGCTGAGGTGATGGATGTGTGAGTTCCTGGAATGTGGGCTTCTGCTTTCAGCACTCCATGGGCTGCTCTGTGCTGCTCATTGAGGCCATTGGCATCTTGCTTTATCTCTGAACTAGGTATGATAATTACAGGATGTTGGTCAACTGTTAAATTTCCTGAAGATAGTTTGCATGCAAAGATACTAAAAAAAAAGTAATTTGAATAAAAGCATTTATTGTACATGAATTAAGCCAAATTATGTAGTATGTGCTTTATAGATTTATTACTTTGTTTCTCTAAATCACAGCTTAAGGTCTTGCTCGTTGGCTATTTCACATCAGTCCTGTGCTGCTGCTACTATTTGGCATCCCAATTCAGTATTTATTTTGGTCCTGGTTTTGGAATTTCCCTTCACAGGAAGATTCCAGGCTCCTTATATGGAAAAATGTATTTTAAAAAATTGACTTTTTCCATCAGTTCTGTAGATTTTTTTCTCAGTAAGTGCAAGAGCCACTATCTCTTTTATTTAAAGCTCTGGTCTAAGAGCCAGTAAAGTCAAGGAAAAGGTTATCAGCAACTTCAGTGTCTTTCAGATCAGGCCACTCCCACCTGATGTGCTCTTGTCATTGGAAAGTAGGACCACTGATTTCAGCCATGAGTTTCCCGTGGTTTCTTTGACACTACAAGAGTAACTTGTTCTTTAACTTGACAAGTTATACTTGTTGTGTAGTTGGCTCCAGGAACTGGAGCCTTTGGAAGACTTTCTGGGTCTAAATAATATTAAAAAATATTTAATTTACAGGACTTGGTAGATAAAATTCACCCCTTTGCAGAGGAGCCACTTGTTCATAACTGTGATCCTTATTCCATTTCCTATAAGACAGCTGTGAACTCCTGAGTTATATACAGCCATTTGTTATTAAGGGTAGAGAGAAATACAGAAAACTACCATCTTTGAGTGTTTTTGTTGTTGATTTAGCTTCCCTTACTTGTGTTTTTTTTTCCTAAACCCAAGCTTCTTAAAATACAAACATTAATAAAGGAATAGTCCCTTTTAGTAAATCCAAGAGATAACTGCTGTGACAACAGAAGTTGCAACTTCTGAACTTTCAACTTCTGAACTTTCTTTATCTTTGGCTGGGTTGTATTGTCCTCTTTTGGTATCAGCATGAAGTTTAGCAGAGAGACCTGGTAGTGAGCAGACCCTCCCAGGTTGTCTCTTATGATGAACTAGTGGGGCTGATGTGCCACCTTGGGCCTTCCTTGCCCAGGAGGTGGGGCAGGGTCAGTGCTTTGGGATTGCATGGCCTGGGCAGATAAGAGAGCAGGAGGAGAAGTCTTCCCAAAGTGAAATGTTTGTTGGGAGCCTGAGGATCCTGTCTGTAACACTGATAGAAGTGCTGTGGTTTCCTGCTTGTTCCCTTCGATGTGACTCATTCTATCCCAGTTGGAATGTGTTTTCTTTGCTCTGGTTTGGGGAAAAGGATGGATAAAGGAGCCCTTTTTAAAAGCCCTTCTTCATGAAACCTGCTTCTTGGTGAAAAACATCTGTTGTGCTTGGCCTTGCTGGATCAGCACTTGGATATGTGAGCATGGATACTGCTCCCCCAGGAGAGAAACGTCACTTGGATACTTGAATATTGTGTGACTAAAATCTGTAATCCTGAGTCAGGCGGATTCCCCTGATACTCCCTTTGGATTAGCTGCAGAGAAGTGCATGGAAGGACAAACCTATCTGTAAATGGCAACTTCAGCAAAACTATTGACACTAATCTGAGAGTAAATATTGACTTGGAAAGTATTCAGATACCCTGGACTTCTTTTCCACAGTAAAGGTGATTGCTGTAGTTCTGACTTGGTAAAATCAAACCATTTGTTGGTTGTGCGTTATACTTACATTTTTGTTTGGTTATTTTTATCTAGAACATGTAGTTTCTACGAAAGTAAAAAAAAAAAAGAAATATTTTTGCTTATCAGATTGGCAAAGAGAAGCAAGAGCCTGTCCAATCCCACCCTGCATAATTACAATAAAATGTCATCCCATGATACAAGCTGCCCAAAAGAGTGATAAATTGTATGGAATGGATGCAATTACTTAATCTGGCAGAAATGAAAGCTGCCTCATTTTCTTGTAGTTCTGTGGAGCTGCGTTCAGCAGCTGGGGAAGTGAGTGGGGAATAGTGGGCAAACCTCCTTGCTGATTTTCAGGGGCTCTATGTGAAATTGAAGCACTTTACTAAACCAGCATAAGAATAAGGATTTAAAAGAATAGAGTGGGTTAACCATTAACTGTTAGTATTGTTCAGTTTTATTGGCCCAGGAAATACTGTTCATGTGTTGAAACATAGGGGTTAAGGCAGGATGTCAGTTTTGATTTTTTGGTAGTGATAAGCAGCCATTAAAAATATAATTTCTTAGACTCTTTTTTTTTCATGTGTTGCTTGTACTCCTTAGTACATATTGCACACCAAAAAGATTCTCTTTTTTTTTCTTCCTGCCCCCCTTCAGTTCAGAGATTTGCTCAGATTAAGGCAATTGGAGTAGTTTTGTTTCTTCCCATAGGAATGTTTACAGTGTTGCAGGATCAGGTTCAGATTTATTACTTAGGCACTCATAATGCTGCTGTAATTAGCCAGTTGTCTTAAAGCTGTGCCTTCTGCCTGTGTTTGCTGCTGGCCAAATTCATCACACCATGGCTGAATGCAGTGATAGTTATGTTCAAAATTTAAATAATAATAACTAAGAATTATTTTAAACAAAAAAGAATCTTTATGCAGTTTTGAATCATGAGGACATGAAAGGGCTAAAATATCTTTGCTGCTTTCATAATGTTAAAATTGGACATAAACTATCATTTTCTGATTTCTTTTGAACCATAGTGCTTGTGATTTAGTTCTGATTGTTTCTACTGCTTTGAAATGGGAAAGGGGGAGAAACTGTTTCCAAATGTATCCTCCTGGCATTTGAAGATTCAGGAAGGTGGGGTTTATTTCTGCTTTCTGTTTTGCTGCTTTTCTAAAGTTGTTAGAAAGGCTTTTCAAAACGCCTGTTTCCTCAGACCATGGAGATGTTATGTTAAAACAAGGAGCACAGTGTGAAGCAGTGCCCAGAGTGATTCCATTTGAGTTGCATTCCTTTCAGCAAGTCTTCACCTATCTCCAACAGTGAGTACTCAAGTAGAAGATTAAAAGTCACTATATAAGACTGTCTGACTCTAAGCAGTTTGTACAACAGCAGTAGACTGATTAAAAAAAAACCCAAAAGACAGCAAATGAAATTTGGTCACACTTTTTAAAAAGATCCCTCTATCACCTCTGGCATACAGAATTTATAAAGCAGCAAATGAAGTCCACAGTGTTGGAGGAGTTACTTGGTTTCCTTTGCCAGTGTTTTGTAATAGGCTGTTCTTGTTGTCATGCAGATTCAAGAAGCCTTGCATTCCCATTTTCAGCCCCTGTTTTCCAGTCTGCAGACACATGGGAAGCACTGAGTGACGTCAGGTGAGGGTCAGTGTGCTGTCATAAGCTGCCCTCAAGCACAAATAAGCTCAGGCTCTACTGCCAAGAGATGACCTTTGATTTCTTTTACCTGATGCAATAAGGGCCCTGTTCACTCTGCTTAGGCCAAGTCCCAGCCACTTAAATAGATTTTCTTGGACAGGAATGGTTATGAAAGTCCTGAAACTTAGTATAGGGGTGGCAGAGATTTCTGGATTGTAGATGACTTTGATTCACTGAATTAGATTTGGCTATTACTGTGGTCAGAAGAGAGAAGTGACTTCATTGTGACTTGCACAGCTGCCAACTCTGAAACTACCACGATGAAGAGCAGTTTCTAAGCTGCATCTGATTAACAGAGAGTGAGCAAAGTTAAAACTTTTGTTATAAACAGACAGGAAAGAATACTTTCATCTGAAATGTCAGTGGCTGTAGATACAGCCAGAAGGCTGGATATGCTGTCAGTGAGTGGACCTGTATTGTGGTAGTCACACTTCCCCCTCTTGGTATCCTCCTGATCTGGCATTGTTATTAAATTGTGAGCTACAGGGTCTCACTAAATTAAGTATAATAACTTTGCTCACACTGCTGTGTTGCAAGTATGTTGGGGCTACCTTATTCTGAATAAAGTAGTGTATGGCTAAATACAGAGGGAGGCAAGATAGTCACCTCCTTACTATGCAGTGACTGACTGGACTGATGGTTTCCACCACTCTGTTAAAAAGGGGTTTTCTTTAACCTACCTTTCTCTGCAAGCCCATGCAGGAATCACAGGGCAGTATGGTATTTCTTACTGTTTTTGTCTTCAACCCTTCTGGCTTTTGCAGATATAAGAGTGGGTACTTGTGTGCTTAGCTCTGGTGAATGACTTTTCAAGCAGCAAAGTTGATCCTGTTCTTTCAGAGTCAGACTACAATCATGTCTTACTCCTGCTCTCTAAGCAAACCTCTACTGGAAGCAGTATTGAGTTCACTTATAGGTTTGAGAAAAACTCAAGACTAGAACCTGATCTGGAAAGGATGACTGGAAGTCAAAAAGGCATCTTCCACACTTGTTTAGGTTTTTTAGCAAGGGTGACAAGGGCTGTTGGTGGTTCTGCAAGGTTGGATCTTTTATCTGTCAACCATAAACTCACTGTTCACAGGCCACTGGATGGCATCTTCCAAACTATAAATTTCCTAATGGGGAGATTTTAATTTGCTGCTGGTGAAAGTTTGAACTTCTCTGCTCAGTGAATGATAGCCCAAGATTCCTTGAATGTATGATTATCTTTGTGTTTTTGTGTCAAGGACTGGTATCTCCTGTAGGAGTGTAACAGTTCATGCAGTTTACACTAAATGGACTGAAATAATAACTGTTATCCAGACCACCAGAGCACATGAGGCATAGCAGCAAGACAAGATTTGTAGGATGTCTAAAATCCCTTTCAAGCTGACAGGATAAGAATAAACAGCTCCCTCTCCCAACACTTAAAGGATCTTGCAGTTCAGCTTTAAAATGCAGGAGGCTGAAGGGTTCACCACATGGAGGTTATGATTGATACAAGCATTAGGATATTTCTGGAACCTAAACCAAATAAGGACTTCAGGAAAATTATATTTAGTGGCATCAATCTCTGGGGTAAGTTGAAAATGTAAATTGTTTCTGGATTTCTGAACATGGGGATTTTACATTTTTCTGCTGTCGCTAATCACACCGAATCTTAATTTCTCTTTCTTGAAAAGACACAATGATAGTGTTGTTTGTCATCTTTACTAATTAAAGCTTAGTAATTTAGTTTTTTCCCTTTTTTCCATTAACATCTTCTTCCCATAGAAAAGAAATGCACCTCTGCAAATGTACCCCTTTAAGTGGTAAAGGCTTGGCAGCACAATTGGCATCTGATGCTACTATCTTGGTTGTCAGTCCAGTTTTGGAACTGAACTATTTGTAAGATTCTATATATATCAAGCCCAGCAGATAAACATATTGAATGTCTGTGTTGTTGTGCTGGAGACTTCATCTAAATTTTATTGTGGATGAAGGCTGAATAGATCTCTGTGAAACAGTTTTTCCCTGTGTTCTCTGAGTCATCCCTGTATTTACTTGCATTCAGAATTTAATATTTGCAAAAAATGTACAAGATAACTTACTGCCATTCTTCCAGTTGGCTGTCAGAGATCCATTGATAGTTTGTTGCTTCTCATGTTGGGTTGTAGTTCCCTGGTATTCTATCTTGAAATTATGGAAAAAATACAAAATACTTAATTTCACAGTGCTCTTGCAAGGTCTCTAATTAGACCTATTATTCATCATTATGTAGAAACATAAAAGAAAACAATAAATCTTCAAATTCCATTGTTGCATTTTTGTACCAGTATGTGGGAAGCCTCACATCAGAGAGAGTTTTAATCAGAAATAAATTAGAATCTCATCATTCTTATAGTATTATTTAACAACATAATTTAGGCAATCTTGCACAACTCATTCATTTCAAGATATTTCAGGAGCCTAGACTCTGAAATGCACAATGAAGATGTGTAAGCTACATGATGAGCTGTTTTTCTGTCCATGATCTAGCAGTTTTCTATACTTAAAAAATAAAACATCTAAGGCTTACTATTGTTGTATTGCATACTATTAGGTATATGACATTTCCTTGATGTGAACAGTTGATTTTTCTTATGCTTTATTGAGCAGAGGCATGTTCAGCAGTTACCAGGATGACAGAATAATCTCAGCACTGTTTATTTTGGACATGTGTCACTTATTTTTCAGTGCTCCCTAAAATATATCCCCACAGGGGTACCTGAGAAGTTCTACATCCTTGTGTCTGGCCTCTGGTCAGCTGAAGTCTTGTGTTGCTCTCATGTACTGAAATTATTTAGCAAGTGTTAATGCCCAAATGACCTCAAATGCTGGAGGACATGGTGTTGTCTGAATGTTGAGGATGGTTCACCTCTGCCCCTCCATGCCCCAGAGCAGCAAGCACAGCCAAGCTGTTGCTCAGCTTCTTCATAACTGAGTTGAACACAGCTGTCACCTGAGCAGTATTGGTCACTGATTGAAGTGAAACCCAAATCATGTAGGAATTGCATGGTAGAAAAGAGAAATCTCTTCTTTTTGCCAAAATAAAGCAGTTTGCTGACTGCAACGTTAAAGCTTTTGTTATATACAGACAGAAAAGAATACCTTCATCTGAAATGTCAGTGGCTGTAGATACAGCCAAAAGGCTGGACATGCTGTCAGTGAATGCAGAAGAGGACTTTGATCATGTTTGGAGTCTGTTATGAAAGCCCTGGTCACTTTTTCTTGGACATTTGTTAGTACAAAATGTCTGTCAGTGGGTACCTGAGGTGTTTTTCCTTCCAGTTTTGGCAGTATTGAAATGCATGTTAAAACACTTGTCCTTGAAAACTTGTGTAGGAAAGGATTTGGTGAGTTATTTTGGGATGTGTGCCCACATTAATCTCCATTAGAGAAAGAACATGAGTCAGTGGTCTGCAGTGCAGCCCTGCACTGAAACACTGGGATAGTCCTTGGACTACCAAGACTTCGTTCCTTTGCAGCCAAACTGCAGGGCAGAGAGACAAGTTGGGTTGTGGCCTGGCATATCCATTTATAAATACATTTTATTTCTAACTGTATGGACTAATAAACTGACATGGAATTGCCTTGCTTTTACCTGTACTAACAAATAGGTTTGGGTTGAGTGTCTCTGGGGTTTTTTCCCTTAAATGTTCTCCTGTGTCAAAGACCCATTCAGTCTTGAGAGAATGCCAGCCCTCCTTTAGAATGCCTAACCCAAGGCACAGAGCTACATAACAGGCAGGGAAATCTCTGAAGTTCCCAGAAATGGTTTTTATCCCATTTATAGCTTGGTACATCAAGAATAATGCAACAGAAGCCCTTGGAGTCACTGTAGCTGAAGTTTGAAATTGAATCCCAAGGATATTCCTGCTAATTTCAATAGGATGCCTGTCTTGTATTTATAGGCACATGTTCCAGTTAGTAATTGTTCCTCTGTTAAATGGAGTTTAACTTTAGAAAATTAAACATCTCTGATGATAGTGGATATGAATAGCTATCCAGAAGAGAAATACTGAGTCATTCTTGACCAGTCTGTGTTTTCTCTGGTAACTGGGAGATGCAAAGTGATCTCTTCCAAGGACTAAGAAGGCTTAGCTTAGCCATTAGAGGTTGGCTAACAAGTTTGAAAGTGGTTTGGTTTGACTTTGCAGTGTCTCTGTACTGAAACACTTCTGTCCTTGTCTGCTGTGGATAATGTAGGAATATTCCCAGAAAGCATTATTATTTGGAGGTATCACTTGTGCAGAGAGATGGTTCTCAGTGATATGGCAAAGAAAATATTTCATTTCTGAATAAGCAAGTAAAGATTACAAGTCCACATCTCATACTGTCCTCCATGTTGTGCTCTGACACTGGTCAACACCTCAAAAATCATGCCAATAGAACAGAAGGAATTTTGTAGTTAATATTAAGTTAATATTTTGAGATTGTATGTGTTCAGGTAATAGCTTGATGGGGAGAATTTTTTTAAATAAAAAAAAATTCATGAGGACTGTGATATATTTAAGCTTTCCTCTACTACTTAATTCCTTCCTTAGGAAGTCACAGCTATGAAGTTCAGGATTTTTGTATTGCCAGAAATGTTTCTGTGAGTTCACAGAGGAATTGCTGACTCCTTTTACTCTCCTGTTATTGTGAATCAGCTCTAATTTATGGGAAGGGTAGTTTACATCAGTTTTTCTATTTGTGTTGGAGGAATGCAGAGAGTTAATTGTGGTAGGCTAATGGCACACACATCTATTTACCAGTAAATGAAATACTTCTTTCAGAGGGTACATTAGCAACAGGAACGCTTGTTCTTCACCTATAAATGATGTTGAATGCTGCCTAATACTTTAATAATTATTCTCCAAGGCACAGCTTCCTATATTTTGTCCTTTCTTTTACTACATGGAGGATATTGATGCTTAGGCATGTATTTACAATGTTTCTTGAACACCATTCTCATGGGAAGCAGTTAAAAATTTTTTAAAAAGGACTTGTGCCTGCCAGACAGACATTCTTATTAAACAGATGGGTGAAAATCATGTTTCCTTTTTGCAGAAGGAAGGTATCTTCTAACTTCACAATAATTATGTAATATACATGATTTTTACATAATGAGAGGGGTGTCTCCCGGCTGCATTACTCAGAAATAGCTGATTATACTCCTGAAATATGTTGTGTTTTACTTTTCTTGTGCATGTGCCTTCAATTAGCTTTGCTGAAATATTTGTTTTCTTTGACCTTTTTAAACAGGGTGTGTTACAACTCTGAGTGGAGCTGGTGGGTCCTTGGTTTTCACGCACAAGACAGTAGGTCCTCAGAAGCACCAGTGAAATGCTGTTGGGAGCCTGTGTTTTGAAGGCAGACTAGGAAAAGCTTCCAACTTTCAACCTTTCTTCAATTCTGAAAATGGCCTTCATTAAAGAAAGTTAAAGGTTAAATTTTCTTACGCTCTTTTGAAAAGAGTGTAAGAAAAGTGAATTTTCTTTGACATATTTACAGGTAAAGAAATGAGTATGGCTAACAGAGACCCTAAGAAATTTCCATTATTCCCATTTGTTCTGAAACACAGTTATATGCCTTGCAATATCAGTATCATTAAGACTTCTACTAAATAAATAGATTTGCAGACTGACATCTCATTTATAATCCTTCTCTGTTATTTCCATCCAGGGCATTCTAGCTACCAGTCACAGCAGACAGTTTTACCTGAGTTTCCACAAAATGGAGTGGGTCTCAAACCAGTACCTGAACCAAACCTAAAGCACCTCTCTACCTACTTACACTTGGTAGAAAAGTAATTAGAACAGGAACTTGTTGAAAACAAATTTGTGCTGGTATTGCTCATTTTGTAGGCAAGACTCTGTGTTCAGTCACAGCAGTGTTCACACAGATTTGTTCCTCTTGCTTGTCATAACAATGAGGGATTCACCTACTTTGTATCAATGGTTACAGAGGTTTCAGGTATTTCTACCTGGCTTTTTAGGCTGTTCAGTGTTTTTTTTCCATATCTTTCTATATCAGTAGTGTTGATCAGGATTATGGAATGGTTAAGAAAGATTGTTTAATGAAAAGGATTTTTAACATGTAATCTCTCCCTTCCTCTTACATGTTCAGTCCCTTCTACGTTCTTGGTTTAGTAGATTCAGATTGTAGCAAAAAAGTTTTTTACAAGGAAAGGAAAATTTATTAAAATATATGTAATGTGTTTTGTTAGAAGAGGTTATGATCTCTAATATAGAGCTGTGATGGCTTTCATGGTTTTCAAGTGCTGAAACTGCTAGAACCTTTCAGTTCTCTGGGGTGGTTAAGTGTAGAACAGGGAGTTCTTAATGGCTGTGTGCACAGTAAGTGTTAGTGGATCTGTGGGCAAAGGGAATATTCAGCCACATTTACACAGCACAGGTGGAATATCCCAGTTGAACATTGAGAAAGGTCTTTCATATGGGAACAGAACTGCTGTCTCTGCACACTTGTCTCAGAGAAGATCTTTCCAGTTTGTTCTGTACTAGTTATCCAAAACAGCTCTGACAAGAGTTGAAATTGCTTAAACCAGTGAATGGTGACAGGCTGGTATCAAGATTCCTACAGTACCTCTTCAGACAGAGAAGGGAATGTAAAAAACCAACCACCATGTGGTTGCTAAGCACAGTTTTGAAACTAATTCAGGCATTTGGCCAAAATTGCACAGTCTACCACTCTGAAATCTTGAAATGAACTTAGGATAGGTTTGCAATTGTTCGCACATGATCTCAATTTTGTGATTCATTTTATGTTTTGCATAATTGTCCTTTCCCTGGAAACTGCACATAAGAACTTTACATGCAGTAAGCTTTTGTGAGATTTATCTAGTACTTTCAAAAGGCAAAAAAGTGGATAAAATAAGACTACCAATGGAAATTTTGGTGCAACCTGAATCTTGAGAAAGTAACATTCCTCTGCGTTATTATTTCAAAGATGTAAAAAGAACAACTAATTCAGTTTTTCTGGCACTTGATTTTGTGTTTTCTGGACTCTTTTTAAAGTTTGGTAAGTCTGAACTCCACACAAAAAATCAGAGTTTGGTGATTGTAAATAATGCCAGAATTACTAATCAATTTAACACTGCTATTCCAGTGTGTTTTCTTTGCAATTGAACTGGGTGTCAATTAGCTAACTAGATGTCATATTTTATCCCACAATGATATACTTTAATTGATTATCAGGCCTATGGTCTTAAATCCATATTTAACCCAATTATTGAGTTTGAGAAGACTATACTAAATTTCAGACCAGGCTCATTATTGCAATCCTTCCAGTTTTATGGTATTTTTATTACTACTGCACATTCAGCAAATATATAATCAGTGTTGTGAACAAAGATTAAGAATAATTAAAAGAAATCCTACTACTCAAATTTGACTGCAACTCATGACCTTTAAGCAGGCACTGTCCTGCTTCTCCCCTCGACTTACAGGATTAATGTCACAACCCTTGATTGGTCTTAAATTATGAATTCTTCATGAAAGATGGAAGAAAATTGCTGGTCATATATATTCTTCATGAAAGATGGAAGTAAATTGTTTGAATTGTGGCACCCTCCAGAATAACTATATTTTTAAAAGCCAAAATTTGTATTTTGTGACTAGATATTTTGGGAAATTGTGTGTATGGTTACTGTTGGATTCTGCCACCTTTGCCTGCTAGATTTGCAGAGAACAATTAAATATTATAGGGTCAGATGCCAAATAATCATGTTACACACTTCTTCCACTGAAATCCAGCCAAATGAGCTGAATTTATTCTCTGAGAAGGAAAACATTTGCTGAATTAAAGGTCTAGAAACATGACCAAGATTCTTGAGTTATACCCAGGGCAGCTCTGGCCTCTCCAATACTGTTCTGTTGCAGGTTTGGGTGCCCCGTGCAGCAGCGGCCCGGTTTGTTGGGTACCCGTGCAGCGGCGGCCCGGTTTGTTTGGTACCCGTGCAGCAGCGGCCCGGTTTGTTGGGTACCCGTGCAGCGGCAGCCCGGTTTGTTTGGTACCCGTGCAGCGGCGGCCCGGTTTGTTTGGTACCCGTGCAGCAGCGGCCCGGTTTGTTGGGTACCCGTGCAGCGGCAGCCCGGTTTGTTTGGTACCCGTGCAGCGGCGGCCCGGTTTGTTTGGGTGCAGCAGCGGCCCGGTTTGTTTGGTACCCGTGCAGCAGCGGC
>NW_005054313.1:7650428-7663037 GCF_000277835.1 Geospiza fortis | reverse complement strand
AGCGGCATCGCGGTTTGTTTGGGTGCAGCAGCCCGGTGTCCCGGGAGAGCGGCGCTCCCGCTGCCCGGGCGGGCGGTGCCGCGGGCGGGGCGCGCCCTGGGCCGGGGGTGACTCAGCGAGCCCCGAGCCAGGGCTCGGACACAACTGCTCCGGGTGTGATGTTGTTGGTGGAGCACTCTTACTGTACTCCCTGCGTGTGAGAGTTCGGGCAATGCGGATTTTATGATTGGCTTTTCGCAAATATTAAAATGGATATTATGTGTGTTGTGTTAGAAAGTAATGCTGTAGTGCGTTAAGTAGTGCGTTAAATATAGTTTTAGGTTATAACAAAATGTTGAAATAGAAACTATGCTATGTAAGATACTTTTTTTTTTAAAGGACTCGCAGCGAGATAGCAACCACAGGACACCCAAGTCTTTCAGAGAAAGAATTTATCGCCCCATTATCAGGAGAAAGGAGATTGTTCCTGCCTCGCTCAGGCGGGACGACACCATTAGAATTAAGAGGAAAAAGTTGACACTGACCAGACAGAATCCTGTGTTTGAATGTAATTTATGCATCATGTATGAGATGTATGAATATGCAACAGGTTATGGCCCGGAAAAAGGTACCCGGACATCCATAACTCTTTGTTTCTATTGTCTCATATTGTCCTAATTCAAATTGTCCAAATTATTATTACTCTAATTATATTACTATTTTTATAGCCATTTTATTACTATAAAACTTTTAAAATTTTAAAAACAAGTGATTGGTGTCTTTCACTCAATGAAAACTGGATCTTGATCAAGCTTACACTGGAGACAGGCACTGAGCTTTCTTGGACTGCAGGAGTTCTGGGCACACCCAGAAGGAGAACCTGAAAGTTCTCAAAGCATTTCAAATGAAAAAGAAAGGTACCTGCAGGGTTAGGTGGAGCAACTTGCCGTTTTTGTTTAAATAAAATGTTTTCTCCATGTAAGTATCAGAACTTTCATCAGATCTAATGCTAGATTTCTCTTTTATGCAGCTTTCAGAGACAAGTGTATGTTTTAATGTAGTTAATGAATATTTGAAGAGATTAGAACTCTGGTGGTAGGTGTCAACAGCTGCAGTTCAAGCTGTTGGATGTATGCACAAATTATGTAGCTAGATAAACCTGGCAAACTGTGAGTGCTTTATCAAAGTCTTGTGAATGTAGTGAATTTTGGATGCAATCCAAAGGACTTGCACTGAACATGATTTAATAGATTTGAACAACTAAACCAACAGATACACTATACTTTACAAATGTGTGAGGCAACAGATTCAAAGGCAGTCTTAAAGGGTGTGATATTCTAGATATTCTTTATTTATGATTACCTCCCCACTACCCCCCAAAAACCAAACAAACAAGCAAAAAAAGCCTAAAAAACCAAAACCAAACAAACAATAAAGTAAGAACTTTTCCTATCAGTGAAAACATGACTTTGGAACAATGCTCAACTTTCATACTTGCCTCAAGTTGCCATTGTCAGTAGCTGGCAAATACATAATCTGAGCAAAAAAACAACATTGAAGGGAATTGAAGTTGGCTTCATATATATGTTGATCACCAAGGCAGAAGAGGCTAAAAGCTCAGAGCATTTCTGAGCTTGGTTGAGCTAGCATATGTTTCTATAAGATGAATCTCCTGTTCCTGTTGTGAGTTAAAATAGAGGGGCCTGGATTCTTTAAGTAGGTCCTGTACACAAGCACATGTTCAGGAATTTCTGTTAATACACAGATGCAGATGTATGTGTGTTGACAAGACTTACAAGAAGTACAGATTGATGTTAAAATGACACAGGAATTCATGGAAATGAAATACCATCCACTCACAATACACAAAGGGCACAGTCACATGAAAAGCCACATGTGAGTAGTCCCATGATAATTAAGAGGTTAGGATAACATTGGCTTTCTGCAAAATTTCAAACCTCTTAGTAGGAAGATGTTTCTTGAAGTTAATTAGCCAAAGGGTAACTCTTATCTTTGACTTCTCAGGAGAAATTTCTTCCTCTTTTCTGAACTTTCTGTATCTGTGGTGTCTATCCAGATAATTCTGTGTATTGTCATTTAACTCTTCAAGAAATCTTTCTTGTCCTTATCAGCAAATTTCTGTGATTGCCTATGCGTCAGTTAGATTAGGTTTTTTACTGCCCTTTTCCATCCGCACCCCTTTGAAATCTCCATTACAAATTAGTATTTTTATTTTCTAATGTTGTGAGAAAGAGTCTGGACAAATGTCGGTAAATATCAAGTTAAGGGACGGTTGTGATGGGCTCACTGCTTGGTGGGGTAACTGCTGAGACAGCAGCAGCAGGTGGGAGGTGTTACAGCCACTCACCTGCCCTGTGAAAGGGGAGGAGATTTAAACAGGGTCCTTTCATCATTTCTGTGACCCAATGCACATTTCATTACATGCAATGAAACACTTCTCCCTGTCATTGTCACCCATGGTTCTGGAGAGCTTTGTATTATATTCCCTCATCCTGTGAGGTGGGTTGGTTGGTTTAGTTGATTGATTTTCTGGGAGGGTGTGTTTTTTGTTGGTTTTTTTTCCTCCACCCAGTTTCACAGATCAATCTTGTTCTCATCCAGCTTGGAAGTGAAATAGAGAACACTGCTGAAAAGTCAAATGTTTTAATGCAGTGGAGAAAGTCTTGCTGACTCTGTGAAGTAGAAGAACGTGGGTTGTTCCAGTTAAGAAATTAATATATATTCTGCTTTATGCAGGGTTACTAAAGGGTTTTTTGCTAGAAAGGTCTATAGTGCTTTTCAGCCCCTTCTGGGAAGGCAATTTGACTTTTACAATGCAAGACTTATTGAAAACAAGTACACTTCATCAGCCTTTTGAAAGTTTCCCTGCCAAATTCATGTTATTCAATCCCAGTGTTAACTGTGTAGCCATTTCAGGTATTCATTTTGCCCTGGATCTTCTGGAGGGAAAATAATTGTCACGTTTGCACATTTTCATATCAAAGACTCCACTGCCAAAATGACATGCCTTTCAGTAGGCTGTAAGCACCTAGGCTCTTAAACAATCTGGAAAACAAGCTCTTAAAGTCACTTAAATATTTAGCAGTTTTTACACTAAATGCTACAAATGATATTTCAAAAGAAATGCATCTATGAGTTGTGGTAAGAGGTGTTTTGCAAAAGGCATTGAAATGCAGCTGAAAGTAGAGTTAGTAATGCAGCCTGCCATTGACAATGAAAATACAAATGAACTGAAAAAAACTGAAAACATATGCATGGTCTTTAGGCACTGCTTTTAAGAGCAGTCCCAGAAACTCTCTGATCCTTCTCTTGTTACTTTGCAAAACTAGATCTATCATATTATCTTTCCTGTTTTTCAAACGAGGTGCAGTTTATAGAAGGGATTAGTGGAGTGTACATTGCTTTTTCAGTGTTTTTGTGTCCTGGAGCAGTGTTCTTTTGAGACTGTGTCACTCCATACAAGGTTGTTGGATGAAAAGATTATTGTGGAGTGAAAAATCTGAAAGAGAGTACATCTGGAAAAAACCCAAGATGATAAGAACTTGAAACCATGTTGGTTACAATCCATGTCACAGACAGGTTCTCTATCTTCAATAAGTGATATAAACAACTATTGCGCCTCAGTATGCCTGGTAATTAAGAGTCAGGTTGTAGGCAGAGAGACATTTATTTCCTTCTCAGTTCAGAATTAATAAATCCTGTGTTAGGGGATCTGTCTAAATGCCTGGTGGTGTTGCTGGATGTGTGGACTTGCCTAATGTTTAAAGGAATGCAGCTTTTACTGAATGTGCTAAAATCTCAAATGGTGTGAACTGTTGCAGGAGATCCAGACTAAAAATCTGTTCTCAGAAGTGCTTCCCATCTTATAACAAGCCAATTTTACAGTGTTAAGTAGTGAAAACGGTGAAGAAGTTTGAGAAAACCTCTGAGATCTACTGACAACTGTGAAGCTGCAGGAGAGGATGAAGTTTAGCTCAGGCCTTAATGATTTCTTCTTCAGGGCTATCTCAAACCTGTTACATACAGAACTTTTGTTGTGATACTTTCCCAAGCACTCAACTTTTAATGCCTTCCATTGAAAAAATGAAACAATCCAATCATTAATCAATTGTGTAATTCTCTTTTGAAGATGTTACAAATATTTTGGGATTTCCTAAACCAAATTTGTTGTTTGATTTTTAGGAGAGGGTGGGGAATATTTAACCTGTCCCGTTAGCTGCAACCAATCTGCATTTTCCTGGCAGCAGGATCTGTACTTTGTCTAACTGCACATTTCTTAGGTTCTTGCCAGTCCTGTCCCATTCTAGGCAGTTTTCAATTATCTGGCTGTCTGACAGAAATTGAGAGCTCTTTATCTGTGAACAGCAATGTTCTCTTGTTTCTCTTCACTGCGTTTCAGCATGTAACCACTTGTAAAGGGAAAGATACAGACAGTGGTTGACCAAGTTTTGAAATGTATGATTTATGTTCTAATAGTTTTATTTCCTCTTTCACTCCCTCCTTGCCACTCTCCCACCAGCCCTTCTGATTTATGCTGTATTTCCTTACTGCAAGGATCTCTTTCCAGCCTGAAAATTCTGGTACATTTTAGATGACCAAGATATGATTTCAAATTTAGTAAAATAAGAACTTCCCAGATGTCTGAACATTTGAGATTATTTACAAACGAATGAAAGTGTGTTTGGGTAATCCTCCCAAGGGCTGGGAGGGTTTCTGTGTGTTCACAGAAGTTGTGATGAGAAAGAAGGATCAGTTACATTTCTAAATGCTGTTTAACTCCAGATTTCCTCCTTGACTGTGGGCAAGACATCTCTCTTCATTGTGGGTAGGTTTTCCATCTGTAGTAGAGGAAACAGTGCTGCTCTTCAGGTTTTTTCTGCAAACTGTATAAGCACTCACAGTCTCATCCTTGCATTGCTCACAAAATGCAGAGTGTATTAATAATATTAGGTACATTAGAAGTTATAAACACAGTTTCATTCTATGAATTTTATTAACACAAGACTTTAAATGAAATTGTTTGCTTTATTGTTATACAAGTGACATACCAGGAATGCAAATTAAAAAGGCAAGTAAGTCTAACATCAGATTTGCCTTCTTTGGAATAAAACCAAGATTTTGCATCCTACAGTATTTCTGCAGAGCACGTTGGTAATATTGAAATCCTGTTGCCAAAAATGGTGTGTGTACGGTTTATTTCTGTAACATACACTGGATATTCAGTTTGAATTGCTGTAGAGTCCCAAGAATTGAAGTACAGATGACTAATGTAGGTCTGTATGAAGTTTTATACATATCCTGGGAAATACTGGATAATCAGTGTTAATTGTTTTTCTCCTTTCTTCTTTAGGATTTGCGTGTGATTGTCATTGTGCTGTACCACAGTGAAGAGGTATTTTTCACTTCAAGATACCTTGCATTAAAAGATCATGGTAGACAGTTTAATAGTTTCATTGAGGTAAGTGATGCAATAAAACTTTTAAAATCTTATTTACTCTGCTCCTAACACACTGCAGTAAATTTCAATTTGGTGGTCTCTTGCTCTGCTGTGAAGTGTCTGTGTCATAGGAGGGTAAATAGAAATCTTATCCCAAGACCAAATACTGTAGTATATGCATACCAGACATGGCATTCTTTGGTGATAGTGAGAAAAGAAAGTTTTCAGTGTTTGTTCATGCTTAGAGCATCTGTTGGTGTGTGCCAATGTCATGGTCTGTATTACTGGAAAGTTCCTGTGTTTTTTGATGAGGCTGTACAGTCACAGTCACTGGGCTTAAATTGCTGATTTACATGTTTTAGTACCTGTGCTGCAATTCATTCATGGATTTGTCTTATGCATTCCTGAAACAGTTTGCCAGTGGGCAAACATAGGAAAGACCTTTCAAAGAGCTTTTCTAACAAAGGAAACATTCAGCTGTTCCTAAGCTGGTCTGTCCGGTTCTGCCCTGTCCTTGGGCGAGCAGATTCGGAGCAGACAGCCACACAAACACAAGCTGCCCTCCTGCAGGGAATGACAGCTGAGTGCTCTGTCTTTGGGATGGAGTTACTGTGAAACCTCTGCTCCAACCTTGCTTCTCCTGACTTTGAGACATCAATATTTAAATTGCAATTTTGGCACCCTCCTAATATGCCAGGGCAGATTTTCTATCAAAATGGATCTGTTACACATTACTGACAGCACCAGTGTTATCTTTCCAGCTGAAAGGTGACCTGCATAGCTCCCTCCAGGCTGTCCCAGACTTGGGTTGTTCAGCAGATTTGGGAGGAAGTTGGGAATTTGAGACAAGAGCCACACTGCACTAGTCAGTACTGATCACCTGTGTTTGGACAATCCACACTTGGCCAGGATATTCCTCCATAAAATGCAGCTACTAAGGGACAGCAATATGTGAGAGATCTGCTTTGGTACCCTCTAGCTTCATTCATGCAGGGCTAACACTCACTGCACTGAGTAGGAAGAACTCTGAGAGGTGTTCCTAAATGAGGTGTTAAATTGAAAATTTTTTCATGCTACTCCTACAATAGACCTAATTTTGCTTTGTGCTTGTGCCTCCCAGTCTTTCCCAGTTGTGTGTATGTATGCTTATATTTAAGTTTCTATTTAATGCTTTTATATTAATGGCAATTGGTGTTGCCAGTAAAAGAAAGTGAGAGAGTTTAAAGTCTGACTTTGCTTCAGACTGGGTGCTTGGCTCCAAACAGAGCCTCAGCTGTGAGAACAGGGGCTGTACCAGCAAGGTTCTGTACCAGAGGCCTGAGTTCTACAGCCACCCATCAGCTGCAATTGGTACCTCACCTGGTCAGCTATACTTGAAAAGTTATGCCTTATTTTGAGAAGCACTTGTTCTTTTTGGCTTTTCTGCACTGTGAGGATACCTGAAGCAAATCCACTGAAATTGGAGAAGCCTTTTTTGTAGCTTGGGAGGCTTCAAGTTAGTCATGCATGACAAATAAAAGAGCCTAGTCCAGAGAACTTAGCCAGAGCAAACTGCTGAGGGAAATAACATGAAAAAAATTAAATTGCCACACACTGATTTGAAGCTAGGGGCTTACCTCGGGATAGCTTAAGTATTCCTGGCAGATTTCCTGTGTGTTTGAAGTAGTGGCTTGATACCATTGTTTCTGACAGATCCATTTGCAGATACAAAGCAAATTTAAAATCTATCTTTATTGTCCTGGAGCCATGTACACAGAGATGGTGACTGCAGTACAACCTCCTTAAAGAATGGTCAGGAAAAGCCTGGCACAGAGTAATCATACACACACTCAAAGTTTGCTGTTTAGAACTGAGAACTTTAATCTGGCAAGTAATTTGCTTTGAAGATGACAGTTCTCATTCAGCTCAGAACTCACAACCTTGCGCATGATTTCAGAAGAATTTCCACATGGAAATCTGTAGACTGTCAGACTGATCAGAAAAATCCTGTCCTGTTGAGGATGAAAGCATTCATTTCCTTATGGAAAATGTGAACTTTCTTTCACATGCTCTGAGGGATTATAGGGAGCAGAAGCCATAAGGGAGCAGGGGTGGGTTAAATATAAATTGCAGAGGATGGAGGCTGATGGAAGTTAAATATAAATTGCAGAGGATGGAGGCTGGGCCTATCAGCCACTGCACTCCACCTACTTAGATGCTTGTCATTCTTCATTGACAAGAGTTGGGAGATCACTTAAACACTTAGAAAAGAGACAGGTGAGCTGAAGACACACTTGATGCTGTAATTTTGCAGTTTGGAGGTCTGAGTTCTATTTCTGCCTTTGATTTCAGCTGAGATTTGCAAATCAGTTTATTCACTTGTGCCTTTGGCTTCCATGTACCACTGTGTGATTGGGCCCTGCTCTGAACTGCATGTCTTGACTCCTGCTGTGATTTCTTACAGTGTCTTACGCTGGCTTTGATTTCAGCCACCTCCTCTGTATTTTGTTTTATCACAAATGATAGCTTTGTGAAATAACCTGACTTCCTTCTAACACAGTTTTTAAAGGGCTTCTTTTTCCCCCCTAAACGTGGCAGTAAAGCAGTAATGACTTTTTCTGGCCTTTCACTGGTTTATGCTTTGATGGAGAGGGGCATAGATGGTGAGGTGATGATAGGCCATGTGCAATCAGTACTTAACTAATGGTTCCTTTTGCAGGATATTAGCAAGAACAAACACAGAAAACACAAGATAAACATTCTCCCTAGCAGAAGAATATTTGTATTGGTGATAATTAAATGCTTAGAATTGATAAAACCCCTTTCTCTTTAGGAGGTCTGCCTCAGAAAATACCTGAAACAATAAGAAATGTTTAAAGGGTTACTGGGTAGGGAGCAAAGGAGCTGCGAATAGGAAATGCAGCTGGATTTTGTCTGGTCCATTAGTTTGCAGATGTATTTTATATCCAAATCCATCAGTTTTACTTCTGCATTGAAATTCAGAAAATCATTAGCAGCTTTCCCCCTTACAGTGGGTCTGAAACATACTCTTTGTAGACTGAAAAGTCAAGCTCCTGGTACAAATAAAGATACCTTGATCTGATTTGCTATACCTGACCGTGTTTTCTGGTGAATGGGCTTGGTTAGAAGGAGACAAACCAGTTTCTGTTGCAAATTATAGCAAACAAAAGACTGAGCCAACTGTGCCTAAGTTGTAACAGGCTCCTAGGAGTCACTAAAGTGGTGAGGCTTGACAGAACAGTTTGTTTGGGCTTGGTTCCCATTATGACTCCTTTCAGACTGAAGATGTGGGGACTGGGGTGATGCTTGGCTGCTTATCCTCAGTCTCTGGTGGGCTGTGTTCACTACTTTCCATCCTCTGTGCCCATTAGGTTATTCAATTTTCACAAGTGTTAGGCAGCTGGGGAAGAACCTATTTTCTGTTTCCTGTGTGCTGAAAGTGGAGTGTTCATCTGTGAAATGAGGAGCCAGAGCTAGAAGCAGATGTGGTCCACAGCTGGGTGAATTCTTACTTAGCACTTTAGAAACCTTGCAAAGCATATGTCAGTTTCACACTGAATGCTGAGGTGTTTAAAAATTCCTGGCAGTGCATATTTTAATTTAAACATGAAGTTATATGAAATACTATCAATGGATTCTATTTGGTTCACTTTTGCTTTATAGGTGGACAAATCTATGTATGAACCTGGTTCATACATTCAGGTATGAGCCTGCTGTGAACAGAATCTTATAAGAACATTTCATACAGTTTAGTGAATCTGCTTTGGTTAGCAATGGTATTCAAGTGTTTAAATGCCTTCTTGCAGTGTGAAGCCCTGTAAGATGTTGTAGATGTGTGGTTTGTATTAGTGGTAATTATCTGTTCTGTTTCACTGTTTGCCTTTTCAGACTTCTCAGTTCCCTAGCAGTGCTGGGATTTCAGCTTGTCATCCCACAGCCTTCAATTGAACACAGAAAGGTAAGCATTAGAAACATTCAGACTCTGTCTACACTGAAAAGTAAATGTGAAAACAGTAGAGTAAGAAGTCTAAAGCAATGCAATCTGAATAATGTTCTGGGAATAAATGGCTTCTGTTTGTGCATATGGGGATTTTTTGGTTTCTTTTTTAAATAATTATATATGTGGTTGAAAGAGGCTCATCATGGTTACTTAGCTGAGTAGTTGTATGGAGTATTATAGGTCACAAATAGTTACTAAAGCTTTGGAGCATTTTCATCATGCAAGACATGGAAAAAAGAGTTCCTGTGAGTGAGAGCAGACGTGGAGTGAGTAGAGAACCACCCAGCTGCTCACAGGCAGCTCTTTCTCTTGCAGAGATAGAAATGTCTGAAACAGAAGCTGGACCCAAACCACTCTGTTGCTATTCACATTGCTAGAGATTGGAGCTGGAAACTGCTGGAATTTCCTGTTGTGCTCTTGTGGATGGTTCACTCATCCTAGACATTGGCATCTCTAGGAAGGCTTGCAGCCTGCACACTTTCCATCCTGCTCAGCATTAGGGAGATCTTGGCTGGAGTCCTTGGGTTTTTGCACTGCTTTTCAGGAAAGTAGTGAACAATTTGGAGAGAAGCAGAAAGCAGCAGGGATTATCCTTAAGAGATTTAAAAGTCTTACCTCTGAGGGAAATTTGAACAAATTCATATTGTTTATTCTAAAGATTGGAAGACTGATGCTGGAGGAAGATATAATCTTCAAATACTTTTGAGTACTAAAAGAAGGCTGTTTTTTTCTCTTTGGTGGAGCAGATTTAATCTGAGGCAAAGGAATCTTAGGTTTGACATTAGAAAACACTTGTCATAGTAAGGATATAAAGAAGATTATATTGATTGAATAATATTTAGAATTTCCATGATGTAAGTAATGTGTTGGACAAACGTTTATCAGGAACAATGTGCAGGTGTTGCTCATTCTGCCACAGACCTGAGGCAAGACCTCTTGAATGCTGTTCTGTCTCTTCCCACTCTCACCACATTCACTTCATATCAAAGTTGTCCTCATATCTTAATATCAATGGGTATCTCATAACTCTTGGTATTCAAACACAACCAATTAATTATTGAAGGAATCAAATAACCTGTTTAAAAACAAGTTTGCTTTTTACTGTAGATTTTTAAATAATAATCTGAGATGTGTATTTTTTTGAAAACTCCACTGTTAAAAGGAGATAAAAGGCAAGTTTGCAGGGTTTGCTTTCTTTTACGTGCACGTGCCACTGTCTTTAGGGTAAAAAGTTATTTGGACAATAGCCTCATAGGTATGGGCTAGAAACCTGAAGCTGTCTGATTGTCAGAGTTCCAGAAGAACACAGAAGTCCTGTTAACTCCTTGTGCAGCCTGTTTTAAGACAAGTTAAGTGAGGTCAGTAACATGGGTGTGAAACTGGCCCAGTCCAGTCTGCACCAGCTGTCCAAGGGCTCTGTTCTAAACTGCAGGACAATTTAGTGTTTTTGCCTATCTTACATCTCTTTTGTTGTGCAGTTGAGATGGTCCCAGCTGCTGCTCTGGTTTCAGTACTCTGTCTGATTAGGCATTCTTTTGTAACACTGACAGTGGAGAGATGCTTCAGTCCAGCTTCCAAATGGCCTTAGGGGGAATAAATCTACGAACTAAAATGGAGTAACTCAGAGAAACAATTGCTTCATTCTGGGAAGCCCCGGAATTAATTTAGATAAAATCAGATTCTTTGTTTTCAATTGAATGAGAAATGCCACGGGTCTGGAGTGTGTTCTATCCTAGTTAAAGGGACTTAAGGCCATGGTAACCACCTTGGAGATGTCCCTTTTACTGAGAACAAGGCACAAGTTTCCTAGTGACAATCCCACACGGGCCCCAAGGCTGGCTGTCATTCTCAGCTCTTACCCTAAGGGAGAGGATTCTATTCATGCCAAACTGTGTTTAGGCTGCAACTTTGTATTTATGACGCTTTTCACAAACCTTCTGCCCTACCTATAAGCTCCATGCAAGAGGGGCTGTTAGTAACTCTGAAGGCCAAGTCAGACATGGGTTCTCAGCTTTGTAGCTCTGGGGGTTCTTTGTATTCCTTCCTGCAGTAACCCCAACATATATTTGCTGACATCCCCTGTGTGTTTCTGGGCAGATGTCTCTGCT
Organism: Geospiza fortis; assembly: GCF_000277835.1. Taxonomy (NCBI): domain Eukaryota; kingdom Metazoa; phylum Chordata; class Aves; order Passeriformes; family Thraupidae; genus Geospiza; species Geospiza fortis. Next base: position 7,651,492 of record NW_005054313.1, on the reverse strand, counting down.
GTTTGGCAGGGTTCGTTCTGTGTGAGAGAAGGTCAGTTGTGCAGAAATAAAGGGAGAGGAGGAGGATGAGGGATCTGATGAACAATTTTAACAAAATAGTGAATAATGAAAGCGGTGTTTGCTGACTTTTATATACACACTCAAAGGGTACAGTATGGGGAATCAAATAACTAGAGCTGATGTCTAATGTTACATTAGACCATATCCCAATTCTTACTGTGTGTTTATTTTGCATTAAGCTAAGCATGATTTAGCAGGTTGCTTCCTCAGATGCACACACAAAAATCTGTTTCTGGCATAACAGCATGAGACTGATAGCTGGAAGAATGAGCCAAATTACTTCCATAGCACAGAATTGCACATATTGGAATTAAGACTTGGGGAAATGACAAAACCAAATGGCAAAGTTGTGGGAGAAGGTTTGATTGGGCAATGTTTTCTGCTTTTAGACTTTATTATTTCTGAGTAAAAGTCTTGGAAGCTTGTCAGACATATAAAGTCAGAGTTGACCAATACGGACTTTCTAGTTCCAGAAATGCATGGCTACCTGAGTTTTATATAGATGTAGCTTTTGAGCTTCTTTAATCAACACTGTCTCTGCTGTCAGAAGTGCACAAAAACTGAAAGCAAAACCCAGCTTTTTAGGTCACTACTCTGTTACTCCTATCTCTGTAAATGGCACAGGTTTGTACAGTAATGTAAATACATTTAATGTGGTATGTTCATTAGACAGAAATAAAAATTCTTATGCAAAAGACTTTTATGGGTTTTTTTTGCTGAAGACAGGAGTTGCAGTGTTGGCTGGAAGTCTCTTGGAGCTTTTTTTAATAATCAAACTTATTTATTCCTCATGCATAGTATTTAATTTCCAATATCAAGTGTACACTGTAAGGCCAAAATACTCATCAATAACAGGATAAAAGGGGGAAACCTTATGTGAAACAAAATAATTGCCACTTGCCTTTTAAAATCAGCCAAGGTCTCTGCAGCTGGATAAGCTGAAATCTTTCTTATCATTTGAAGAATTTACTTCCCTTACCCTCAGTACTGGACATGTGAACAGC
>NW_005054313.1:7640555-7650352 GCF_000277835.1 Geospiza fortis | reverse complement strand
TAAGAGTCATACGGTGGTGAACTGAAGGTTAAACTATAAACAGTCTTTCTCCTAGACAACCATTGAAGTCTGTATTCCCAATTTTCCAGAAGTCACTCCTGGGTGGGTTTTTGACTAATCATATGTTTCTGTGTTAGGGGAGTAAGCTGTAGTTGTAATTATGCCTCATTCATTTTAGCAAAACTGGTAATGGAAATAGTATCAAAGTCTGTCCAAATAAAATTTCTGACATGAATATTGCTTTGATTTTACATCTTGCTTCTGTTATGGCACTAAATACGAGTGTTGAAGCAACAGAAATTGCTTTGAATTTATGCATATCCTTTTTGTCACTCAGTGTAGATGAGTATTGAGTTCAGTGTCTTAAACAAACTGATTTTTATTGTATGGAAGCAGTATCAGAATTTATTTTTACAAGATTTCATTGGGGCAGTACAGTACTGTTAAAGAATTTTGAGCTTCTTTGGGCTCAGTGTAATTTCTTTCTGCTGGCTCAAAATTAAAGAAGAAAAGCTTGATATTATCTCTGTCAGACACACAATGTTTCTATGAAAAGCAACTATTTATCAAGTGAATGTGACTATACTCCTCACAGACATTGAGATTAATGTGCTTTGGGATGTGTGTTGGGGTTTGTTGGCTTCGGGTTTTTTTTGGCTGTTTTTTCCCCTCTCTCTTGTGTTGGATTCAAATTCCCTTGTGGAGGGGTCATCACTGCTAAGTCAAGAGGAATAAGAAACAGCATCCAGGATCAGAAACAGGAACTGAGGGAAAAGAATGGAACTGGGGGAAGGAAAAGGTGGAGGTGGCCAAGATGCCTCACTTGGTCATGGTGAGCAGTTTGAGCAGTTCAGCTACTTGGACACACTGTAAGAGAGGGCAATGTGCAGCATGAAGCAAGTCTGCTCTGTCCTTCCTTGGAGGAAACTGGAGTAAGACAAAGTAGTGGATACCTAAGCCTGGCTTTTGGCCAGGCACCAGGACTAAAGCCCAACAGCTGTACGGAGCACCCTGGGATCTCCACCACAGCTGGGCCACCACCTTGCCTTTAAATAAGCTCCAAAGGAGAGGCTTGGGAGGGAGAGCTGTGCTCTTCCCTGCAGTCCAGGCAGGGTGAAGCTCTGCCCCACGGCCAGCAGTGACCCAAGTGTGACCAGGTGTGTAACTTGTCAGGATTTGCTGAGCTGGAACTCAGCTTGTGCTGACAGAGCGCCAGCAAAGGCACTGGGGTCGGTTTGGCTGGGCTGAGCAGCTGAACTGGAGTGCACTGGAGAGGCTGAGTCCCTGTGCATCTGCACAGCTGCTGCTCCTTTGCAGCAAATGCTTACAGGTGTCACCACTTCTTCTCTGGTGATGTTTTTGTTTATAGGATAACTGCTGTCCATTATTTGTATTTTCATCCACATCACTCGTGTGAAACACTTCCAGCTGCAAGGGTGTCCATACTTCTCTGGCAGTTATTCACTGGTCAGTATATCTGCTTGCCTTTAACTGTACAGATAAACATCTGCTCCTTTCATAACCTTTGGTAAATTAGAGTCTTTCCAGCCAATGATGTTACCATTCTAATTGCAGTAATCCTTAGGAAACAGGAGATGTGATTTAGACCATGACAGGACTTTTCCTTTAAAATTAGTCTGTTAGTACAAGAGAATATTTAGAACAACAGCTGAAAGAATTTTCTTACTATCTCAGTGTTGTTACTAATTCCCTGTCCTTGATGTTGTGGATTAAAGTGGTTAGGAAATAAAATTCATCTTTGTTTGGGGAAAGGAGACAGGATAAGGATACATTATTTTATGTGAATATACTCTTTGAAAAATCAAGGCCAATATTTCTGTTGTTTTTAACCTGCTTTATCATGGACCTCTGAACTGTTTTTTTTATATTTAAATTTAAAAATACTGACTTCTTTAAGCTCAGAGAAAGAGTTCTGTGTTTTCCTGGAAGAAAATATGAAAATATCACAGTTCAAGTTAGATTCCAGTGCAGGTGAGCTTACAGAGTCATAGATAAGTTTCTAATCTTCTTTCAGAGCAGTTCTGCATGCTAGTTCTGTCCAAGCTTTGGGTAAGAGCGGTGATAAAGATGACAAGCTTTTTGGATTCATAGATGAGTTATTCTGTAAGGGAATGTTGCTTTCTATTCTGTGACAGTTTGTCCTCTCTGCTTCTGGAATGATGGATGGATGACTAACCAAGAGATCTGGAGAGGTGTTACAGCACTTACAGAACAAATAAAATGTGTATTTCTACCACATGTGGATCCCAAAGAATTTTTCCAAGTGTAGAAATAAATAGAATGGCTAAACTTTGTCCCAGCTGTAGATGGCTGACCTGGAGGAGGCCAAGGATAGTATAAGCTCAGTGACCTAGGCCACAAATGGTGAGGGAATACTTTTAAAAATAAAGAAACCTAATTTGTGATAAAGTGAGGGCCCGATTGCTATCATCTTTATCTTACTGTAAATGAGAAGCAATCCTACCACGGATAAGGAATGGTTGTGTAGAAGTGAGGTCAGGACTCAGCTGTCTGTTACTTGAAAGCACTTAATGGTGTCACAGAAGAGTGGAAAGAAACCTTTTCCTTTAAACACTAATCTCCCAGAGTGCAACGGAGGTGGTCTTGGTGTGAAAATATTAGCCAAACTTGGGGGAAGCTTCAAGCTTTGTTGGCACAAAACCTATTCTGAACCTTTTTCAGAGCTGTTTACTTTCTAGACTATTCAAATAATGTTAAGGTCTCTTCAGATGTGGTCAGAGTTGGTTGAAGGGGCAGTTAAGCTGTCCAGGCATTGTAACTCCCTTCAGTGATTTGTGCACACAAAGGTCTTCTATTTCCAGACTTTTCAGCCCTTTAATCTTCACAGGCACAGATGTTCAGACAGAGATTTTATACAAAGGACGGAAACCCAAATCGTTTAAGCTGGTAATATTTACACTTACCACATACTGTAAAATACAAATGGTTTACTACTTCTCTGATTAAAGGCTTCCAAAATGCACTGAAGGATTAAAATGGCTGAGCACACGAAGCAGGCAGACATGTACACATTGTGTCATGATGTTTTGGTTGGCCTCTGCTCCATTTTTCTCCTAGCCTTGAGAGAAGTTATCTGCAAGTTTTGAGGGGGGGGGTGCTTGGTAAATTGTTTTTTATCAAACCACCAATGTCCCACATGTTTCTTGTAGGAGGGATAAAAAATACAGTTGTTGCAAATGAACATATGTAACATGGACTGTAAGCATATATAACATGGACTTGCTGCTGGGAAATTGTCATAGCTATATAGGTGTGGACTTTATTAGAAATCAGCTGAGCTAATGCTGGAAGAATATTCCTTTAAGATGCTTAGGTTGGTGAAAGAATTAGAGTTCCATAGATGTGTTTACCACACTAGCAGGGAAACACAATAATGTAACACTTGAACAGGTTCTAAAACGAAACTAACATTTCCTCAGCCCATTCAAAATTTGGCATGCTCTGCCCTGAGCAGCAATTCAGGTCTCATTTCTGGGAATCTGACTGGTTTTGTTTTTGTACTCTTCAAGTTTTAAGAAGGCAAAGTCCAGCTCTTACTGTGTGGTTTGATTATTGATCAATTATGTTCACGAAGGTGGGTGTTCATGAAGAATGCTGTGTGCATCTCATCCCAAGTATGACCTATGCATTTGAAGGGTATCTGTACACTGTTTTACTGGTGTTTTGAATCCTCAGTCAGTCTGAGCCTGGCTGTGTAAAAGCTGCATGCATACCCTTTGTGACAGGCTGTGCCCTAGTGAAACATTTAATTAATCAGAACTGTGAGGCAAAGAAAGTGCAACCCTGCAATCATGGAATCAATAAGAAGTCATGTTTTCCAAGTGCCTTGATACTCCTTTACTGACAGTGGGGACAGTTATCCTGTGTGGGGTAATGAGAAGAAGGACCAGGGAAGAGACAGTGAGCAAACACCTAAAGCCTGAAGGGTTTTGGGGAATATGAACAGAATTTACAGGGGCTCTTTGCTCTGGAAAGCACAGGACAAAGAGGGTAGTAGCAGCTGAAAGTATGCTGGCTTCTGTCAATTCCACTTTGCATCCAGTGTATGAATATGGGTTAACTCAGTGAATACCACTGGTAGCATTTTAATGAGCAAGTGATAAAATGTTCTTCTGGATACAATTTCTTTGCCTTTGGGTGAAAGTAATACCATAAAGCTTTGAGAAATATATATTTATGCCTGATATATCCCTTTCAGATGTATATTTAAGGAATATGATGTAGCTAACTTGTTCATGAGTCCATTTCCATTCTGGGCATTTACCCAGAAAAAAGAATTACTGGATAATATGTTAAAAATTAAATCTATGAAATCTAATAACATGATTGTATCTAAACTGAAATAGTAAGAAATACCAGCAATGTCTGACTTGGTTTGGACATTTCCAGGTTTAAAGCTTGCCATTGTCTTGTATATATTTTCAGTTATGAATTGGGATTGCTATAGCATGCTTAATATTTACAGAATACTTAGTAACACTGGCTACAGCTACAACAGCTTAATTATGTAGTTGGCTAAAAGGTATATACTGTCACCAAGCATTATAATCATTATTACTGTGAAATTCCATCATTAATTCATATTTGGAGTATGGTATGCAGCACTGCACACCCGTGCAAGAATGTAGGAGTGGAAAAGGTGCTGAGAATGAGGAATTCCTTACAAAAAGAAACTGAACAGATTAGGACTGCTGAATTTCAGAAAGAGGTCCTGGAACTGGATTGTGTTAGGATTTGCAAATCAGACATCATAGCATGGTGAAGGAGAATGCAGAATGATCATTCTTCATTTCTCACTAAGAAAAATCTGGGAGACATAGTGAAATGGTCAGGCTGCATGTATGACCAGAGCACAGAGAAACACTTTTTCAATGTAAATGTACAATCTTTTGGAAGGCAAGATTAAAAATATGCTAAAAATTCATTAATTGCATTCATGGAGAGTAAGTCCAGTAGTGATTATGAAAAACAGTGGCAATATGGTGCTTAGCTGAAGGAGGCCCTTAAATTACTGATTAGCTGTAAGCAGAAGGTCCCTGGATAACTTGGAATATGTCTGGGTTCTTACACTGTTTCCTAAAGTTTTGCTTCTTCCGCTCAGTCAGAAATACAGTACTGAGTGAAATGGGCCTCTGATCTAAGCCTTTCCCCCCCACTTTACTGAGCAGTTAATTTGTATTTAAGCTATATTTTAACAGGATGAAGTGTCCTACAGTATGTAAAATTAGGGTTTGTCAGATCAGTAGAGCATTGTCTGCCATTGTCTTCCTGCACAAGAAGTTACATTTTAAATAGTTGTGGCTTTCAGTTCAAGTGACGTTTCCTCTTCAGGGACATTCTTGCATAGCACAGGTTCAACAACTGCTGCTGAAATCCTGAGATGTGGATCTTATTTCTAAATTCTGACAGAGGCAGTACTAGAAATTGGCATTGAATTTCTATACCTTGTGTATTCCTACTTTCTGCTGAATTTTTGACTCAGGATCAGAGTGATTGGTGAATTACATGAATTAAAGATAAACTATTTTTCTATTTAAAATGTCATCTCTGTTAGCCTGCTGGTAGTATATTTAATTCCAAATGATTTTAGGAGAAAAACCCCAACAAACTCTTTTAGAAGAAAACCCATATGTAGTGCACTCCTGTGTACAAAAGGGACAAAATACAAGAAAACTGGGGAAAGAGAACAGAAAAGGATGCAGGGTACTGGTGAGTAAAGGAAAGGGTGACCCTGAAAGTACCCTTCTGAAAATCCAGCCTCAATTCCATTTGCCACTCACTGGTCAAAAGGTGGCAGGTTGGAAGATATTTGGTATGTAACAGTCATTATGAAGAAAATGTCTCATTTAAGGAATCTTTGATAGATTAATAGGAGTTGGTGCAGTTGTAGAAATTGCAAGCACTTGCACACCTGAAAACCTGTCTGACTTTTCTTTACATTGTTTATTGTACAGCTGCATGGAGTGAACAGTATTGTGTCCAATTCCAAGCCTTGGAATAAAATAACTGAAAAATGTGTAGGAAAGAAAGAAAGGGGGAAATTAAAGGGGAAAAAGGGAAAAGAAATTGAGTTTGTAGAGTAAAATATTTGGTTGTGATTAAATTGCAGGAAATAAAAATCTTGGTGGTGCGCTTATGGTTAGAATGAGTCTAGGTCACCCAGAGAAGGAATCACTCATGAACTATGGGAAAGTAGATTAAATGGGTTGGTTGATCTCTATCTATGGGCTATGTGATTCTCTTAAAGAATTTACTCTCATGACTTAATTTGGCAAGAAAAGTTCAGTTTGCATTTCACTTATTCCCCAGTGCAGGCTCAGACTCTTTCCTTTCAGAAAGCGTGCTTTTAATGGAGAGTTCTTAACAAGAGAAGGAGGGACCTAATGTCAGAGATCTCTGAATGTGTCTGAGATGTTCTGAAATACTTCAGCTTCCTGTAATTTCAGCTGTAATTTCTTGGCTATATCACAGAGCTGTGGCAGAATTTCTTCTTGGCTACTAAGTTACCTGGAACTCACAGGATCAAAGGAGGGGAACCAGCCTGTGAGTGCTGTAATTCAGCTCCTCTGCCCTGGGGAAGGGTCAGTGACACCTCGTTTTCCTGGTTGAGGTTTAGGATTGGTCTCAGTGCTGCCGGGATCTCCTCAGGCAGTTTGTTCCTGGCCTTTGTTTGCCTTCTCTCTAAGTAGTTTTCCTCCTTTAATTGGGATCACCTTTGATTAAATTTAAATCCGAATGGTTATTCATGTGTTGGCTATAAACAAGAACAGTTTGCTGCAAAGAGAAAAGTAACAGATCTCTGTATTTATTTATGTAAACTGTTTGGAAGTGTCATTATTTTATGATCTGTTTTTCCTTCCCTAAACTAAGCATTTCAGTTTATTCAGTCTTTCATAATAGAATTCACTGAGTAGATTATGCCATCAATCACATCCCTCCTCTGAAGATCCATCTGTAGCCCATATCTTACTCAAAGTAAGAAATCAGTAAGAAAAGTAAGAAAATACAAGTTCATAACCTGATTTGCTACTGAAAATTCTCACCTCAAAATATTGTTATCTTACAACTAAGCAGTATTGATGAATTTGTCTAGCAGTATAAGACATTATAATGTTCCTTTTTAAAGTTTTATTTTTATGTTTTTCCTTAACTAGCTGGATTAAACCTTCTTGTGCTGTGTTTACAACTCTTTCATTATGAACATTAGGTGTGTGAAATTACTTTACATGGCCTTCAGTCATATGAAACATCATTTTATCTGAACCAATTCTTGCTGCAATGAAGTTTGGCAGCTGGAAGGTTCTGTCTGTATCTGTAGCAGGTTGACACTTTTCACTATTCAGTTTCTATTTCTGCAAAATGGTACATTTCTTATGTTAGTGAGAACTTGAATTGCTTGCAGGTTATAGTTTTTAGTTGTTGCCTGCATGAATGTCTTTGGCATTAAAAAAACCAGGTGTACTGAACCATTGTACAAATGATTAAATAGTCCAAACAAGTCTGATAACAAAGGACTGTTAGTTTTACAATAAGAAAATTTTACTGCAGACTGAGTTCAGACCAGAAGAGTGTCTCTGTGTGTAGTCATTACCATTTTATATCTGAGGTAGAGCACATTAATGCATTAGTGTAAGTGTGGGCAGTGAATATTCACTGGAAAAATCACAAACTGAAGAATAGCTTGTTTAGCTGGTCAAAGTGTGAGCCAGTGGTTCTGTTATTGGACATGGAAGCAAATGTAGCAGCCAGAAGGACCTTGCTGCATGTTCTAAGTTTGACATTATGCAGTATTAGGTTGTACAGGCTATTGGATTTTAAAGGCCCATGCCAAATGGAGTATGCACAGGAAAATAGACATTAAATACAGAGACATCTGCTCCTGTTTTCAAATGACATGGGAGAAATGGGTAACATATCACACTAATGCAGATGCTTTTTATTAATCTGAAGTTATAATTAAATGCAGTTTTTCTGTGGTTGGTGATGAAAGTGTGAGAGCAACCTCAGAGGGGGGAAATGTTTCAGATTATGTAGACCACAAGTGACTATTACCCAGCAGCAGCAGCACAAACCCTGTGCTAGCTTGCTTGTTGCATTGTAATGCTGTGTTCAAGGCACGTCTGCAAAGCAGCCTGGGCTGTCTGCAGGATGAGGATGAGGAAGGAGAGTGTGCTCCCTGGCACACTGGGGCACAGCTCAGTCACCACAGCATGGGGCCTGTGATGAGAGACACAGTGTGTTACCCAGATGGTAGCCTTGAGCTGTTATACAATCATGTTTGAAGCAAAATTATTAATGGAAGTTATGGTTCAGGTTCTCGTGCTGTGAAGGGGGAGAAGTGACAGACAGACGAGGCTGGCTTTCCAAAGCTCATTTTGAGGTAGCTGCACTAGAATAGGGCTGGAGAGGTATGGCAAACATGTTTGTGGACAGTGCCTTTTGTTGTCTCCCAGCTGAATTTATGCATGTGTGTGCTTGTTGGTACAAAACTTGTTCAGAGTATTAATAAACTACTTAAAGGATGCTCATTTAAAAGGTTGTTCTGCATATTAATAACTGTGAGAATTAGGTATTGGGAACCTGCTTAAAAACTTGTGATTCAACTAGTTGTTCAAGAGAAACAAAAGAAAAACTGCAAGTTTGAGTACTTTGCTCAGTGCAAAACACTGAGAAATTGTGACTATCTACTCCAAGGTGGGTAAGCCTTGGAGATGGGGATGGGTGATTGTAACTTCCTGGCTGTGCTGCTACCTTTCCAATCACAAGGTCAGGATGTTTAAAATATTTGGCTTGAGGAGTTAACTCTCCTTGTGGTGAGAACCTGCCCTTCCTAGTCCTTCCTAGCTTCCTTCATGAGAAGGTATCTCTGCCTTTGGGGTTTTTTCTTCCACTTGCCTTGTGCTGCTCAATGGTGAGTATGGACTGAGGGGCACTGAACTCCAGACCAACAATTTATCGCATCTCTTATTGAGATTTCTCTGAATGTAGGACTGAGTGGGTCATCTTAAAGTGGTGATGTGGGGACTAGGTTAAGAGTGGTAATATAAGAGTTAACTCCAGCAGCATTTTGGGTTGGTTGGAAATCAACCTGTCCTCTTACATCATTGCCTTTGTAGAAAGTTCCACATTAGATGAGAGTTCCTGAACTATTACTGCAACCACCAGCAATCTCCATTGTTGAAGTGTCAGAGTGCAGCAGAGCAGTGAGTGTCTGTTAACCCAATTTCATTACCAAAAGTGACCTTATTTCCTGCTTTTGGTAATATTATAACACATTTCCAAGCTTTGCATCATACCATTTTTCCATTGCTGAGAACAAAGAAAATCTATTTCTATCCAGATAGTCCAGAAGAAAAACCAAAAAATAACCCAACCCAAAAAACCAACCAAACAAAAAAACCCACCACAAAACCCAGAACAACCAACCCCAAACTTTTTGTCTCAATGGCTGATGGCTGTAGGAGACCTTCTCCTATACTGGCAGTCCTTTGGCAGGCAGGGAATAGCACAAGTTACTTCGGTGCCATCCCATTGCTCTTATGAGTGCGGAGTGAAGGGCTGAACACCGAGGTGTCGGTGCTCCCCTCTCTCTCCAGTGTGCACTCCGGTTCCTAAGGCTGTCCTTGTGTCCGCAGGTGCCGCAGAGGATAGAGGAGCACGGCGATGCCCCCGAGGACAGCGGTGGAGTGCCGGGCCTGTGGGGCAGCTGGGGCCCCTGGTCCGCCTGCTCGCGGAGCTGCAGCGGCGGCGTCATG
>NW_005054313.1:7610657-7640405 GCF_000277835.1 Geospiza fortis | reverse complement strand
GGCCCGCGGCACAGCGCCCGGCCCGACAGCAGGTACGGGCTGCGCACGGCCGTGCCGGGCTATGCCAGGGCACCTGGGGCTTCTCACACCTACAGGGACGTTATTAGAGACAAGAATGGCTTTTACAATGGTTTCTGCCTTACTGCCTTTAAGGCCCTCCTGTGACTACTTACATGATGTCCAAGGGCAGATGTAATTACTCAGATTATCTCACTTCCCTTTAGGATTTGTGTTGTGATTTTTTGTGAGGTTTTTCCTTTTCTACTGCACTCTCATTTGACATTTCCATTAAATATCAGAACAAATAAATGTTCTATAATTGTATTCTTTCCTACTCTTCCTCCTATAATTGTATTCTTTCTTATAACTGTATTCTTAACTTCAGCAGCCAGTCTGATATTAATTGGTTGGAAAAAACTTTTTTCATAATGGATGGTCAACCATCTGTTGACTTTAGTTCTACTCAAAACTCTTGTTTTGTATTCCTATTTGTTGCCTTTTCGTTTCCTCTTTTTTTTTTATTCCTACCACCTCTTTTAGCAAAATTTCCTGTTTGTTTAATACATAGAATATTTTAAACACTGTATATGTTTTTATTAATTTCACAGTAACAGTCTTTAGGCTGAGTGAAGCTGTGCTGTTACAAGTAATTCAAATTAACTTCCCCACTTCTGGAGAAACACTTCTTTATCCACTTAGATATCAGTCTATCAGATTTTCTTTATATATGTGTGAGAGGAAAATAGATGTGTTTCCAATCTGGAGACTGAGCAGAACAGGCATGGAGATCCCCTGGGATGGAGGACTCCTTAAATGTCTATTTTCTCTGTCTTTCTTCTGTATATGTATTCCAGCAGCTCTCTGGTTCTTCCCCTTTCAGCTCTCTTCTGGGAGATGCATGAAGAGAAGTTTTTTGGGGTAGCTGACAGAAACACCCAAACCAAACAGAAAAACTCCCCAGTCCCCCCTGCGAACATAACCAAAGAAACCTTTCTTCATATCATCTGCATCTTTAAGATTCCTAGTGAAGCAGTCAATTGTAATTCCCTTTTTAAAGATATTTTGCTGTCCTTAACAGCATAAGAAAGAATATTACCTTGAGGCAGTATTCCAGCCTGGCTGGAATAAGACAGTAGATCTCTGTTGCTGCTGATAAAGACATTCTCAACCCCTGCAAGAAAGTCTGTCCATAGAAAAGAATACTTGAAAATAGAATTAACCTGTAAAGCTCCTGCCTGTCTCAGTGAAGCAAGAGTTTCAAAAATTGGGACCAGCTGTTCAGATGTTGGTCTTCTCTGGTGTGGCCCATTTCCTTTGTCACTGCTTTGTCTTTCTGTCAAACCCATGCAAATGACAGCCCAGACCCACTGAATACAAAGTCACTGTGGCACTGGTGGTCTCACAGAGCTCAGGGAGTGCCAGAGACAGGATTAGTAGTGTTAACATGAGTGCATTGAGGCAAAAGTCATATTTCCTTTTTTCTGTTTTCCTGCTTAATAATTGGCTATAAAGCACTTCTGTCCTGGGCTGTGCAGTGTGACAGCCCCAGGTTGTGGTGCATGGCTGGGTTATTGCTGGCATGGGAGCCTGGCCCTGAACTGTCAGCACCAAGCCATCCAGAGGCTTTGTGCTCTGGCCCTTGGCACCTCTGTGTCCCAGGGAATCCCAGCTGGCTCTGCACAGCCCCACTGCCTCTGCTGGGCTGCCATCCCCAGGGCTGTCCCTGCTGCCCTGGTGGCCTCTGCAGGCCAGCACAGGCTGGGAGGGTCTGGAGCAGTCACTGCAGGATTGGCTGGAACATGAGCCTGACTGTGTGCAGAACTGGAGCTGTGTTACTGCCTAAGAAAGACCTTGCTGTATGAAAATTAAAATGCTCACTTCTCTGTATGATGGAGGTGTTTGCTTTTGAAAGTTCTTATGCTTTCCTAAGCCCAGTGCAAGCTTCTGTACCACAGTTGATTTTCCACCCCCACACACTCTGCCCCTTGGCAAAAGACTGGATTCAAGGTCAGTGTTTTAATCTTACTTGCATAATAAGTTATTTCCATCTTGTGTTAGAGGTCCCTGGTGACTTTAAAGCCTGTTGTATTGCATAACTTTCAGATTCCTTGGTGATGACTGTAAAAACAGAATGAGAACAAAAAATGTTATTTGAAAATGGAATCATATGAATGACAAACCTAATAGTTTTCCTTGATTTACAAAATCCAGAGTAAAAACTCTTCTTTACAAAGGAGATTACTGTTCCTATCAGGTATATGGAAAGTGGATTTCAAAATGTGAGTTACTCTGCACATGATTTTTATACTGTAGGACTGTTTAGTGTTCACTAAAAGGATGATATTGGAAATTCATATGAGGCTGTTAAATAACATTTGTGTTTTCTCAATTTGTACAGTCAATGGAAACTTTTGGGGTATTTTTATTTACTGTACTGGACTTTTTATATAAAATCTGTAATTTTAGAACACTTCCATAAAACAATAAGAGATGAATGGACATCTGTGACTGAGATAAGCTCACATTGATAACATGGTAGAATGAAGTTGGAGGGCTTCCAAGGCAAAGATTTTCAGCAGCAATAGCAGCCCTATACAGCAGCCCAGTATGTTTGTATCATTTACCAGCAAGAGGAAATGTTCTCTGCCTGCTTCCAAGCAGCTGACAAATAACTGATTAGGGATTTCTTAGCAAAATCCAAACTAGAACTTGTATATAATAAAATCTGCTATACCTTGTGTTTGAAGAGGGTATTCACATTTTCAGCTTTTAAACTTACTTTAGTTAGGCATTAGAAACCAGGACTGCATGAGAAGTTAAGGGGGAGTGAGGTTTGAGGTACCTACAATTAGAAGCCTGGTTTAAAAAAATTCAGTGCTCCCCTGTACTCAGTGCAGTAACTGAAAAGTACTGAAATTGAAATGTGTTAATTACAATCAGTGCTTGTCCACTGGCAGAGGCAGGGAGACCTCCCCACCTTTGAAGAGCTGAGTTCCCTGAAGCACACACTTGCTTTGTTATTTTTCACCTAGCTAAAGTGCATGAAGCACCCACACACTGAGGACAAACAGGGAAGAAGAGATAGTGAAAAAATATTAAAGCATTTAAACATCTTTATTGAGAGGCACATACAGAAAAGTAATAAGGAATTGCAGAAAGATAAGATGCTTTAAGAGAGAAAACACATCTTGAAAGGAAGTATTCATGGACTAGGTTTTAGTACTTCTTGAATGTAGCATTTCCAATTCTCTCTTTTGGTGATGGAGAAGACAGAACCACAATTCCTCACCAATGTGTTGAGTGTAGGATGTTTCCAGCTGCCATCTTCACTTTCTTTTCATGTAGGCTTTGGTGGCAGAGCAGGAAACCTCAGTGCCCTCTTGTGTGAGCATGATATGTACTTTGTATCTGGGGTCATAGGAGCAGAAAGAAAAAAACTGGAATTATCACCAGAATAATAAAATAACTAAAGTATTCTTGCATAAATAGTGCAAGTTAAAAGAAGCATGTTAATAAGGAAAGGGCTTCCCTAAAGCATTTCTAGTGTCTTTGGAAGAAGAGTGAGAGGAAAAATTTGCACTGAGGAAATAATCCAAAAATCATTGACTTCTCACATGGCTGCAGCTCTGGGTCTTTATTCTGCTGCCAGCAGCTGACGTGCAAGTCTGCTGTGCTGCTGTGTACCCTGTGTAGGGTCAGTCTGCATTTCTGGGCCTTTCAGCAATGGAAAGGAAGAGTGCATCATTTAATGTCAAACCAGAATTTCCTTTCTGAAAGTATTTATTTGCCCCCTCTCTCAGATGCTCTGACCAGGCAAATGTAGGGCACTCTGTTGGCAGGTCTACGGTTAACTTTTCAAAGGACAATTCTGTTATTTCCTCAACCAGTAGCCACGTGTTGTGATGCAATTTCTGTGACTTGTTTTAGTCAGTTCCAGGTCCTAGAGGTGGAAAAATGTGTGACTGCTAGACCTTCAGGTTCAAGAAAGTATTATTTTCTCAAGTTGTGAGGCTTTATATTTATTGGCATGAGTGTTTGCTTTTCTTAGTATCTGGAATGAAACCCAGCTCAAGTACTTGGCCACTCCTCCTTTCATTAGTTCTCTCATGGAATGAAAATGTGATGGATTTTACCCCAAGCCCACCATGATTCTAAAAGCTTATTGTGGGTTGGTGTGTGTACAGAAGGAAGATGGAGAGAGAAGGATTGGATCCCTTTGTAAGGATAAATTTTCCAGAAAGATCTAAGAGCAGGAGTGGTAATCAAAGAATTCATTTTGGTAGCACTTGGGGGATTTAAAGCCATGTGAGGGGAAGGTGTTTATTTTCCTTACAATAAAATTCCGGACAGGATCTAGTAGCAATAATGCTCAAATGGGGTGTTTCTTCACAAAATGAGGAGCTAGTTGGGATGGCTGAGGCCTCACACCTGTCATCTGGGTATTAATCCCTATGACATGCTCTAGGTCTCATTATTACCAAATTAATATCAGTTTTTATTATGCTGCTGCAAGCATCCTTTGAGTGGGATTGCCAGAAATAACCCCCTAACACAGTACAATAATTGCAAACCACCTAAGCTGTCTTATTCTTAATACTGAACATTTCATCCCTTTCTGAGCTGGACTCACTGAAGGCGGGGAAGTGAGAACCCTGCTGCTGTTTAGTCAGGTACCACTGAATTACTGCCCCATCAGTGAGGGCTAGAAACAGCCAAGCCTCCCATAAGGAGGGAAGGCATCTCAGCAGTTATGAGGGTATTTGTGTTGAATTTCTGCTGGTTTACCTGCCAACTGCATGGTTGCATTATTCAATCAAATCTTAAAGAAGAGGCTAAGAATTGCCGGGGATCAGAGGTATTATTGAAAAAGAGGATTGAAGTATTTGGGTTTGAATTTTGAAATCCTATCTCAGTGTTGAAAGTCACATAAATGAGGTTATACAGCACTTGCTGAGAGATCAGTAAAAGCAAATATACTAAGTTATTGTACTGGGCATATTGCAGCTATGCTGAACTGGGGTATCAGTGCTGATCTCTGAGGATGGAAGATTTCATTTAAGATAGTCCACATCCCATTAATTAAACTTGTTCCCAAGAGACAGTTTATTTAGTGACCTTATTGTTTAATTTCACTGTCTTAGAAAAATGTAAATATCTTTTCCCCCTAATATGATATAGAAATTAGAATTTTTGTGGTATAATGTGGTATAATCCATTTTTCTTCAGAAGAAACACTTTTTAGGCATTGTTGGTTACTCTGTGAATTCTAGCAGTTGAATTTTTTAGGACAAATATGCTCACAATGATTTTGATACTCTTATGTATGTGTGATACATGGGAAGTGGTGCATATCCACAAATCACGGTGTGGTTACCATGAATGTAAAAAAGGCAGCTGGTTCCCTTGCTTTAATTCATGAAAATGCCAATAGTGAGATGCAGTAACAGCCTGCCCTGTCGAGGTGCCCTGCAGTGTGGTGGAGGGGAACAGTGTGCTGGAGAGTGGCACAGGTTGGTGTGTTCTGAAGGGAACAGTGTGCTGGAGAGTGCCACAGGTTGGTGTTCTGAAGGGACAGTGTGCTGGAGAGTGGCACAGGTTGGTGTTCTGAAGGGACAGTGTGCTGGAGAGTGGCACAGGTTGGTGTTCTGAAGGGACAGTGTGCTGGAGAGTGGCACAGGTTGGTGTTCTGAAGGGACAGTGTGCTGGAGAGTGGCACAGGTTGGTGTTCTGAAGGGACAGTGTGCTGGAGAGTGGCACAGGTTGGTGTTCTGAAGGGACAGTGTGCTGGAGAGTGGCACAGGTTGGTGTTCTGAAGGGACAGTGTGCTGGAGAGTGGCACAGGTTGGTGTTCTGAAGGGACAGTGTGCTGGAGAGTGGCACAGGTTGGTGTTCTGAAGGAACAGTGTGCTGGAGAGTAGCACAGCTCAGTGCCTCTGGCCCTGCTTTGCAGTGTGTGATGCTCTCTCTGAGGGCTGCCTGTGCTCTTGTGACCGACCCTTTCACAGAGGTGTCTGCTCACTGCTGTAAGGGCAGTTCCTAGATCAGTGAGCAGACAGGCATGCATTTTGTAACATGAAACAGTCAACGGGCTCCCTTCTCTCATTCATTCATGTTTAAGTGATTTTCTCCAGATTGATTTTGAGCCGGTGCAGTGTGAGTATGTGGAATGCAGAGCAGCACAGGCTGTGGTGCAGTGGGAGTGGCAACACACGGTGGCTTTTGATGGGAATCAATCTGACTGCTGGGAGCTCTCCTTCTTGAGTAGATGGAAACCTGTTCCCAGATCCAGTAGATCAGTCATTTTTGTTAAAAATTATTCCTGTCAAAGAATCTGCTAAAACACCGTGAGGTATAAACTCGCTAACAGTTATGAACAGTATAAGACAGTTTATTTTGTGACTTAAGGGGGAAAAATGTATGGTGGAATCTTTTGAAAGTACACCTTGTTAACTGTGTGCCTAATAATGAATAAAGCATGAAAGAAAATTAAAAGCAGTAGGAGGGCAGGAAAGTAAATGATTGACTTGGACAATTGTAGGCCAGTCACAGTTTTGAATTATGGAGGAAATGCCATGGATTAAATGTGCATGTCTGAAATTATTTTAAGAACATTATCTAGTAATAAAAAAAGTAATAAAAAAAAGTACATTAAAAATATATGCCCATAGTGATCCTGTTAACAGAAACTTATAGAATTAGGACCAGATTTTTTCCAGTTTGACATTTTGTGTCTCCAAGGACTTTTCCATCTCCCTTTTTTTTTTCTTAATTACATTTTAAAAATTTGAGTAATATTTCAATAGTTTCATTGCTGACAGGAATAGCTAATAAGTCACTTTCAGTCCTTCAGAAAGAATCAAGTCAACTCTGTACTAAATACTCAAACTGTGAGTAGATCGGTAGTGTCCTTTAAAGCCTGTCAATTAATTACAGTAATGTAGTGCTGCAAAACAGATAATTTGCTATGATCTCAAGTATTAGGTGAAATATTGGCATACTTCTCCACAGAAATAGATTTAATTAAGTTAATGTATGTAATTGATTCAGTTATAGACAATTTTACCTACTAAAAAGCAGTTCTGTTAAAACCATGATGAGTAGAAAGGCTTAAATTTAAGCCAATGAGCTTTGATAGGGATCTAAGGGGACTCAGCTCCTTTAGAAGTAATTTTGTAGCCAAAATCAAAAAACTGGAGTTTTGGAGCATTTTTTGAAATGGAAATTAATAACAGCAACAGCAATGCACAAATCAGTGTAGTTTAAAAAGCTTTTGCAGTGATAAATAATCAGTGCTATTTTTTGGGAAATAAAATATAAATAAGATTTGTAACCTGTCTTGTCTCTTTTCTTCCTCTTTCATGCTGCGCATGAAACCTCTGTTTCTGCTGATAGATCAGTGTTAAGTTCCGCTAGAGTAGGTGCTAGCTCTGGGCTGTTGCTGTGCTGATAGGGCACAAGCACAGCCAGCAACACTTCAGAGAATGGATTGTGGGCAGCTGCTGAATTCCCAGTGAGGAGAACCTGCAAGAACCTGGAAAATGCTGGGTCTGGGTACCCAGAAGTGCAGCTGGACCAGGCTCACTGAGGACAGGGGTTTCCTTAGCATGTTAGAGGACTTTAATGTTCATCCCACAAAAGACTCCTGGTAAAGGAAGCCTTTGAAGGTTTTGAAAAAAGCTTCAAACTTGACCAAACTCTACACAAAATTAAAAGAAAGGTCTAGGTGTTGTTTTCATTCTCTCTGAGAATCTGTGGTGAGATTCTGTTGTCTTTCATTAGTGTGGTGTTGTGCCTGGGAATACAGGGAAGAAATCCATCTCCCTCTGCTTGTGGAATTATTTCTGCCAATAGACAAGAGACAATCTAGGGGGGGAAAATCTGTAATTCCTATGCAGTTTTTTTTCCCTCCTTATCCCTGGTGAAACTGGTGGCTGAAGGTTGTTACCTTTCCAAAACATTACATTATTTCTTCAGGAGCAGTGAAAGGTTGTGAATTGAAAATGTGAGAAATCAGAAGCTTCTTTGGGTTCATTCTAAGGAAACTTTCCAGCTGTTGTACAACAAGTCTTCCTTGTTGTCATAAATGAGTGGTTTTGCTAATGTTCACCTTTGCAGTTTTTCATTTACAAGAGAAGTACTTTGATACTAGGAGATAAGATAAATGAAATGCTGAAAAGCTCATGGAAATACATTCTTTATTCTGCCTGACATCAGAAGAGAAAGAAAACGAGTTATGCTTCAGCTGGAAGTAAGCCAGGGAACCTTCATTTAGAGGCAGTGGGAGAAATGTAAGGAGAGAGGAAGTGATGGAAAGAGGGAAAAAATGAAAAAGGTATGTTGGAGAAAGGCTGTGTAAAGAGCACTCAAGAGGTGGAGGCCCAGGAAATTTGTAATCTTACCTGTATGTTTTAAAGACACTGTATATCCTTAGTTCAAAGACGGTTTCTATTCAATATAAATAACCAGCCCACCAGCTCTGAAAGTGCTTCAGTCTTGAAGACCACTTGAGGTTCAAAGCACCGTTCTTAGCATGAAGTCTGTGAGGCAGTGATAATGCACTGGTTTGCCAAGGCACACGTTTGCTTATGGCTAAAATTAGAAAAAGCTACAACAACCAAATTCCTTTTTGACACTGCAAGTGTGCTAAGAGGGGCCAGTTTCTATTATTCACAGCTGACATATTCTCAGCATGAGAGAAATTGTTAAAAGTTAGAACAGTAAGAATGCTACATCATCATCATCATCATGTTTGCTACAACTCTTACATTCACAGCACAAAACCTGATTTTCTTACTTGTCTGGGCAAATGTATTATTTGAAATAAAGAATATATTTAGGTTGGCTTAAGTTTAAAGGGGCCCATCATTTTTGTTATCAAAGTGCTAAAGAGATTTGTCTGAGCAATCAAAGAGGTGTGTGTGTATATGAGAATTATGCCCAAAGAAAGGAGATTGTCAGGTCTGCATTAAACAGCTGTTATGCCTCTGCTGGAGATGAGCACAGTAGATCAGAGATGTCTGCTGGCTGTGGGCTGACATGAATTACGTAATGCTTTTCTACAAACATTTTTCTGTTAGGCAGTAATTTACCTTTAGATGGTAACTCCACTCTTGGTGGCATTTTCCCCCCTTTTTGTCCTAGTTGACTGGAAATATTGTTGAGTGCTTGCTTTCCTCTTATTCTGTCTTGCTCTTCTTCAGCCTAGGGAGCAACAGAAAAACTAATTCTGTGTGGTCTCAGTCTTGTTTAGGTTTGGCTAAGTAGGACAAGGCTTAGGGGTTCTTTCCTCTCCTGTATAGTTATGGGAAGCTTTTCTTTCCCTCCCTTAATACCAAACCCCATTATACTGCTCTCTGTGCTGTAACTACCAAAAGCTTCCCTCAACAATGACTGTCATGGTCACAGAGCAGATTAACAGGGATAAACGCTTCAAGAGTGCTGGTTGCTTATCTGCTAGGGCAAATCAGCACTCTGGTTCACACATCTTGAGCCAGGAAGATTGATTAAAAGCCCCACGTGGCCACAAGGCTGGAATGGGAGGTAAATGACTTTCAGGGTTCCCAGCTAGCAAGAGTCCTGGGAGAATATAAGACTTGGGAAGAAAACAAACCCAAATGAAAACAAACCCAAAGAAAGGTCCCTTTGATCTGGGTGCTGTCAGACATCTGTAGCACTTCTGTTTCTGGAAAATGAGTATGTCAATTTATAGTCTCTGGCTTTCACTGGAGTTCAAATCTGTTTTGCATATATATTAAAAACATAAATGCATTTTCTATACAGAAAGAAAATAATTTTTCTTTAATGGTGTCTCCCTTCCTGAGCTGCAAATGTCACCCAGAGTAGCTGTATTCACTCATTGCTCTGAACTGGAAGAAATGGTTTTTGCCGACTTACTTGTCAGACTGCAGTGTTAGGATCAAGGCCTTCTGAGATTCCTAATACATCAAGCTAGACTAGATCTTGTTCATATTTATTATAAGTCCTGTAAATACCTAACTGCTCCTTTGCTTATGGAGTCAGTAACTGTTTTCTCTCTCTCTCTCTCTGTTTTTAGAAGCAGAAACAGAAATCCTATTGGTCCAGGGAAGTATGGCTATGGGAAGGTGCCATACATTTTACCTTTACAGACTGACACCGGCCAGCAGCCCCAGAAGCTGCGGCGGCAGCGCCAATCGTCCAGGAGCCACCTGTTCCAGCAGAGCCCGAGCCTCCTGAGCCCCTACAGCCAGGCTGCTGCTCCCTCCCTGCAGCATGGCAACCTCTACCAAGAGCCAGGGGGGCCTCAGGCAGGACACCAAGTCCTGGGGCCCTCGGTTTATCAGTCCCCTTTGTTCCCTGTGTCTCAGAGCCTGTTCCACGGCGGTGACTCCAGCCCTCAGGCCCTGCAGGGCCAGCCCCAGCCCCAGAGGGCTGCAGCCATCGTGTGCATTGGTGCCTACAAGCAATACAAACTCTGCAACACAAATGTAAGTCTGCTTTTCCTGTGTTTCATATGTTGGACAGCTGTTGGTTTTCCCTAGTATGCAAAATGTTCACCTAATCATCAAGTTAAATTGAATTTTTTAAAAAAAATTAATGATTATTTTTGTGAACTTGTTTTAGAGTGTCTTGGGAATACTGAAAGTAGAGCCGTAATATTACATTTACCTAATACTGTACCTTCAAGGGCTTTAATCAGTCACTTCATCTACCAATATGTACAGTTCTAATTTGATGAAACCCAGGAGCATGAAGGAATTTGAGATAAGAATAGTAATTGAGAGAGGGACAAACATGGGCTGAACAATGTCAGAGAATGCAATAATGGTGGAAAATTTTAGTTGTAATTGTGGTGAAGGGACAAAGGGAATGAATTTACTGTAAATTTTCCACTCTCATTCAGTGTTGTGATGTTATTTTGGATTTTGTGTGATGAATGTGGATTTTAATGGTAATTCTTAAGTATGTGATTCACAGTGGTGAGGAGTGGAATGTGTTGGGTTTGCATGGCCAGGTTTTGGTAGAGGGGAGGGGTGGGGGGACTGCAGGTGTGGCTTCCATGAGAAGCTGCCAGAAGCTTCCCCCGTGTCTGACAGGGAAGTCAATGCCAGCCAGCTCTAGGATGGAGTCACTGCTGGCCAAGGCCATCAGGGATGGCAGTACCATCCCTGTAATATTGTACTTCTGAAGGGAAAAAGCTGTTGTGCAGGTGTGATGTAGCCAGAGGACAGCAGAGTGAGAATGTGTGAGAGGAACAGCCCTGCAGAGGCCAAGGTCAGTGGAGAAGGAGGGGCAGGAGGTGCTCCAGGCCCTGGAGCTGAGATTCCCCTGCAGCCTGTGGGGCAGCCCAGGGTGCAGCTGCCCTGGCCCTGCAGCCCATGGAGGGCCTTGGAGCAGGTGGTGCTCTGAGGAGGCTGTCACCCCGTGGAACGGCCGTGCTGGGGCAGGTCCTGGCAGGGACCTGCAGCTCCATGGACAGAGAGGGGCCCACACTGGAGCAGGTTTGGTGGCAGGACTTGTGACCCTGTGGGGACCCACACTGGAACAGTTAATGAAGAGCTGTAGCCCATGGAGGAGTTTGTGGAGAACTGTGTCACATGGGAGGGACCCTGTGCTGCAGCAGGGGAAGGACTCATCCTTGAGCAGCAGCAGAATCAACCTGTGCTGAGCTGACCATAACCCCATTTTGTCTCCCTACACCACTGAGGGGAAGAGGTAGAGCTGGGAAGAAGGGAGGGCTAGGGGGAGAGTGTTTTTAAGACTTGTTTTACTTCATGCTCTGATTTTGATTGGTAATAAATTCAGTTGATTTCCCCAAGTCAGGTTTGTTCTGCCCATGACAGTAATGGGTGTGTAATCTCTCCTGATCCTCATTCAACCCATTAACCCTTTGTTATATTTTCCATTCCCTGTTCAGTTGTGTCAGGGAGTGATAGAGTGGCTTTAGTGGGTACCTGTCACCCAGCCAGGGTGAAACCACCACAGTCACTGACAAGCCTAATGTTTTTCCATGAAAGAAGCTGAAAAATGGAGTTTGGATAGGCCATGTTAGGAAGGCTGTCTACTTCTCAGTCCTGTAAGATGAGGTTATCCCTTTGTGAGTGCTAGTCATGCTCTAAACAGCATTTAGAGACAGCTCCCAGTAGCCTGGACCACTCCAGTACTTTCTGTGGTGCTCTGTGCATTCTGTTTCAGATGATACTTTTACCAGCATTCAGTTCTATGTGCTTTGATTTTGACTTCTTTATTTATTGGAGTGAAAATCTGTTCTGTGTTAATTTTTTATTTAAAACTTAATCTGTTATTATTTTGTTCAGAATGTTTTTCTGGGTGTAGCTCCATGCTCCGGGCAGTCTCCCATTGTATGTGGGAGGCAATTGAGGTTTTGTTCTTTTTCCCCATCAGTGATTTTCATCCTGCTAAAATTTCCAGTTTCTGCCTGTGCCCTTTTAGTATTTCCCAAAGTATGTCTTCCTAATACGTTTTTCTTATTTGTCCTGCTAATCTAACTTAGTGTTGCAAAGATGAAGAAGTCTGTATTTGGACATTAGAAGCAGAATATTTAGGGGAGATCTGGATAAGTTGACATGACAGGCCATATTTTTTTGTATGGGTGAACATTTGATTCTTCTGCTTCCTAGAAATCCTGGTTTGTTTAGTGGAACATGCATATGGAATATGTAACAATGGAACACAGGATAACAAAAACACAACCTAAACAAATCAGATGAGTTCCTTTTTGCTTCTTAGTTATGACTCTTGCTTTATTTATGAATAAAGTCCATTGATTGAGACTGGAGCAGTTGATCGAAAAGACCTAATGTCAAGAAAGCTTTAGTGTATTTGTCTGGAATGGAAAACATGAACGGCTAATTTGAGCCTCTGAGAATAGTCTCTGGGACAAATTCCTCTTTCGAAAAACACTTTCTGTTTTTTGAAGGAAATGGGAAATGACCTTAGTGCATGGGCATTAATTTGGAAAGTTTTCTGAGCTAAATTTGCTCACTGTGTCCAAGCAATACACAAATGTCCCAGTCTTTATTTCATCCCTCACACATCAGTGCACGAAGTTGGACAGTATTCTGCCTGACTTAATGTGACAAAATTGTTTCCAGGAAAAGGTCTTTTAGGAGGGCAAGGGGTGAGAGATGAGGAAGTTAGAAATGAGATGGAAGAAAGAAGCAATCTGAGATTGCCAAGGTTTGGAGAAGGAAGGTTTGTAAGAAAGTGTTTGTTGAGAATGGCAAATGGGCTGGAGAGTAGAGGGCAGTGAAGTTATGAATTGGACAGTGGTTGATATGCAGGTCAGCATGGTGAGTGGTTTGGGCATTGGCAGATTTCTTTTGATAGAAGAGAGCAGGAGTGAAAGTATTTTTATGTTAGTTTTAGAATCTGCTGTTTAAACAGAAGAATTCAACAGATGAAGAGGAAACGTAGATAAGCACACTGCTACTGCCTCTTTGCCATTGTTGCTTGTATAAATACAGTTATAAAGAAATCTGTTATAAAGAAACTACAGGAGATTGAACAGCAAAGAGAAATTGTAGCTGAAGTAGCTTCTCCTAGGCATGGAACTCTACATAATGATATTCTTTATTTAGTAATGTTTCTGTTACCCTTGGAAAGGCTGTAATTGCTATTCAGAGTTATTTTTCTCCCTAGAATGTGGTAATTAATGTAATTATAAAAAAGAAGTTGCTAAGAACAGTTTTAGTATAAGGCCAGGATGAGAACAAAACAAGGCTGATAGTGTTTCACTTTGTTTGCTTGTTCTTCCTGATTAAATGCTTCTGCACGCGGGCTTTAATTTAATTTATCAGCAGCGACATGTACCAGTGGTCTTGCCAGCAAGCAGAGAACAGTATATTTTTATTTCTTTCTTTCCTTTGATTCTTCCTGCAGCATACCAAAACTGAAAATCTCATTTATTGGAAGTATTCTGTTAACCCTTATCCTGGTGTTTGGCCACTCCCTCTACAGTTTCTCCTGAGGGCAACTAATTAATAACAAATTAAGTTAATCTGCCTTGGTCCATTAGGTCATTTCCTCATTATTGTACATTTATTGTTTTTTCATTGATAGCTGAACTCATTTCACATGACTGACAGATTGATTCATTAAAGGTAAACTTGTGAGGTTTGGTTAGGGAGAGCCTGGGAAGTGCTTGTATTTGTTCAAGTGTTCCTGCAGGTCGTTAAACCTATTTTCTTATTATAGAAGTGGCTTCCCCTGTTCAGCACCTTGCATACAAGCTCACCTCAGAACACACAGCTGCCTGTCACCCTCTTTGGCAGGAAACAGGCAGCAAACATCTCTCCTTGCCTCACAAACAGCTCTGACTGATCTAACTGAAACCATAAGCCACCTGCAATACAACAGGATTCTTCCAATGTGGTCTCAATTCCTTCAGAAATAGGGAAGTGGTGAGTAAATCTCCCTTATTTCCCCCTGCATTAAAGGAGAAGGAATTATATGCATGTGTGGTTGAAGTAGAATTTGAATTCAACCTTTGTGTGGTTTGTCACCAGAACAAAGGAAGCAACTCAAATGGAACATTTGTTTACTGAGCACTTTCTGTAATTAATTGTCTCGAGCATTGCCAAGTCACTAGCTCTTCATGAGTGCCTGAATGTGTGAGAATATATTTGTAAACCAACTCCAGGCTGCAGGTCTCTTAGACACTGAACACAAGGAAGCTTTCAGGCTTCTGGATATTCCAGGTTGCTTAAGGGAGTTTCATGACAGTGGGCAAATGACTGATGCCAAAAATGGTGGCAAGCATCAGCCCTTTATTAGTTCCCAGTACAACTTTTTGTGCATTTTTTCTCAGATGCATAACACCTGTGTGCCCTTTTACTCTTTTGTGGTTGTTCAGCACCCGTCAGCATTCCAGGCTTCTTCTCCTTCAGTGCTGGTCACCTGCCTTACACAGCTGACCCCATTAGGGATGAGGCTCACCCAATCTGTTCTCTCACAGTTTCTGCGTGAAGTGATACTGAATTGATGTAAAATCTGAATTTTCATTAGCTATGGCTCGAGGTGTGAATTTTTGACCAAATTCATATGGGACTTTGGAACAGTCAAGGTAAAATGTATGAAAGAGTAACTCCTGAGGGCTCAGTGAAATATTTATGGATGAAGCTTTGCTGAGCAGGTCCAGTTCCATTCCCAGTTGCTAGTTTGCCACTGGTTCATGAGGGTTACTGTCATGTCTCCAGTTGCACTGTGTTGTTTTTCTCAGTGTTTTATGTAACTGGTGTTTAGCAAGAAGCCAGTTGTGTTGTGGAGCAGTGTCTAGATAGCATCAGAAGACAATGACTGCTTTTCCTTTCTTGGCCTGCCTCTCCAGCTATGCCTGCTATTAATCTGGTAGCACAGCTATGGAAAAGCTGCCTTTTGGTTCCGAGTGAGAGTCCTCTGTTGGATCTGTGCTCCTGTATGCAGAGCTTTTGAGAATGGCACCTGAGCAGGGAATGGGAAATACCTGAAAAGACAATTTTGGAAATGGAAAGAGGTTTTACAGTAGTAGAGATGAGGTGAGGTAAAAGACTCAAGATCAAGCCTCAGCTCTATCAAGATGGGACAAATTAGAATATTTGATTTCCAAAGAGTCTTATTGATGATACTGATGCTGAGTTACAACTGTGCCACTGAAAGGCTTTTTTTGGATGCAGAACCCTAATTAAATAGAATTACAATGTTCTGCAGGAATGTGTTGAGTCCATTGAACAGTGATATGATTTTCTGTCACCTAAGCATATAGGTAGGCATTGGCAGGGTCCTCTTGGACCATCCACCATCTCACTGGTGTTATGCCCAAGCAGTTTTGAAAATTTTCCACTCTATAGAAACTGAAACATTTCCAGTACTTCAAGTTTTAGCTAAGGTAGAAATGGAAATGTTTGATTTTGTATGGAATGGAAAATATAATTCCCAGACAGGCCTTTTCAGAATTGATATGGGGTGCTGCAAGTGTGCACTCTTTAATGTAGTTGGGATGCTCACACACTGAGGTGAAGACTAACAAAAGCCTATGTATTTCATGGATGAACTTTTTTTTTTAGACTGAAAAGCCCCTTGTTATTCCCAAGGAGTTACTGTAGGGTTTATTTATTCTCCTTTTGAGATTTGTATAGAGTAGGTGTTTGACATAAGTGGCAAAGTGGGGTTAAGATGACATATCTTTTCCTGAGGAAATTTAAACTTGACTTTATGTGAGGAATTTTCCATGCAAACACTGTGGGATTGTGTGTAGGTTTGGTAGTCTGACATTCTGTGGGTATATAGGAAACTTATTGAAAGCTTGCATTACTTTGGGCTGTACTGTCCTTGTTTTTGAATGTTTTGCTGTTTGCAGCAGAGGTGTGTAAATATTAATTCAGAATGATTTGTCACCAGTACAGGCTGAACTTACCAGAGGCTGGCACAGAGATATTGCTTGTAAAGGGCCTCATGTGGTTTGATCAGTTGTCATTTGTGTACAAAAGTCACAGGGACACATCTTTGATGAAGCTCTTGGACCACACTTGTTCCCTCTGTATCTCTGCGCTGTGGTTATGTGACATCCCCTTCAACATCTGAGAACCCTGTATTAGAAAGTATTTTGCATGATGACATTCTTATTAGAGCTTAAATAATTCCGGGAAACTGTTTGCCATAAGTCATCAGGAAGAGTATGTCAGGGTGACTTTTAAAGCTCTCTCCAAGGGTTTTATTGTGCAAGTGTGCTCTGTACTTGTGGCAGTAACACAGAGTTAGCTGTTTTACATAAACTCATTATTATTAGGTTAATTACTTACTAGTGTAGTAAAATGTTCATGATAAGTCCAAAATCACGCAATTCAGAAAACCTTGATGTCTAAAGGCTTGTTGGTTTTAATTGAAAATTGAGTTACTTGGTTTGATCAATAAATCTAAGCCACTTTAAGCATCTAGAAGTCCAGGAGTCATGCCCTGTTGTGACAAGAACTGTAAAAGCACAGACCAAAAGGAAAAGGTGCAGGTTAAAATTTGGCAATGTATACATGGCTATAGCCAGGTCAGGGAGGAGTGATCAGTGGGATCTGTAACATTCTTGTGGAGGAAATTTTTGACTTTATTCAAAGGCAGTGAGATATAAAGAAAATACAGTAGAACCTAGGATAAAATAAGCATTTTAAAGCCATAAACAAGAAATATTCCCCTGGAAAACAAAGGTTGAGAGTATCTATCAGTGATAAAAAAAATCTACTAAATGTGTTAGAGTTAGCCAGTTCAAACATTCAGTATTATTGATATGTTTGGGGTTTAGCTTGAACACTCTGAATTTTCCAGGGACTCTTGTCAGCTTCCCAATATGTATTTTCTTGATTTTTAATGCATAAGAGTACTTCAGAAGCTATGGTTAACAGTAGTACTTCAGTATTTTATGGTACTGCAGGAAGGATTGAGCTGCCTTTTTCTTCTGTGAGGTTTATTTTGAAGTTCTGAGCTTGTTGCATGGGTTTCCTGATGTAGCTGGAGAAGTCTGCCTCAAGTGGAGTGAATTTCTGTCTGTGAATAGCTGAAGATTCAGGCTCTCATTTTTGTGTGACAGCAGCGACATAAGAATGTTAAAAATTCATCTAAGTGCCTCAAAATCAAAATACAAATCAGTTGCCCAAAGCTCTTCTTTCCTAACTTCCTGGTGAACTTTGAATGGGAGGTTTCATGTAGCAGTTGGAATTGTCTGAGAAGTTACCTTGCTAATTCTTGGAATAAATGGAATACATGTGTCTTGGAGAAGAGGAAAGAGGAAAAAGATCCACAGTTATTCCATCACTTCATCAGTTATGAATAGCAGCATTAGCACTTAAAATCCTGTGGAGTGATTTGGAAACTTCATTGGGATGCTTGTTGAAATGGAATAGGGGTTTTTGTTCTGCAGTAAAATAGGACTCAGGGTGATTTAGGTTGCTTGGTTATCATTCAGATGTAACTTCTGTGCCAAGTTTTAAAGAGGAAGCTCATCAATGAAAATTGGGACTTCTGAGTTGTAACCAGATGGTTGCATTCCTGATACATCTGTAGTTTTGTTTAATAGTGCATTGTAAATTTGAGTAGTGTCATTTATCAATATCGTCAAGTGTTGTGGGAGAGATTTGAAAGCATTCCAGCTTGTCTTTGTTTCTTCTTGTCAATTCATATTGACAAACGTGTTTGTCTGAAATTCCGGTGTGGAATTTTTCAACACTCACATAATTTGAACAAGAAATGTGCTTTTTATTCATATGTCAGTTTAATTGTATCCAGGTTTTCAAAGCAGAGGAGGCTGCAGATGTCATGATTAATTTACAAAAAACTTTTTAATGCGGTTTTGATGAATATTTGTTAACTATTCCCATTAATTACAGGTATAAAAAACATGGTCTGTCAGATGTCAGTGTCTGCTTTGGCACATGAAAGGAGTAGCTTTTTCCTGGTATTTTTAAGAGATTAGTTCAGATATTGTTGATATCAGTGCATAAGTTTAAGACATTTTCAAGCCAGATAGCAGGAAAAGAACATACACTACATCAATACAGGAACTTGCAGTGAAACTACCACCAGTACATTCCCAGTCCTCTGTTGTACTGACCAAGGTGAGTAGAGGAAGAAGGAAGTGCAGGAGAAGATGCCAAAGTTAAGCTATAGATACTGAAAAAGCTGTCTGTTAGTAGTGCTGTCAAATTTTTAGTTTTAGTTTTGGGAAAGGGGGAGTGCTGGTTATTTTTTTGTTTTGTTTTATTTTGGTTTGGTTTTTTGTTTGGTTGGTGTTTGTTTGTTTTGGATTTTTTTGGTATCTAATTTTAGAGTTTTTAAGCAGGGCTTGGAAAGAGAAATTGCCAAAATTTGTGTAGAAAGTTAGGAAACATAAATGTCAAATTATGTCTAGCAAGCATGTGTTGCTTTGCCTAACCGCAGACTAGGGATGAAGTCCAAAGCCTCTCCCCCAGAAGTGATCTGAAAGAAGCCTGGCACTGCAAGCCCTGCAGTGGCCAGAGCAGGTAAACAAACCTTTGCATATGATACATTAAGAGCCATGTGCCTACAGAACAATGCAAACCCCAGAAATAATTGAAATTGTGGTGAGATTAAAAAATAACTACAAACCCCAAACCAGTCTGGTGTGCTCTGTCTCATGTGTTTCATCATTTGTGGTGTCTGTCCAGACCTAACATGGACGGCATATTGCACATGTAGAGACATACAAGTGTAATTAGTGAAACAGAGCTTCTTTCTAGTGATAAGTTGGTGGCTGTTTATCTTCAAACTCTTGACTTACATTGGTGGAAAAACCAATCCTGTGTTGGTTCGATCTGCCAAGCAGCGTTGGAGGCACTGGGTGATCTGTAGGGGGAAGAGGCCAAGGAAACATCCCCTGCCACATTCTGCAAACCAGCTTTGGCTTTTGGCTGCAGCATTCGGTAAGTTGCCAGCCAACCCACATACTGCTTTTCCTGATGGCTTTTTTGAGACCTCAGTTTGGGTCACTTTCTGAGGACAGTTTTTTTGGATGATGTGAGGCTTTAGTTTGAGCAGCAAAATGCCATTAGAAGGATAAAGTCAAACCTGCAGAGGTTTAGAGCTGTCAGAACTGGAGTTTTTTGAGCAATCCTCTGGTAATTCTTGTGTCAAGAAAACTATTTAATTACCTGATAATATAATTTTTTACCCCAGGGTCCCTGCATAGATCAAGTGCTTAGTTATGACTGATGCACTCAATGTTATTCTCCTTTTATTCAGCTTTTGGCTCCCTGCCTTAAAAATGCTCCTTGCAGAAGGTGACAAAAAAGGCTTCTCTAAGGACTAGTTGTTGATACTATTACTGCAGTGTTTGCTTTAAAATTCACAAAGCTGCTGTGTGACAGCAAGACCTCATATGTTGTAAGAAATGGAGCTGCCCTGTGGAAGAATGAGGTTTAAAAGAAGTGTTCCATAATTAGTGCTGCTTGTCAAGTAGTTTGAATTGAATTTTTTCCCCAGGTTTAGTATCATATTTATCACTTGGCAATAGTCAAAGCAAAATTTGCATTGCCAAAACTGTAATTATGATTTGGCAGCTCATCTGCAAAACAGGTCCAGAGGTTTTCAGTCAGACCCCCAAACCAGAAAGTACATAGTTCACAAATTGAGAAAGGATTGGATTAAGTAATTGCACCATAGGTGACTTTTTTCCTATCAAAACTGGTAGAGTAGCTGTTCCAGAAACTGCAGACTGTCCTTCATGTTCCTTATTCTGCATGTCCATTTATACCTACCAGGTTTTACAGTGAATGAGACAGAGATCATGTAAATAACCCTTCCAGCTAAACATTCCCCCGAGTGAGTCCATTCTGCACACTGAGTGAGTCAGAGGTCATATGGGGGAAATGGTATGCAATCCTGGAATTGAGAGCAGGACCTCACAGGCAGGAAGAGCCGAGTGATACAGTAATTGCATGGACAGTCTCTTCCAATTTGAGATTAAACATTCTTTTAAGGCCCTGTGACTTACTTTATAGTATTTAAACAAACAAAAAAAGCCTTCAAAAGCAGAATGCCATCATGAGATACACCAGCATTCACAGA
Organism: Geospiza fortis; assembly: GCF_000277835.1. Taxonomy (NCBI): domain Eukaryota; kingdom Metazoa; phylum Chordata; class Aves; order Passeriformes; family Thraupidae; genus Geospiza; species Geospiza fortis. The sequence goes on along the minus strand of NW_005054313.1, from coordinate 7,619,858 downwards.
ACTCATCAGATCATTGCAGCTGAGGCACTGGCACAGGGAGTTTGCCCTCCTGAGTACCACAGGGCAGTGAAACGTTCCCTGGGGTGTGCTTGGGTCTTCCTCACCACAGGTGTTCCTGCCCTTTCTGCACAGACAGCCTGTCTGCTCCTTCCCTCTGCCTGGAGCTGTCCCACTGCATTTTCTCCTCAGTCACACTTCTCACTTCCTTAGTACCTTGTCTCATATTTTTCATCTTCTCTCCCCATCTCTTCTGCCTCCAGTCTCTCCTTTTTCTACTTAGTTCCCTGCTTCTCTGCAGTTTCTTCCAGTTTCACTTTCTTCTTATCAGTACCTTCTTCAGCTGACTTGCTCATCTCTTGAATGTCAGTCCCCAGATTTATCTGTTTTTCCAAACTATTCCATGTACTTTAGGAACAGGCTCAAGTGGTTATTAAGAGCAGCAGAGATAGGTTTTCATTTTCAGTCCTTGCCCTATTGCAGACCTCAGGAGCACTTTCCAATAACAGCTGGAAAGCTTCTCAGCCTCTTTGAGCCTCAGGTATGGAGCACACTTGTGAACAGATTGTTCCTCCAGGTTAGATGCAGAGCTTTAACAAGTTTTGATTGGAAGTGTACAAAGTATGTTATCAGCATTATTTTTAAAATTCTTGTGGCCTGACTATACTTGAGTGGATTTCCATAGAAAAAGCAGAGGGTGTATTCTTGACAAAAAACCCATTTTCCTGGCTGACATAATTTCACTCATTAAAATAGAATAGGCAGTTACATTAGGAAAAAAAAAGTCAGAACACTGGCAGCATGGGAAAAAATAAGACACTTTTTCCTTTTGTTTTCCTCCAGGCTCATTCTGGGATGAAATGCTTCAGTCAAAAAAAGAAAAAGTGACTATAACAGATAACAGGAGTGGAAAGTTTTAGTCTGAGAGGGTAAAGTTGGACAAACTCATCAGCAAGTGGACAGTGCTACCAGCTGCAGCTATATTAAACCATTCTAAAATAAGACAAATGTATCTGCCAGTTGGTTTGAAGTGCCTTTTTTCTTTTTCTTTGAAGTATATGACCTAGGAGGAAAGAATATATCACAGAAACAGTTTAAGTGTGTGTTGTATCAGAAACTCATTTTTGATGGAAACATGAACTCTAAAATCTGAATAATGCTGCAATTTCTGTTTCCAGACTGGGTTCCTGCAAGCTCAAAGTTGTTTTTAAGTTGCATTTACATTGCTCTAAAGGTGTTCACTTTTTGTGGAAAATAAATTGTTCCACATCCTAGATTTTACTTTTTTTCCTAACAAAAAGGAACAAAATAAATTGTCCCAACAGACTTATTTCAGATTCCCCCTGGTTGTAGTAACAGCTTACATTTGCCTGTATGTTTCTGTCTCATGTAGCACCACATTGACATTTCTGTTGTCTGGTCGTTACTTAGACTAGAGCTCGTTCTCTAAAAATATTGTGATTACTGCTGCAGTATGAATTTTTAATTAAAAAGTAGATTATCGTGGTAATACCAATCAGAAACTTCCTTAACCTTTTAGTCCTTCTGCCGGAACCATTCAGGTGGTGCCTCCTCCCACACAAAGAGCAGTCATTTAAATGGAATGCATGAAATTGAGTTTCCATTGAAGTTGATTGGGTTTTCATAGAGAAAACTGCTGGAGGATTACTCCTGCCCACTGCTGAAGCTGGTAGAATGAGAGTCACATAAAAACTGCTCCCCAGAAAGATGAGGCAGCTCCAAGAACAATACTCTATAAAAATGTAATAGAATACTGCTGGAAACCCTAGAGTAGATGTTTTAGCACAGTGGCATAATTTTCCACAAACTATGAGGACTAGATACATCAACTTTGCTTAAAGTCTGTAAACTTTACTAAAGATGGATCAAGCATGAGTTTGTCTCAGGATCTTTCATAGCTGATATTGGTGGTGCCTTTCAGAGAGGGTTTTGGAGTGGCTGATATTTCTAGTATAAAAAATAGTTGCTAGTATAGGAAAGCAACTATTCTTAGTACGTAAATCTCCTGACTTCTGAGAAGGACTAATAAAACATGTTCCATTTTGCAGGTGTATTTGAATAATGTAGACAGATGAGGCAGTACAAGATGATGGAGCTGAAAGCTTCCATGTTAAGGCATTCTTCATTTGAACCAGATTGTGTGAAATGGAAGTAGCTTTTCATTGATTTCCCATTAAATGAGGCAATAGCTTGCAGTTTAGGTACCCTGAGCACTGTGTAGTGTTTCTATAAACAGGTATTTAATTGGAGGGATTATTGTATCTGTGGGATTTTTTAATGCAGCATATTTATATAGAGAAATGATAGCAGTGCTGAGAGTGGGAACAGCAGCTGTACAAAGCACTTATGATTTCTGCTGCAAATGGCAAGCTTTTGATGCTTGCTTGGCAGCATGGAAGGATTATTCTGTTTAAACTCCAGTCTCCATACTGAAGTAGCTCTTTGCTCAGGGGCCTGGGTACTAAAAGAAATTTGGGACTGTAGAGTAGTAACTATATTTAAAAAAAACCCCAACTTTAAAAAGACCAGTCATCTGGTCTTTTGCTGGATCAAAAAAGACTAGCAACAGTCTTCAGTGTGCAGGTGTGAGTTGACATAGGCCTGACTTTCAGGATGTACTTGTGTATTGCTTTATAGCAGATAATGCTCTGTTCCAGCATGGTCTGTTTCCAGCATTTGCCTTCCATTTTCTAACTGCTCGACTTCCATCTCATAGAAACCAATTACTGCTTCTCAGAATTTTTTGGTTGGTTGGTTGCTTAGTTTTTTTTGGAATAGTATTTGTAAAATTTTAGCATTAAACATAACTGGAGTATTTTCTTGACACATTTTTGGTATTGCTGAGGAAATGTACTGTTAATTTTCCTATTATAGCTCCTTGATTAGCCCCTCCTAAGGTAGTAGTTCCAAACTTTTCCAGTTGTGCACATTAGATCATTGGAGATGCTTTGTGTGGGATGGATGAGTGACTAAGATTTTCTTTAAAACCAAAGCTGGACTTGAATCTTTTACAAGTTGCTGTAAATCTGAAATAAAATAAGTTATTTCAGTTTAATCAGATGAATCTGTCAGTGAGAATTTAAAAAGAAAAAAGCCACAAACCTGTGAAGTTAAGCAGAAATACTTCTTTTTCCATCTGTTTGGTTGAGCTTTCTTCCCCATTATTAGACAGACTGCATTTTCAGATGTAAAGTGCTACAGAATGGAAAAAACGTAAAACAGTAATAGATGCACTTGCCACATTATGCATTAATGCCTTATGTGTCTGATAGATTGCAGTTAATAAAGATCAGGTTTGGGTAGCACTTGAAAGACTTTTGTTAAATTCAGAGGACCTTCTTGTTGCAAAGCTGAAATATTAATGGAAAAAGGCATTCTCAAGTTGCAGGTGAGGGCAGCAGTTCCCTGGCCCATGGCAGTGGCAGGCACCCATGGCTCTGCCAGGGCCCATCTTCCTTGATCCAAACACCAGCTCATTGCTCCCTGCATGGGATCTGGGTAGAAGTACATTGATTTTGTATTGTGCACACACCTAAAGTCTTCACCAGCCCTTGAAAGGAGTGAGGGGGAACAGGAAGGCTGCAGTGCCCTGGAGCTGCCATGGGTTCTGCATGGCTTGGAGGCTGTGCTTAGTGGAGCACGCTGGAGTTTACAGGGACTGTCATTACTCTGCTTGTCTGCATTGCAGCAGACACGGAGGTGTAAATTCATGGCTTGAGGCAGCGCAGAGTCTGCCAGTACAGGTGCTCCTTCCTCATAAACTCTTGCAGATACCACTGCATTCCCAGATGGAAATTCTCATTGTATGTCAGGCCAGACATTTTCAGAGTACTGTCTGTGGCTGTGCACTGTAACCAGAGCTGGCTAGCACTATTTTTACTGCTGAGCTGGTCTTCACAAGCATTTTAAAGTTTCTTGCACATTTTGGTTTTTCAGGAGCATCAGTTCCCTTTGAATTGCATCTGGTATTTTGTGCCACAGATATCTAGACATATTTAATAGGCATTATATCCTTTTTTTTTTTTTGGTTGGCAGACGGTTGTCTTTACATTCTCTTACCATTTTATAAAACTAGAAGTTTTGGGGAAATAAATGTCTCTAGGATTTTAAATGGATCCTTTCTCTCTTTCAGTGTGTGTTCAGCTGGACAAAACTAGGTTGCCTTGATTTGAGGTACTACCTGTGGGGGAAGCATGGTCCTTGGCTATCGAAGAGAAACAGCTTAGCTGGAAAATTAACATTTGAAGGACCATGCATTCCACTCTCTTACTGGACTTGGAACTTCTGTAGGTTTCAGGAGAAACAAGACACCAGCAATTCAGAGCAGAAATTCAAAGTTCACTGCAGATGTGGTGGCTTGTTGTGTAAAGAGCTGGAATTTATAGACTATGCATATTGAAGGACACGATACATTTAAGAGTAAGCTCTGCAAAGGAAAGAACAATTTCCAGATTACTGTTTCAGAAACAAGTATTTAAATTATTTTTCTTTGGAGATGTGTTTTTCCTTTGGGATTCCAAAGGATGAATGGGATTCCATAGAACCACTACAAAAATGAAAAGAGTACAACTAGATTATTTGGACTTAATTGAGCATGTAGTATTGCACAGAGAGAAAATACTAATTATGAATTATGTCTGAACCTGGAGAATCAAGAAGGGATATGGGGCCTTGGAAAAAGCATTTGCTAGTTACTGTAGGTCATAAGAATGAAACATTGCCAGAAATCTTAGTCAATGTTTTAATTGCCTGTAGAGGTGGTTTCAGGACCACATCAGCCCTTTACACATTTCCAGAAGTGTTATCTCAGCACAGCTTTGCTAATGGCAGATGTGAGCCCACATCTGGCAGACTGATAATTTTCTGGTGTTTTGCCAGCACTTCTTTAATTAAACCAAGTGTCAAGGATTTGTTCAAAAGTGTGCTTTTCAAATGTTAACCAAAAGCTAAAAAGCTAGCATGGTGGTTTCTTTGTTTTATAGTCTTAACTGTACTAGCAGGTCATTCTAAGAAAACTCCAATGGTACATGCAAAGAGAATACTGTGTCTTGCACTACTTTCATACCTGCATATTTCAGAAGAAACTCAGGCATAAATAAAGCCACTGTTTGTGGCTTTAGTACAAAGTTTGTATCAGCAGCAGGCACAGTGCATTTCAAGAAGTTTGGCCTGAGGTCCGACAAGACAAAGAGATACTTCTAAAATTGACCCTTGAGTGCTGCTGCCTCATCAGGGCAGTGCTGTGCTGCTGCTGGTGATTTCCTCACGCTCTGAAGGCACAGCAAGAAAAGCTGAGGTGAAAACAGCTCAACAGTGCAAATGCAGCAGGGGCATCTCTGAGACACCTTACCCTGTGTGGAAATGCCAATATCCAGCACTTTGAAGGCACCTTGCTGAGTGCAGCCCCACATGCTAAATTTATGTCATTGTGTTGTCCTAGCAGCATAGATTTTAGATAGGAGAAAGATCATCTAAAAACATACAAAATTATGCATTCTAGATGCTGTATCTAATTTTACAGTGCGCAGCTGAAAGAACAATAATTAAAAATCTCTCTCCCAGCAGAGAGTATGTATTTCTAGATAATTTATATCTGCCTCTACACAAAGGAATCTGAGATTTATCTTAGTAGATGCAAAGTATATTTTTTGCTGCTTTGGCCTCCCCAGATCTGGTTTAAAAAGGGCTCCCTTAATAACTCCCTTAGTAATCACAGGACAAAGTTTTTGAGGGGAAAAAAATGAAATTCCAGATCTATCACTAACAAAACCCTGAATCAAAGTCAACATTTTGTTTACCAAAACACTGTTTTCAAGTCTCCAGCAGGCAGTGTGATTTTAATGCCTTGATGTCACTGAGGGGAAACCGAGGGAGAATCACACAGTAAGTTAAATATTACAGCAAAGTTCATTCCAAAAGTCTCTGGGAAATTTTTGGAAAGAGATCTTGGCTGTTTAAATCCTAGCAGTCTGGCTTAGCCAGAGAACATTCTTCACCTGCAGCCATGCCAATGTGCCTGCTGCTTCCAGTACACTGCCCTTGGCCGGCAGAGCTGTGGGCTGGTGCTGCAGCCCCAGGGCTGTGTCCTGGCTGTCCCAGTTCTCCTGTGGATGCTGGGAAGCACCAGCAGCCCCAGGGCTGTGTCCTGGCTGTCCCAGTTCTCCTGTGGATGCTGGGAAGCACGTGGTGAATCCTGGAAGGGATAACTGTTAGACACTGGAAATAGGAGCTGCCTTTGGGCTTGTCATCTTCTCGTCACAGATGCTTGTTGCTGTATTTTCGGAGTTTTAGTCTAGATATGACAGAAATAGTAATTAAATTGAAGTGTAAAAATGGCTTGTACTCTCAGGGAATAAATTAAACATGAGGATCTACAGGAGCCCCTATACTGAAGCTTCACTTTTTATTGTACAAGGTAATACTTTTTATTTTAGTGGTTTTCTGCCTACAAAAGTGCTAAGAAGCCAGAGAGGCCAAGAGACAGTGCCTGGCACTCTTAGGTCTTCTGAGAAAGGCTCAAGGATTTCATTTTCAGGGAGGCTGAACTGTAGGCAGCATAAAACTGTCACTGCATTCAGCTGTGCATTAACAATTTAGGTGGGGCTAGTAAATGGTGCATAGATGTTAACTAGGATATACATACAGTGTAATGTAACTCTTAAGCCTGGGTGATTCATGGACTATAGTAATTTTGCCTGCTTGTACTTCATAGCTAAAGAATATTTTAGAAGACATTAAAAATATAAATGAATATAATCTGTATCAAGAACAAAACAAAGTGTTTTGCAGATAAGATTGCTCAAATTTTTCCTCAAAATTTTATATTGTAATTAAATGTTGATGTATGAAATGAAGGAAGGGCAGCTGAGTTGGGGCTTCTAAAGTAGCAGGGATGTTCTGAGTTAGCCAGTTCTTCTGATTTTTGCTTGAGCCACACAGAGTTCAGTGTATTTGTCTGTCCTTGGTCCTGCTTTAAAGCACTGAGGTCTCTGTCTTGTGGGCAATAAGTTTAAAAACAGAATTTGTAGCTGTATGAAAAGGATCTTAGAAGGGATGGTGTCACTATTTGTTGGCAACAGCAGTGAATATTTTGATATTTTTACTCATACGTTGCCTGCAGTTGGTATGAGCAGGGTGTACAGGAAATTGTTTATGAGCCAGAAATACTGGTACACGAGAGCATGAGCTCAAGGGTCAGAAAAGGAAAAACAAGAAGCAACTAAGCTTCACAATAGGCTGGTAGAAAATGTGTGCCAAAAAAAAGGGAAAAGCATTCCAGAAAGAAACCCTTCAGGCTGCCTTCTTGGCTGGTACAAACTGATGTTTGTTCTGCTGTAATTTAGTGTAGTGACCTTAATTTATGCCAGCTCAGGTTCTGTCCCTTCACCTTTAGGATATGTGCAATAATTGGTTTCCATGAAAAATACATTTCCTTGCCTGGGATGGTGGTTGTGGTGAATAAGCGTTCTGCATTGCTGTGCCACACACAGAAGGAACTGTGCTTCAGCTGTGGGAATAGAGCTTTGCTTTCTACATTTGGCATGAGAAAGGCTTTTGGTCCCACCCTTCCAGTGTGGTGGTTCATGGTCCTATTTTCAGGGAAGGCTTTTTGTTTGTTTGTTTTTGGGTTTTGTGTTTTTGGTTTTTTTTTAATTTTTATTAGAGGGTTTGTTGAGGAAAGCAGTATTTGCATGTACTTGGAGATCTCAGAAGGGTGGGCGAAGCAGCACAGATGGTTGCTTGGCCAGAAACAGTGCTTATTCTAGAAGATTTGTTACCATGATTTTAGTAGAAGATAAAGTAGTCCATGAACCTTCCCCTGGGCATGTCTTTGGTACAGTTTATAGCTCACTTGAAAACTCTTGGCTGTGACATCTCTTTGATCCAGTTACGAGCATCTTCTTAGGGAGATGGTGGATACAAAGCAAGAACTCCTTTGGGACCTCTGATGTGCCTGACTTCCCCAGCAGACAACCAGTCTTTCCTACTATACAGGCATAAGAGAACTGACTTACAGTTGCAACAAGAGTTGTTCTTAGTGATTCTCTTCTGTTCCCTTTGAAAACGCAGTTATTTAGCCATGCTGTTTTCATATAATGTTATCTCTAGCTTTCCCTTGAAATCTGTCATCTAGAAAAAAATATTCTGCTGTTCTAGTCAAGTACTTAATGTGAATTCTACTGGTTTTGAATAGTATTTTTAGTAGTAATTTCTATTATCTAAAGGCTACGCAAAAAAATGCATCTGTGCCCAAAGCTTGTCTATTTTGTCCAGGCATAGAAATTGTTCTAATTAACCCCCTGCATTTGCTAGAGGCCTTTCTCCCCTTTGTATGTGCCCACACACAGAGTAAACTTCTGCTGGAACTGCAGTGAGGATTCAGGCAGAACAAAGTCATAAAATATTTAACTTGTATTTGCTTTTGGAATCTACTTCACATGCAAACAAGGCTGGTCTGCCAAAGGTGTGCATTGCAGGTGACCTAAGGAAGGATGCCACTTCCACCTGTAACACCTGCTCTGCCTCAATACCTGTGTGTGCACACGTGCTTGCACAGAAGCAGCTCTTTGTTTGCAAAACTCCTATAGCAACTCCTTAGTTTCAAGAGCTCAGGATCTGACTTGAAATGGAAAGTCATGCGGTGACTGTAATAGCAGCATGTAGAAATACAAAAGGAAAAGTGGAAATATGGTATAGAAGCATAGGATGAGAATAAGAAGCTGCTGTGGTCGACTTTTAATAAGTTATGGAAGCATGCACGTTGAGTGTTTCAACTCTGTTGAATGTGAGCCCAAAAAGTTAATAATGAAAAATGTGAAGCTGTTGTGAAAAGGAAGTAATTCTAATCTAATATTGAATTTATCTTGAAGTGTTGTGCTGTTGCTGAGGAAATGACAGCTCAATAGAACCTTTTTTTTTAAATAGAACTGTTGCTCCATTAACTTCACCAATTAATTTTCTTCAACAGGCACTTTTGATATTGTTACTTAACAGCACAGCTTGTTACCTGTTTTTAAGAGGTCTCCTGATGTTTATATCATTCATCTGGATTAGAATTTTGCATTGCCTTCACTAACCTTTTAAAGTTCATAAATAGGAAGGCAAAAATAACTTTGCTGTTGATTATAATGCTACTTTTTTTTTTATTTTTAATCTAAACAGATGTGTCCTGAAAGCAGCAGG
>NW_005054313.1:7554187-7610635 GCF_000277835.1 Geospiza fortis | reverse complement strand
CCGAAAAGCAGCAGGAATATTAGAGAGGTACAGTGTGCATCATACAATAACAAGCCATTTATGGGTCGATTTTATGAATGGGAACCTTTTGCAGAAGGTAAGGGAAAACAACTTGGTTTTGCATTATTATATGGACTGTGTTTTGGAAAGGCAGATGTGATTCTTACTTAGTGGGAGCCATCAGGCAGCCTTGATCCACAGCTGATGTTACCTATTTTTACAGCTGAACATGAGTCAGTGCAGATGAAGGTAGGTTTATATCTGACACCCAGGTAGATCTGATAATGGTTGTTTCAAATTAGCCATGTCTCAGTCCTGCTCTTACCTACTGTGGGCGGAGTGAGGAGTGGCAGAGCTGCACCTCCTTATCTTCAGTTATGAACATTCAGTGTATGCTGTTTCTAGTTAAAGCCACGTTTGGCTTTGTGAGAAGGAAGTTTCAGAGCTGTACAACTCTGGCACTCTGTACCATGCATTCAGGCAGAGCAGGGAGCCAGGTACCCCAGCAAGCCCACGGCTGAAGGCACAATTCTGCAGGCAGCACTGCTTTGGCAAGGTGGCCCTGAAGGGTTATGATGTATTAGCTTTGATGCAGCCCTTTTCAAACCCCAGCTGAGAAGTCCCAGCCAGTGCTGAGGCAGCTCAGCCCACCTCCCTCTCCTTGCTTCCTATACAGCAGCTTTGACTCACTCCATCTTTTGCCAGGAAGGATGAATCAGGGGATCTAGAACATGCCATGATCATTTCTTTTTCCCTCCCCTGCCTAGCACAGCTTGCTCCTAATGTTTATACTGGATCAAGAAGGGCAGTTAAACTGTAATTCACAGCACTGTCTTGCTGGTGAGTTAAGTGTGATTATTGTTGTTTTTAAAAAATACACATATTTTTATTTCTCCCTTGTTCAGATTGGTGCAGCTGCATTTCTAACCCGTTTTATCTGCTGCTGCTCCAACAGAAACTTTTGTCTTTATTAAAATGTCATATTAGAAGGACTATAAACCCTATGAATGTAGAGTATTTAATGAAAAAACCTAGTTTGTGTGTGAGAACCAATAGCACATGATGACTTTAAGGGCAGGATTTGAGAAGAAGGATCCAGTTGTGGCAGAGGGAAAACATCACAGTGATGTAACCATAACACCTGTAAGGAAGTTTATTCTAAAGAAATAATTAATGTTTTAATCATACTTATAATTGAACTCTTTAATTTGAAATCTTAAGTTAACTTTCATTTTTAATTGTGATGAAAAATTCATAACCTTTTGATGGCTGGATAAAAGAATCTGTTGAAAAGAGAGAACCTGTTGGTGGATTGAAAAGGGTGACTCTGGGGATCTGGCCACAGGAATCTCTCTTAGTGAAAAATGGCTGCATTTGTTGAAAGGAGGGAGACAGTTGCAGACTTTTTTGTCAGAAATTCTCTATAAGGTTAAATATGCAATAAAGTCCTCTCCAAGAGAACCTGTGCCTGATACTTTGTCTTCAGGAGGATACCTGGATAGTCTCGTAAATCCAGAATTCATCATCAAATGCAGTATTTTCAAATCAACAACTGCAGAAAATCCTGGTCAGCTGCAGACCCTCTTGCTTTGACTTCTGTTTGAAAATGTCAGCCAGGTATGAGTAATAAACAGCCTTTTAAGCAGCAGTCCCAGCCAGCCCTGGGTTTCTTTCCAGCTGGTAGAGTTACACCTGTGCAGGCGCTGGCACCGTGAGCTCTGCTCTCTGCAAGGACATTGGGCTTTACTGGCCCAGGTGCTCTTCAGAATGGTGCCCAGTCAGGGCTGCCCCACACCAGAAACTTGAAAGAGCTAAAAATTCTTTGGGGACCTGGCTTTGTTCTTCCTTCTAAGGCAAGGAAATTACAAGAAGAGAAATACTGCAAAGCTTGAGGAATTGAATTTTCTTAGAGAAAAACAGTTTTTGCAAATCAGAGCTTGGTCTACTGAAAGTCAGACATGATTTACCCCTAACAGATATTGAGGCTCTTCCCTCAAAGTAAAGGAAATATTAAGTGTAAATGGAAATAATGATGTTAATTTTTTAATTTGTTTTGTTATTTTACAGTCAATTTTTAATGGAAAGTTTTCTAAAATGCATACTTGACCAAGCATAGCCTCCAAATGTTGCTTATTGTTGTAAATAAATCAGCTCTAGTTTCAGACTTTTCAGGTGACTGCACTTGTTTGCAGGGCAGGCCATTTACTCCCCAGGATGCTGGCTGTTCCAGTGTGTGTGTGATTTGACATGTGCAGCTGTGGCTTGTGTTGGGGCTGGCGGCGTGTTGGCTCTGGAGGCAATAGCAGGAGCGGGGACGTGGCTCAGGGATCATCCCAGCGCTGTCTGTACACTTGATTCAGTTCCACTTGGTAGAGTCAAGATGTCTTTGGCTCCAAGTGCTGCACGAGGCCAGCCGAGTTTCTAGGAGCAGAGCCACGCTCAGATCTCGGGAGCAGCTCAAGAGCTGCTGCTGGCAGCCGGGCCTGGAGGGCGGCGCGGCCCCGTCACTTCCCGCTGGGTGCTCCGGGGGCTGCGCCTTCACCTGCTCCGGGCACAGCTGGCTCTGGCAGGCAGCAGGAGCCCTGCTAGGCCTGGCAGCCTTTCTTCCATCCCTCCTGAGTGCCAGGCCTGGCTTGCTGCTGTTACCTCCCTGTTGTGCTTGGTGCTGGGAGACAGGGGCTGTTACTGAGCCTGTAACACCGTGCTGGTCCTAGGAGCGGAGTGGGAGTCAGGCTGAGTTTCAGCTGGAATGAGAATTCCTGTAGCTGAAAGCAGGGTGTGTCAAATGGCACTGATGTCACTGCTGCATTTTCTGTGGGGGGAAAAATGTGTCCCCAGTGTCCCCCAGTGTTGTTGTTGTTGCCAGACCTGACTACTGATGGGCACCACAAAGAGTGATTGAAAATCAGCTGGGACAAAAGAGGCTGACAGGGCCAGGAATCAGCCCCCAGCCTTGTGACAGGCCAGGAGGCAGTTTCAGCTGTCTTCTCTTTGCTTGAAATGTATCAGAATCCAAGCATTGAATGAATGGAGGGATATTTGGTCAGTGTGGTTTTTCATGCTGAACTTCAATGGTACTCTTTTCTCTAAAATGACACTCAGGTCAATACTCCGTCCTGAAGACTGTGCTGTGTTCAGAGGAGAACTCACTGTACAGGTAAATCTGTACAAGCTGTAAAATCATTTATCAGTTCACTTTTGTCTTAAAATACCTTCTCCTAACCTGACTTCTAGCTAGAGATGTCTGCCTGCTACAGCTGGGATCAATATAAGCTCTGAAGAAAATGAAACTTATAGCTTCCACAAATGTCTAGTAAATTCTGCAACTTCAGTACTTTGTGTCAGATAAGAGGTATTCAAGATTTAGTATGAATCAGTTTGGGTATTAAGATGGAGACTGAAGAGTAATGTAAAGCTGCAGCATTTATTGATTTGTGTTTTTTTCTTGTTGGATTTTTAACAGTTGTCAGTCATTTTGAATGGCAAAATAGCTTCTTCTAACAGATCAAAATGTAGTGACCCAACTCAAGATGTTAAAGTTGCTAAGGAACTTCTCAAGTCTGCTGGCAATTGATGACACTGAAGACACTGAATGAGGTCTGATTAATATGATTTAAGTAATTATAAAATGGAAGAAAAGCTTAAGATCTCTGTAAAATCTTGCTCAGGTGCTGCGAGGTGCACATAGCACCAAGCACTCGGAGTAGCCAGGAGTCAGAGAGGGCTGGTACAGGGAGTGCAGTTCCCAGGTCAATGCAGAAGCTGCTGGTGGATCCTGGACAGTCAGCTGTAGGCACAGAGCTGCTGTGCTGGTGTTTCAGGCTTGGGAGGTTGTGGCTCAGTGGCCTGGGCTTTGTGCAGACCATAAGGGTATAAGGGCTTGAGAGGAGAGCGTTTATTCACTTCTAAAGTCTCATCAGAATAAGATGTTTGTGGAGTATTTTCCATTCAGCAATGGAACAGCAGAAAACTGTTCCAAGGCGAAGCCTGAATATATTATGCTTGTATTTGGTGGTTTAGTGTGGGGTTTTTTTCTTCTCTTAGAATTATGAGATATGTTTATAAACAAATTATGGATATATATTGTTTATATGCACATTATTAGTTCAGTGTCCATTGCTGGAGTTCATTACATCTTGGTACAAAACCATTCTAGACACACTGTGTAGGTTGATATATATGGAGAAATCTAACATTTGTGTCATCTGTTTATGTTAACTGAAAGTGGAAAGTCAGTTTAGAGTACTCAGAGAATTGATTGTTGTGTATGGTCAGGAAGGTGGGTCCTGGTGTGTGTTTCCTGAGTGCCTGTGATCCTTGGCAGTGCAGTCCTTGAGACCCAAAGATAATGGAGTCCCAGTTTATGAATGCTTGGCCTTCCCTGATTTGTGACTGCCAGCTCTTTGGGGCTCAGGAGAGGCTGTGCTGAGCTACATTCTCCCAGTTTTGTGTGCAATTCTTGGACAGCCTAATGTTTTCACCCAGAGGACAAGAAGTCATCTTACTGTTATATTTATACTTTCTCAAGTAACTTACTTCTAGTTAGTGAACATACAGATATACATATATCTTGCAACTATATATGTATATATGCATATATACTGGGAATCTATACACAGTATCTCTAGAAATAATCCAGCTGTGCTGCAGTTCACCCAGCTGCAAGTTATTATATTCAATGAGGCAACTGCTTGAAGTCTTCATTTCTCATTGCAGCAGACCATACTTCTCTGCTTCTCTTTTGCCTCCACCTGTTAGAAATTTCTTGTTTGCTTCTATTCCAGTCTGTGGCTAGTTGTTCTTTACAGTGCATGTCCTTTAATTGCATGCACTGTATTTTCTAAGACAATTTGGTTTTTCTTTTCCTGTTTTATGTGACATGCTGTAGGCAGACAGATTCATCAATGAGGCATCAGACAGTTTTGGGAGACTTGAAATGTAATGAGTAGATAGTGTTTATTTTTATTGATTAGTTACAGCTTAAATAGTGCCTGCTTCCATAATGGTAGATACAAGAGATCCTGAAGCACATATCTGTAATTACTGATAAGAGCTTAGGCACTATAGGCATAAAATCCTTCTTGAATTCTGGTGGAATATGATCTCTGATTTCCTTCAGACTCGGTGGAAATCCTTTGTGAGGCAGTGAAATACCCATTTTCCACACATTACTGAACATCCTATTTCACTTTTAACTGAAATGTTTTTGAAATATTGCTCACTTATGAGACTAGAATTCATTCAAATGCAGAACAAGAAGTTCACTTATGCTAGGTCCCTGTTTTCCCCTTTATTTATTGCTGGTTTGTGAATGGATCACAAGAGAAAGCACATGGAAGTTTGCATTTTTATAAGTATGGTTGTGGTAAAGTATCTGAGGCATTTCTTTGACTTCATCTATAAATCTGCTTCCTGAACATCTGTTGTGTTGAGCTTGACCTGGAAATTGTAAATATCCTGTGTATTACTGAAATATGTAACTACTTCTATAGAAACCTTTAATAAAAAAAATTGCTGAGATATTTATGTATATGGAAACCTAGTGTTTCCACATGGCAACTTTACCTTTTATAGTTATTCTTTCTGTATCATTTTATTAATATACATATTTTGATTTGCATTTGTAAGAAGCTTAGTGATAGTAGAGCCTGGCTTTTACCTTTGATTCTGTGGTTTTTTACAATAATTAATAATGCATATGTATTTTTAAAGTGTACTATTTTAAGCAGGGCCCACCATACTCTGGTGACTGAAGTGAGCCATTTTCCTGTAATAGATCACATGCACCACATGTAATGTTTTAATTCATTGTGCATACTCTAATTTCCTCACTTTTCTACTTGCTGTTTGGAGGGGAAAGTGGGTTAAAGAGTGGTGAGAGCAAGAAGTGAGTGTTTATAGATGGACACCTGGATGAGCCTCAAGAATTGGAAATGGTTGTTAGTGCCTTTAGGAAAATGGGAAATTACATCCATCAAATGTTGTCATTCAGCTGTAAATTCAAGACACTCTGAAGTGCAATGGAAGATAAACCATCTGAACAGAATGTATTTGTTAGACAGGAAAGTGAGAGAAAGCAGACAAGTCATATCTGTCCTATTCTTACAGGCCTTAGATAAATGTAGCCTGGGTTTGCTGTGAGAGAGATGCTGCCCTCTGTGTCCAGGTGACCAATATTTACTGGTGTATTTTAGGTATCTGACCTGTCCAGTTGCATTAATTGTGAGTTGGAGAAATGTTCCAGGAGGAATGATGCCCTCATTTCAAAGCACACTTTTTAGTTCTTTTGGCTGGAGCAGAAAGTAAGGACAGATGTTGTGGCTTTTCGGGATCAGATGTAGCAACAAAATTGCATCCAGATTGTGTGGTACTGAAGATTCTTGGGCTAGAACAGAATGTAGAAGGAAGATTTGTTATTTGCAAAGTGTAGCAGTGAGTGGTACAGATACTTTGATAAAATTTGTCTGTTTTATCTATTAGTGTCCCTTGAAACAAGATGCAGGCATCCAATATTCAGAAATGAATTAAAACCAAAGACCTCCACCCCATAAAATGGAATCAGTGGAATGCTTTGATCCACAAAACACAAGCTATTGGTATTAGGTACTTAGTAGCTTTAGCACAACTTTGTCAGTGTCTGACTTGGTTGTCAGGCAAAGTCTGTAGTAAGTGGGGCTACGTGAGTCAACAATATATGAGCTCATGTAATCATTCTGTACCAGTCCTTATCTGTCTGTGCTTCTTACATAGATTCATTGTGTCCAGTGGCTGTGCAGAGCAGCCTAAAACTTGCTGCAAGTGGACAGCTGAGGATTTGGATCCCTTTGATCTGGGGAGCAGTCTGAGTGGTGTAAAGGTGGGCAAGAGAATACCCTGGAAACAGAGGCCTACTAGGGGATGGTTATGGATGTGATTATCCAGGAGTGAAAATTGGCATTGAGCAAGGTTATTTTAAATTAACATACACTGAGAATTTAATTTAACCTGCCTTGGCAGTTCCAGGGGGCTTGTCTCCATCTTTTCTGAGCCCTCTGTTTTGGATCAAGCACAGCTTTCTCAGCAGCAAAACCTCTGCCACATATGAATAAGAAATAAAGATAATCAGCATTATCTCTTTTCTCTCAATTCTCCCAAAGGTTATGTGGCAACCTGCAGTCCCACTCACTGGAAGGATTAAAAACCTCTTTTGGAATCTCCATTTCATTTTGTAGCACCCAGTCTTTTGTATGCTGTGTTTGCCAAGATAAGGGAGAGAATGGGGACAAATGAAGATGTTGGCTGTGTTATTTCTCCCACTGTGCAGTGGATGGTTACTGTGTCCCAGTAACTGTTACTGCATAAGGAGTGCTGAGCTTTGGGGTGCTTTAGTCTTGTTTGCTGGTATTTTCTATTGACTCCTACTGTCCATGGGAAAAGTCCTCCATTAAGCTTCAGAGACAAAATTTCACTCAAAAAGTTTGCCTTTGTTGTTGAATCAACATTTTAACTTTGAATTCTTTATAGCAAAACACCAATGAAAAGAAGGCATCCTGTCCTTATTCCTGCACTTCTGGGGATACAAAAAATGAGTCTTAGTCTGAATTCTCCTAAATCTGTTCTGTTTGGTCATAGATTCCTTTTGTAGCAGAGCCATGCAGGATCAGATGCTCTGAGCAGATGTATTTTACAGCTTCACAAGGAAATTATTTTGTATGAGTTCCATGTCTGTAGTCCTAGGAGTCCTTGTCATGCAGATCTGCACAACCATTTCTTATAATATGATGACAAGAATGGGGGGAAACTTGGGGGTCACAGTGTTCTGCAGGTGTGCTCTGCTTGCATGAACCCCAGCGATCCTGCCCTATCTCCCAAATTTATGAAATAGTCTGGAGAGTAAAATGGAGCTGCCAGGTCAAAACTGTGTAATCATTTTAACATGTTATGCATTAACTTTGGGTAGTATTGAATAAACAGGGCAGCAGTTAAGCAAATGATTATCAAGACATGTTCCATTTTTGTTGTTAAATGCATGAAATATTTATTCAACACATTCCTTGTATAATTTAGCACATTTCTTTTACAATTTGCTGTTTTAAAAATCAAGTGAATACGCTATCTTTGCCACAGTTAATGTGTGGAAATGGTTTTTGTTGATTCAATTATGCATTTCAAAAGGTTTTCAATAGTTTCATAGTATTTTCCAGTGTTTGATTTCAGAAAAACTTTCACAGTTATCTATTCCAGCCAAGAGCAATTGTCCTAATGTGGTGCTGTGTGTGTAGCAGGCTGCAGAGCTCCCAGTCAGGTTGCTGCTGAAGTTAAAGAAAAGCAATATAAATATAACTTTTTATAGGTCCTAATGGTATAAGAATTGTTCAGGTCAGCATGAGTTTTTCCCATTCACTTCAATGGCTTTTGGATGAGGTAATTTAGAAGAAAATTCCACATGTAACTAAAAAAGTGAACAGAACTGAAGTCTGATCCTGAAAAACTTTGTTGCATGCTGATAATATCCAGATTTCTTTGTTTTCAGAGAATTGGTATGCACATAATTCCATGGAGGCTCAGGAACTCGCTAGAAATTTTCAGTTTCTTTGAAAAATGATGAGTTCAAAGAGTGCACCTGCAGCCTCTACTCTGCTCAAAGGTTCAGGGAGCTGAGTTGGGCATGGCTCTGTTGGGTGGGTGTATGAGCAGGGACTCAGAAAAAAGTGACATAAACATGGGATTCACACTCTTCTTTCATTCTGTCAACAAGTTACAGGTGCACAAAGAAGGGCTTTAGGATCATCTCAGAGACCAAAGTCTTTTCCTTCTTTACCCCTCCCCAAAATGTGTCTGTCTTTTGTTTTGCAGTCTGTGTTCCTGAGTAATTAAAATGGTGTCTAGAAATGAAACATTTATTCTACTGAACTTTTAAAGTACTGTCAATGGTCCTAAGAAGGGAAAATAGTACGTGTATTTCTAGTGTGTAGAATTTCTAGTTCTAAAAAGCTTCAAGCACTGAAGTAATGGAGAAATGGAGAAATGAACTATAAAAGGGTCTTAGTAAACAGAGACTTTCCCATCTACTTTGGGGGACTGATTTCTTCTGAGTATGTTACATTATATTGAAAGAATTACATATTAAGATACTTTTCACTTACAGTTTGTTCATTTTGAGCCCGTTCCAGTCTCAGCTAATATGAAAGAAAGCAATAACTTCAGAGAGACTCAAATGTGAATCTAAACATTTATGTTCACAGTTTCCATTTGTATACTCAAAAATTCATTATGCATGCTGTCAGTACTAGAAGTTACACTTTCCAGAAGATTTAGGTGTAAAATTCTATTTTCTTAATGTAATTTCTGTGGCATAATATGGGTTTCAGAAATTAACACCTACATATTCTGAAAGGGTAGATATATAATAGGGTAGATATATAGTTCTGGCTCCACTAAAATTTGTGGATTTTACCTGTTTAGCATTCTAAATACTTCTCAGTTTTGAAATTAAGTTTTGGGTTAGTCTAAAGTGTGGCTAAAGCCTTTGGTCATAGTTACCAGCAGCAGTGTGGTGTGTGGTCACAGGTCAGAAGTTGTGGCTGGTTGCAAGTTTTAGGGAGCCTGCTGGAGTCCAGAGTTGGGTAGGTTTCAGATCTGGCCAGGCTGCTGCTGCTGTGTTTTCCTCCTTGGTGCCTTAGTGGTATTTGACATTGAAGCATGGTGTAGGGCACTTAAATCATGAGCAGATTTTGCCCCAAGGGAGAGATGCAGGCTGCCTCAGGTGGGGCCCTGATCACAGGTGCAGCCATTTGCAGGCTGTTGTTGAGGGGCTGTCCCAGCACCCACCCACTGCTGCAGGCTCAGCCCTGCCTGCAGCTCCTGAAATGTGCAGCTGCTGCTGTCCCTGCTCTGGCCTGGGACAAACACAAGGTAAAGTTGTTTGCTTAAGCTGCTCCTGTTCTGATAAATCCACTGTCTGTGGGCTGTAGGAGAAGATTTGATGGTTTGTGGGTAGGAAAGCCAAGCTTAGTGCCTGTGGCTGCAGCTCAGGGCTGAGACTCACTGAGCCAGGCTTAGTTTGAAGTCACTGTGCAGGATGTTAAGAGGGGGAAGGGATGAGATGTTGTAAAGATAAACTGCTACAGAGGGTTCAAAAGGATTAAGGATTACAGTGTATTTTTTAATGTGGCATTCCTTTAAGAGCCCTCAGATTGACAATTTCCAACTTCATCTCACAGACTTTCAAGGGAGCAGAGTTCAGAGCTCTCACTGGTGTTACTGTTTGCTAGAAAAATGAGGCTACGTATTAGTATGAATGTGGGTGCCTGTTGCACCTTATTAATTAAATATTGGCATTTCTGTGTCTCTGGAGTGTTCTGGTAGTGTTTTGATGGAGGTACTTGGTAGTGCTGAGTGTTATGAAGGGAATTAAAAAGATTTTGCCAATTTAGACAGTATAAGTAGTTGGCCTGGCATTTATATATGCTCAATATTCCTTCTTGCTATGATGAATTGCCATTTTCAAAGCAAGGAAACTCTTACCCACTGTGAACAAAAAACTTATAATATGGATGAACATCAGAAGAAAGAGATTCCCAGTGGTAGTATATAAAATGAAAAGCAGAACTGGCTTCTATTGTGCTCTGTTTCCATTAGACATCTT
The DNA here is from genome assembly GCF_000277835.1 of Geospiza fortis. Lineage (NCBI taxonomy): Eukaryota > Metazoa > Chordata > Aves > Passeriformes > Thraupidae > Geospiza > Geospiza fortis. The sequence goes on along the minus strand of NW_005054313.1, from coordinate 7,600,008 downwards.
GGAAGTTTTATAAGCATGGTGCATAATAAATATCTAAGCCACAGTTTGAGGTCTTTTACAAAGGACAGACAATTCTTGTTAATGTTTTTCTGGATCAGTCCTCACTCTTACACCCAGATTGATACAAATCTCTGGCATTTGTCCACCTAGTCAACTTGTGAATTTGTTAATTTACTTTCCATATTGCACTATGTAACTCTGAATTTAAATCCAAACACTACAAATTTAAAATTGAATTTGAAGGAGCCAGAGAAACTGTGCATTAAATTTGCTCATATATCTACAAAGGGAGGAGATCTGCTTCTGCATAATTTTGGTCAGAGGCCTAAAAACACTGAGGTGCAGCCTACTCTGGTTGGTTCTGCTGCAATAGTACAGTGATTCCTCTGGAGGGAGATCACAAAGAGCTAACTGTTTGGACCCATTTCACCACTGAGGTGAATATCAAGTATAAAAACAGAAACAGACCTCAAAAAGTCGGGCTTGATCTTTTTTCAGATGTAATAATATGAGTCTGGTGACATCATCAGATCTGAAAAGTAATGTAGACTTTTACTGTATTTTATTTTCATTGCTCCAGTATAAATGTAACCCCGTGTATGTAAAATGCATTATAGCAAATCCACAAGCAATTTCCTTCATTGTAACAAATACTGCATCTCATTAGAGCAAAACAAGCCCCCAGTTATGGCGCAGAACATCTGCTTAATAATTTCAAGTTCCTCCAACTATGCTGCCAAAACATCTGAAAAGTCAACATCTAGTCTATTACTTTGATCAACTGAAGTAGTGAAATTATAGATAATGCACCAAATGCAGATCTGGTGAAAGGCAGACAGTGCTGCTGGCCCTGAGCTGGGAGTGGGACTGGTGGGAGTGTGGCACTAGACACTGGGATCCCCAGGGAAGGCAGGGCGGGGTGCAGAACTGCATTTCAGGCTTGCACAGGTTTCCTATCTAGCAGTGAGAAAGTTAGTTAATCTTTCTGTGTGAAATTCAGTTTCAAATGCCCTCTGTGTTTCATGGGTTTTCTGTAATGCAAATCAGGTGCTTTAACATTACTGACAAGAGCCAAAGCATCCTAAAACAAACAACAGGTCATTGATTATGTAAAAATTGGCATGAGTTGTAATGTAACTTATTGTTTGTCTGCTCTGCGTGTCTTAGGGAGAGGATCTTATTGTGTTGTTACAGTGTTAACGTTTGACTACTTGTGTTCATTCCAACTTTGAACAAAAACTGAAAATGGGAAAATGTTCCAGGAATACAAAACATTTTTCAGTACCAAATTATTTGGGATCAGTATTGTCAAGTTTAGATATATATATAATTGTAATATTATTAGGATGTAAAAGTATTTTAATTTTCAGTGTTATAAGGTGTTTCAGCATTGAGGTGAAACAAGAAAGTGAAAATTATTTTGACATCCCTGTCTTAATTTTCAGCAAAACAAACATATTGTGAGGAAATATTTCAGTTTTCACAAAATAAAAAATTTTGAAAAAATGGGAAAAATATCAGTTGAATGATTCCAATATGTTTGTAACTAGATTGAAAAATATGCTGAAAATACAATATATGAAATACAAGATATCAAAGAGATTCTTGCACATGGCCAAGTCATTTGAATAGAAGAAAAGCCTGATTCTGAACACAAACTGTCAGGGGAAAGCAGAAATACCAGCCAGTTTCCTATTCCTTGGGTTTTATACAGCATGGTTACATCTGTCTGCACTCAGACTGACAAATTCAGTTGTGATGTAGATGATGGAGTTTGATTCAGGAAGGTGCCTGGCTTTACTGGGCCAGCTCCAGCTGGGACTGGCTGGCAGTTAAAGCTGGATCCTAAAGAGGATCCTTTTTAAGCCCTGCTTCCCCTTAGCCCAAGCCCAGCCTGTTTGAGAAGCTCTGCTCCCTGAGCTCTTGCCACAGGGCTGCTGTTTCTCACCCCAGGAGCAGCTGGTGCCATGTGTTTCCAAGAGCATGAGAGAGAACATGACTCCAGTGTTTGTCCATTAATCAAACCTGAATCTCAGCAGCCAAACACAGAGAAAATAAAACCCAGTGATTTTATCTCAATGAACATACAGGACATTAGTAGGGAAAAGAGTAAAAAAAGACATGCTGATTAGCCTAATTTGTCTAGCTTTAGTTTCATTATGTATTTAGAACTTGGGATTCTGAGTTTAAAAGGTCTTAATTCTACTTGAGAGGGTTTTCAATTATTCAGCAATCTTGCTGTCAAGTGTTTGCTTTTTCTTTTAATTAGTTAGGTTCTGGGCTTCGTTTTGAGGGTTTTATTTTGATCTTAATCCAAAACCCATATCAGCTTTACTGAACATTCTTAATCCCTTATTGGATAGTTACAGTATTTTCAGATGTTTATGCATGACTGTCACTTATGCCATATATGTTTAGCTTAAAAATAATTGGAAGAAAAGTCTAGTTATTTCTTTCATCGTTTATGAAAAGACTGAGTCTGAGACTTTAAAAAAATCTGTCTTTCTCTAGTGACTGTTTATAAGCTTTTTTTTGGTGAATGTTGGTTTTCTAGCACCATGGTTAGATCTGATACTGCAGAGCAATAAGGATTATTTTTTGCTTGGTATGTTGAATTTCTTCCTTCCCTGTTCTCTGTGATTTATCTTTCTTTTATATGGACAATCCCTTAGTCCTCCCTGTTTCAAATCCAAAGGCAATCCTGGAGCTAATGTGCAGCGTGTTGCTCATTCCCACAGGTAAATTGGGCAGGCTCAGCTTCCTGCATGTTTGTACAGCCCAGCCCAAGTGCATTTCACCCTTACCTGGTTTACAATTACAGCAAAACATAACATTTCTTAGAGCATTCTATGAGGAGAACAAACCTCAGCTGTAATAAAGTATTAGTGGGTTGTGTTTAGGTTGAAAATCTTGTTCATGTGCAGCCTGCTGCAGAGCGTGGGGAATTCATCACTAAAGATGCTTGGCAGCAGCCCTGCAGGCAGAGACAGAGGAAATGGGATCCTGGTGCTGTACGTGAAGCTATGCCTGCCCTCACTGCTCAGCCCGGGGCAAGATCTCAATCTCCAGCTCACATTTAGCATTGTTCTGCGGAAATTTTGGGGATAGGAATGGTCTTTTAATACAGGATTGCTTTTGGCCCTTTTTCTGATACACACTGTTCTGTGAAGTCAGCTCTGGCTTATCCAATAGTAGCAGTAATTCTGTAGTTTTGCTGCTGCTGCCATGAAAATTACTTCAGTACTTGAGGATAACATATGTTGCATTCCAAATGAAATAATAGGAGTGATGGGTTGACAGTGAAGACCTGCAAAATTCAAATCATAAAAGTATGGTCAAGGCCTTAAATATTTTGAAATTCAAAATCAGGCTATCTGACTTGTCAAGTTCTATGGATGCTGCCTAATGCATGCAGACAAAACTGTTCACACAAATTAATTTTTCCTTTTGTTCTTACATGTTGATACTATTTCTGATGAAGTGTGCCTCTAATAAATCTTTTTATTTGAGATTCTTTTTCATGACAGGAATGTTTACAAAGAGACAAACAGTTACCAGTAGTTAGAACTGAAATATGTTTTTCAGTTCACTGAAATGTGCACAAACAGATTTTAAAACCATGTGTCTAAACCTAAGCAGTTAGTCTTATTTATGCACTGGTAAATCCCTCCCCACCATTTAATTGAGGAATTATGTGTATGCAAGCTTGTGTAGTGTTTGTGTATGAAGGAGGTGCTGCATGTTTGTGTAGCACATATAATATATTCTAGATGTTGGTCAGTTTATGATTTATGAAACTATACTGCAATACATATTAAGATGTTTATTGCAGCATTTATTGAATAATTCACTAAATTATTGCAATTTGCAATAATTTGGCCTGACATTTCAATAAATACTTATTGCTTTTTGAAATATTTATTGCATTCACATGAAAGTGGAAATTTTGCTGATCAGACCACCTGTTTATATTGGCTATTGGTCACAGTTAGTGCTGGATATTGAATTTGGGAGGCCAAGTGAAAGCAGCACATGTTCTATATCCAGTTAGCACGGGCATCAACTGCAGGGAAAAGATGATGGCCTGAGGATTTGTGTATGTTGGCAACTGGTACATGCACCTACACCACAGACTGCTTAAAATCTGTATACATTTGTCTTCACAGCTGCTTCTAATCATATTAGCAAGATTGATATTCTTGTACATGCCAGAGGCGATCCCTCTGCTCTCTGTTACAGCAGAACCACCAGGACAGGGGCCTGAATTACAAATACACATTGGAGAGCAGGTGTTAAGTTTTCAAAGAAGAAAAGACTGTGTTGTTAAGAACAAATCCGAGTTTCAAAAGGATTTTTCTACTGCCTGGGATATTGGATCTCTTGAGATAAGATTCAAGTGGTTGTGAAAACATGGGTATTATAGGCATGTCCTGCAATTATCAAAGGGATACTTTATTAATGTTCCTGTTTGGCTGTGAACTCATTCTTCTGTGTTTCTTTTTCTGTGAATTGCAATCAGGCCCGTTGCTTCTGAGACTATTGCCTCTTGTCAGTTTTTGAGACAGAGTTGGCACAAGGACAAATAAGTAATTTGTTGTTTCCTGAAAGACCTTTTTCTAGGATTATTCATGGTAATCTTTTCTGTGGAAGTCTGCCTCCCAAGAGGCCTCTGCACTTATATCCCACATAGTGAGACCTCAGTAAAAGCAGTAATTGCATTAGTGTACCTTACTGGGCTTTGGCCACAGCTCATGTAACACAGTCTGTGTCTTTAATCAGTCCATAACACAGGAAGCTGTTCTGCAGTGGGGTGACCTTCCCAAATGTTAGACATCCCAGCCCAGGGCTGGTGCAAATAAGCAGGCACTGAAGAGCCAGGTTAGCAAGATGTTTTGGGTCATAGGAAGTAATTAAAAAAATAAAAATGCTAATATTCTTTTAACTTCATAGATCAAGATTTCTGTGGCATAGAAAATATTTATCCTTAGGATGCAAAGGTTTTAGGTCTTCAACTTTCACAGAATCAAGTAGGATATAAATTGAATACAATTAATAAGAGTCCGTGGAAATAATCTCAGGTGAACTGCTGGGTAGAAAGCTTCAGGAACAGGATGGAGATGTGTCTGTGTGAGCCCCTGTAGCCTGGATGTGCAGCTGTGCAGATGCAAAGGGAAATTCAGCATCCTGAGCTGTGCTCTGCTCCTTATCCAGAGTGCATTAGGAATTAGAGCTGTGGGGCTGTGCATGAGCTCCTGAGCTGGAGAGCTGCCTTCCTGCTGGGAGGGTGGGGAAGGCATGCCAAGTATTTAGGGTATGTGTCCATGCATGTCCTGTAGATCCTGCTCTGTGTACCACAGCAAAGGAAAGGAGAGAATTTCTTGTCAGAACAAAAACTGTGTTTCTTTCCTTTTTCCAGGGACAATTTTTTCTTCAGGCTTCTTTTACACCACCTTCTACCATGTAGTTAATTGTTTTATACATAGTCAAACTAAAACCCTGAAAAACATGAACACTGCACTGAAGTGGTGAAGCCTCAAAGGTTTTATTTTGGAGAGAGAATTTTGTTCACTTACTAAATTTTGTCCTTTAATGGAGTTACTTTTTAAAAACATTGTACATGTGAAAATCAAGAAGTCTTTAAAAAATGGACTTAGAGGTTGTTCTATTTTTGTCTGTACTTTAAAGAAAAATACCAGATATTGTGATGTTTAAGATGAAGTCCAGACAGCTGGGAAAGCAGTGCTGGCTGGTTTTGGTACAGAAAAGCACTGGTGGTAAAACCCATAGGAGTTAGAACATACCTGATAGCCAGCAGAGATGGTTCTGACTTACTGTCTGGATGAACTGGGAGTGAAGTTCCATCAGCCAGTCTTGTGTGGTTTCAGAAACTTTAGAATTAATTTTATTGCCTAATTGGAGGCACTTAAACTAAAAATGGAAGTTGAACTGTTTTGTTGTTTGGTATTCTGTGGTACATTGCATGGAATGATGACAAATTGCTGAGATCCTGTGGTATGAAAATGTAATTGTTATGTGTATTTATGCTGAAGTGCAATATACATGAGGGGTTTTGGCAAGATCTCAGGGCAAGGTGGTGGTTTTTGGATACAAAGCTTCTCCTGCTCATTTCTCTCATCTGAGAGAAAACATGAGCTGCAGTTGTAAGTCACAGAACAGCTGACATCAGAAGGGACCTCTGGAGATTTTCTGGATCAGTTCCCCAGTTCATTTGGGGTCGCCTTCAGCAGATCTTTGAGACCCTGTCCAGTTGGGTTCCAAATTACAGACCCATGTAATAACAGATCTGTTGCATACTCTAGAATCAAAACCACAGCTTATTTTGAACAAGAGAGATGCATAAACTGTTAATGCTGATACTTTGCAAATAAAGCTGATGTAGCTGAGTGCTTGAGAAGTGGCTCCTGTACCCTAACAACAAAATTACTTATTAAAGATGTTTTCATTAGAAACTTTTCTAGTAGTGCATGCCTGAGTAGCAAAAATGTATTACCACTATGCACCTTAATAACTCCATTGGGCAAATGCATATTTTACAGCTATTGCCCAGCCATTTAGAGGTCCAGTGGGGCTCCAGACTGCCCATTCAAAGCCTCAGTATGTTTTAAAGAGAACTTTGAGAGGTCAATTGATTTAATTGTGCAGTTCCCAGAGGCAGCATATGTGAAAGTTGGTGTTTCCAGTCTCAGGGACATCAGGGAAATTTTCCTTTAGATTTACTGTAGATTTGTGTGGCTTTTTAGCACCCACAAATTTTAGATGGAATGGTTGTGGATGTTCAAAACCAAAAGCCAGAAGGTGAGCTTGTAATGCTTACTGGAGTAATTCAAACATGACAGCTGGAGGTTTTAGATGTGGTCCAATGTGCTAATCTATTTAATTAGTGTAAAATAAGATTTGTCCTTCTTCCAGAATGTGAAGCTGAGATAGTTTCATACAGCCTTGAATCCAGTAGCAAAGCTTTCATTCATCTTTGTCAAGGGCTACTCCTAAAACTTTCTTATGTCCAGAAGGTTAATGCAGGAGCAGTCAGGTGTCAGACACAAGGGAGGAAAGGTCTTTCAGTAATAAGGACCGGAGTGAGTTAGAATCTCCCCTAACTTAAAGGGTGAGTCCTTAACCAGGCCGGGTTTCCATTAGGAGGTTCCTCCTCTTTCCCCTGTGCAAAGCTGAGGCCGTCCCCAACCAATCACACAGCTGTGAAAAACCTCTGACAGTATGTCCCAAAAAACTTGAAAACACCCCCTATTTGCTGGAAAACAAAGGAAGTAGAAACACTTTGTTACCCTTTCAGTCAGCTGGAAAGGGGCTGATCTCTCCTTCTAGGCCCCCCTACAACCCGATAGTATTTGCTAGATGTTACACATTTTCACAATGTATACATTATTATACATCTTTTTCAGTCATAAAAGGATCTTCTGTTTCCTGCATAAACTCACTTACAATCCAACTGCTTCCATCAAAGTGTAAAACTCATAATAATGAATGAAATAGCATCAGGATCAGCCTTGTAAAAAGTAAAAATCAAAGCACAGTAACAGAATCCTTTACTGTTCAGATTGGACTCGTGCCTATTGTCATGCTGTTGGAACTTAAACTCATCAAGACCAAGCACCAAATGTGAGAAAGCTTAATTCACATGATAGAGAATAGCAAGATAACAATTATCATTGTTCTTTCTCCAGAGACTTTTTAGCTTATTTGGCACAGCAGTATTTGGGTAGTGTTTCACATCTAAAAAGCATCATTTGCCTTTGTCTAGAATGAAATTGGTCATTACAAATGCCCTGGAGTAAACCCTTATCCCAGCTCAGAAATTAAAGCAGCTATTTAATTGTAAATAAAGATGTAATAGTGCTAACTACAAAATAATCTAGCATGTGGTTATGTGCTGTGCAGAGCTGTGGCTGATGCCACAATATCTTAATAAACCACACATGGGGGATGTGCAAGCTGTAGACATTGCTGACGGTCTGAGTTCATGTGGCTTCAGCAGAACAGGGAAGGTCTCTCTGCACACACTTCCCAGTGGGAATTCCTTGCTCTGTGAGAGTCTGACAGAGTCACGTTGTTGACACGAAATATTTTCATTATTCTGCCTGAGCAGGCTCGGGGAGCGGGGTGAGTGAGCGCTCTGCCCTGCTGGCACTGCGGCTCTGCCACCTCAGCCTGGTGCCACCTGAGCTCTGCTGCTTTCTGAGGGACACCAGCTCCCTGTGATTGCTGACTGAGGGACCTCAGCTCCCTGTGATTCTGGCTAAGGTGTCATTTGCAGCAAAATAATACTACAGAAAAAAAGAAGACTCTTGAGGGTTTTTTTAGCATCCCCTGATTTCAGGTGTTACAACTTTTCAAAGTGAATATGGCATTTTATAGAGAACTCCTGCCTTGTCACTGGAATGTTGAGTATTTTCCATGTCAAGTTGATTATTTTATAGACTGGAATTTATAATTTTCTCTAGGTCTTAAGGGTGACAATCTGCTCTTCAGCTTGTACATCCAAAATACGTTTGATACCAGCTGTTTAACAAAATCTGTGTATTAATGAAAGCGGTGATGTGCCACATAATTTAAGTATTTCCATATATGTGAAGGCATAGGGAACTTATCATTAGAAATAAGAAAATTAGGATTTTTATTTATTATTTTTAAATAAGTGGGTTAATTCCAAAAAGCATTGGTAACTGTTTCAAGCATTTGGAAGAAAGTGTGTTGTGTCAGCAAGTAAGACCTGGAGCTTTTGCTTCAAAAGGTTTATATGTTTCATTATTAGTGTTTTTAAATCAAAGTATTTAGCACTTCTGGTTTCTGAGACCGGCAGAGGCATTTGGCCCTTTTCCTTAACCCAGGAGGAGTTGACACCACGCCCAGAGTCTGAAGCAACCCCTCTTCTGCAGAGCTTAATTTATTACTTGGACATGAGACTTGCTCTGTGGTCTACCAAAGGAATCAAGAGGCTCCCTGTAGGTTTACTCCTGCTTAGGTAGGAATAATTTGGCTCCCTCCCAGTCATGTCTTGATAATTGATCCCTCTGCCTTTTTCCTTAGGAGGGCAGAATGTGCTACTGCCCACAGATGCAGGCTTGTAGGACTGTGCTTTCTTATACCTTGGAATTCATGGGAAAAAGGGAATGAAATGTGTTCCTGGACCTTGCAGCTGCACAGTTGGGCTGGTAGGTCAGCTTCTGGTGAGGCCCTGCAGAAAAAGAGAGGAGCCAAGCATGGGGGAAGAGGGAGCAGAGGAAGCTGATTATGCTTTTCACTGCCACCTTGCATGCAGAACATGGATGTATCTCAGAGATATGCTTTGCAAAAAGTTGCCTTGACTTTAGGGGGCCGACTGGTGAAAGCAGAGGGAGGCACATGGTCAGCTCACCTTGCCAGTGCTGCAGTACAGTTTAGCAGACCCCTGGATTGCATTCCTGTGGAAATAAACCAGAGGGGCTCTGGGGAGAAGGAAATGTCCTGCATCTCTCTGAGAGCCTGAGCTGGTCCTTGTGGGAGGACCCTTGGTGTAAGTTCTGTATGAACTGCACCTAGCTCTGTATTTCATGATGATTTATCCCTTATTCTGTTTTCAGGCTGGGAAGCCTTGGGAAATGGGAGCTCAGCAGTGCAGTCAGCCTTGCACCTGTGATTTCTCCAAGTTGTTCTGTGAAGCACCACTAAGGATCTCCAACATACATATAATTATTCCCTTTGTCTCTGGTTCTTAAGACAAGGAAACTCTTGTCCATTCTTTTGGATGTAAGAGAAATGTGAGCTATCAGTGTCTTGAAGGATGGAGAGAGTGGTATTTTTTGTTTCCCAAGAGTATAAAAAAGAAAAAGGTCATAGTGTATGTATGTGCTGTCCCATTGGATCTTTGTAACCCTTAACTTCATGTTGATATGGTTACAATTATCAGGAATTTTGATAATATATGGATGGTTATACAAGTTTAAGTTCTTGAGCATGTGGAATATTTGCTGAACATGATCTTGTTTTAGATCCAGAGAGTGGAGATTTTAAGAGCTTGCCTTTAATACTTCCAATAAATCACCAGTTGAAATGATGAGTTTACCTCATAGAAAGATGTGAATTGCTCCTTGCTGCTTCTTCCAAGAGTTGCCTCACTTATTCTGAATTTGGAAACATTTCGAGTGGGCTGGAAATACTTTCTGAATTGCTAGATTACCCATGTATACAGGCCAGATCGGGATTCACTTATTTCCGAGGCTGTTGTATATTTATGGTAAGTTGTTGTCTGTCTGCAAGGTTTGCTCTCTGCTGTCTGTAGTTTGTTTTTGGGGTCCTGCACCCATTTCCATGTGCACCCTTCTGTCAATTCATACAGAGGAGTGGAAACTTCTGTGAAACAGTGACCTACATATGAGTGATGATGGGCTCAGAGTCTGAGAATGTGAGCTGTGAGCAGTAAGCATTTTGTGGGGTGCTGATCTTGTCCCAGAGTGCTTGAAGTCTTTCAATGTAGATGTCTTTCCAAGGGCCAGATAAAATAGGTAAATTTTAAGCATAGTTTAGGGCCTCAGTTCTTTTTGGTGTAGAAGTTTGTTGCTAATCCTAGCTAAGTCTTCTACAATCACAGAATCATTTTGGTTGAAAAAGATCCTTAAGATCATGAAGTCCAGATTAAACTACTCACAAATGTAGAAACAAAATAAATTCAGTGCAGGAAAAATTTGTGTTTTTTCAAAAGAAATTGACTGGTAGAGAAAAGTGGTTCATTCACAGAATTTCAAAGGCTATTACAAAGAGGCAGCTCTTAAAGAAAAGAAACAAAATAAATACTCAAAAATGTGGTTTAATTATGCAGTAATTCTTCTTATTGAGAAATACAATAGAAGAAAAAAGGTCACTGAGTCACATATTGTTTGCAAGCTCTAGAAGAGCAATGAAGTGATGTAAAACAGAAGAGTGGGGAGAAATTGAGCAAGATTTTGGGGAAGAAGATTTAACTTTGCCATGTGATTCAGCATAAAGAGCTGCAGGAACAGGAATGAGTGGAGTAGGACCTGCCATCCTTATTGGGGCCATTTGCTTCTGGGTGACCTTGGACAATGAGCTTGATCTCTGTGAGCTTCAGCAAATGGAAATAGGCAAAAAGCAAGCTCAAACACTTGTGGTCACTTCTCTGCAATTTCTACAGTAATCTGCCAAAAAGAAAAGAGAAAAAAGCTGAGCCTTCCAGCATCCCAACAACAAAACCAAGTGCCACTCAAATGTTTTTCATTGCCCCTCTCTGTACTTCCCTTTAGTCAAGTAAATATTCCAAATAAATGAGGCACTGTTAACATTCTAGTAATATGTATGCATAAATACAATTCCAAAATCAAAGTCTAAAAATGAAGCAGCAAATAAATCAGTGGTACTTACTTCAGGATTTCATGCTGACTGCTCGCAGGAACTAGATGTGAGGTCTACAGGCTACCATTAAAAACCAGAAGTCCCAAACTGGGACTCACCCTTATTGTCAAATGTCTCAGAAAATATCCACAGGCTTGCTGGCTGAATGAGTGACTGGAAAGATCTTTTTGATCTGCAGACTTTCTGAACTTCAGTAAATGAAATAATAGGAGTCAGGGGTTGCAAAAAAACAGCACGGTTGGTCCTACTACTGACTTCATGGTAGTCAGTGGGAATTTTGTCATTCTACCTTTTTTCATATGATGGTGGAAGATTATTTTTTATGGTGCTCAGATTTGTTCATCTTTGAGAGAGAGAATTGTATGAGGCTGTGGTCCTGTACAGAACACAGACTGGGAGAGCTGGTGGTTCATTTGTGTGGGTGTATATGCTAACTTTATACAGTGTTTACCAGCCAGCAGCAAAATCTGGCAGATCATTAACATAAATCCCAGAAAATAGGATTATTGAAGTGTTGATGATATTACCTAAGTGGCAGTACAGTGGATTCTAGCTCTGCTTTAACAGCATGTTGTGAGTGGGCATTACCCAGGTAACTGGAAATGTGCACTCCTGGTACAGATATAACCAAGGAAGACAATGGTATTTGACTTTTCACTTCTGTAAGAAAATATGGTTTGAAGATGCATATTGTATGAACAGATTTCTGTGGAGTTTGATTATATATAGCTTGTTCAAATGGTAATCTAGGAAAGCAGTGAATGAAAAATTATGGTAAAAGCACCTAGTTTTGCATCATCATAATTTCCTTTTATTCTCTGATATATATTTAATATATAGAGTTGATTACAAACTGTAATCTATTTATATCTCTTGCTTTGAAATTGTGGAAACAGTTTCTTTGTTCAAACACTTCAAATGTTCAGATACTTGCATAACACAGCAAAAAAAAAAATTGTATCTTATTGTGGTTTTCTCAATTTCCTGAACTCTCAAGCGGATTAAAATCATAGTTATTTCCAGAAGTAGTTTATTTGAGTAACTCAGACCAAATTTTCTGTGTTAATTTAGTTTTTTCACCAAGAATTGTTATATTGATAATTATGAAAACATACAATTCTAATACGTAATAGATTATGATGAAAATTTACTGTCCTGTATTTATCTCCACAAAAAATAAGTGTGAGAAATGAGGTCAGTAGCTATACAGAGGCTAATACCCATTTCTTAATGGGAATAGCAGGCAGTGTTTACACTGCATTTATTCCCAGGCAGACCTAGTGCTCTGTGTCCCTCCACATCTCTGCCTCATTTCCTGGTTCAGGCTGTCCCTGTAACAGCTCTGTGTGTGAGCTGGGGCTGTGCAGGGAAACTGGCCCTGGCTGCTCCTGGGGACATCCAATGCTTCTTTGACATTTTCCATTGGAACAAAAAAATACTGTCACCTGGGTTAGAACAGTGACATCCCAGCACCCCAAGGCTGAGGCTTTCCAGTTGTCTTTGTCAGCTCTGGATGTCCAAATGCTGACAATGACTGGGCAACAGGAGTGTGCTGATTGTGGCAGGAGTGCAGCAATCCTGCTGGAGGACTCTGGCTGTCCTTGGTGTGAGGCTCACTGAGGGTGGGCTGGTGAGAGTTTCAAAAGTGAAATAGCCTGCAGAGGACAGGTGCTGTGGGAGTGCTGCCCAGCTGCTCTGGCTGTGTGTTTGGCTGTAGCTCAGCACCAGGGATGGAGCTTTGATGGCAGCTCATCCCTCAGCTGCAGCTGCTACTTGGACTGCAGTGGAGCAGAGCACAGAGGTTCTTCAGTGCTTTCATCCTTGGGGCTTAAATTTCTTGTCAGTCACATGGAAGTCTGTGAACTGAGGCTTTTTCAGTCCTAACAAGGTTCTGCTTTTTCATGCTTCAAAACTGCGATGGGACATGGTCTCCTTGGTGAAGTCCCAACCAGGCAGGTGTGTGAGGATGAGGATGGAGAGGCTTTGAGAACAGTCTGGGATCTCTTGCAGATTTGTGCCAAATCCAGCAGTCCTACCTCAAATGATTTCAATGACTTGAAGTTCAGGTTTTTCCATTTGTTTTCAGTAGGTGTCTCTCCCCTGAACAAGGACTACGTGATTGATTTGCTGGATTTGATTTCCTCCAGTGCTAATTTCTCAATTTAATCAACTTGATAGTCACCTACCAGTTTTGGAGGAAGGAATGCTCTCATCCTTTCCTTGTTGTTGAATATAGTCACATGAAGAACCTAAATACAAACAGATGTCTGTTTTTAAAAAGTCAGCATATTGCTGAAATTTAATATTTTTCTTAGCGTCACTGACAGAGGTTTTATTGCAGAACACTCAATCTCTGGTTTGTGTTCAAACAATATTAAGAGATTGTTGCTCTACTAAAATTTGGAGGGTGTTCAGTAAGATCATTCTGCTGTATTTATTTATTTATTTATTTAGTGTCCTGACTGGCAGGAACTGGAATTACAGAGTTCCTTTGGCTACTGCTGCTCACCTTGGGGAATGGGGTGGGGTGAGTGGCCTGTGCTCTGTCTCTGCCTTTCCTGTTGCAGAGAGGAGGAGGCAACTGTGCTGAGCCACAATTTGCATCCTGTATAGGAAGCAAGAAGGTTTAGATCAGGACTCGGGAGCAGAACCAAGGGATTTCTTTGTGGAGGGTGGTGGCTCAATGAAGTGTCTTGGCAATGCAAGGGGATATGCATTGGGATGGGGTTCCTGTTCCAGAGCAGGAGCACAGGGAAAGCATAAGCAAAAGGAACCATGAAAAAGTACAGAATTTTTTCAGGTATTGTACAGGGTCATTAGCTACTATTCAGCAAAGCAATATTTAAATACTGCAAGTATGGGTGAATCTGAGTAGGTCCAAACCAACACATTTGTTTTCATGTATGCATTTTAGCTTGCTGAGGTGATTTTCCATCACAATGACATTTAAGTAGCTCCTGTTAAAATCAGTGAGAGTTATCTAGAAAATTGTTTTCAGTGATTTCTCAGCATGTTTGCAGCATCCTCATTTAAAAAAAAAATTAAAGTTTTTCAAGTGATTATAGCTAAGTTGGAAAGTTTAACTTAAAAATGTCAAAGGTCTTATTGTCTGGGGACAGCAGCTTTTGCTGCATAAATCTGCATTTGGCCAGATGGAAAGTTCTTTTGGTTGGCTGGGTTGACACATTTAGCCCTTCTGTGCCTCAAGTTCTGTTTTCATTTGGGGTGGGAGCTGGGAACACAGAGAAGATGCAGCATATACAGGAAGAAGGTGAACTTTCTAAATTAAAAGCTTTGGCTTTCTTTACTAGATTAAAACATTATGTTGATGGAAACAACGTACATTAGTCACTGGGAAATTAAAGAAGATATTTGAAGTATGTTGGATCTGTTCTGTGAAAATCAGTTTAGAAGTTGTCAGTGGATTAAGTCTCCTTGGGGTTATTGCAGGAATACTGGATAAAATCCAGTTTAAAATGAAGTCAGATTATACTTGCAGTAATATCCAAACTATGGGGTTTGCTTTTCTTGCCTGGAACAGCTGCAGATAGAATTGATGCTGTGTCTGCTTCACGAAGATGGAGATTGTGTGCAGTGCTTGTCAGGAAATCTTGCTTTTAAGAAGCAGGAAGACCCAGATGCCAGTTTTGTTGTGCTTTCTCAATCTGAGTGCTGTTTGGGCATAAATCTGCTTTAATCACAGTGATATATTGTTGGATATGATGCTAATCAGTGTTAGGGAGCAGGAGACTCCATCTGCCTGGGCACTCATTTGGCTTGTCACAGTACTTGGAGAGCATCACAGAAATTATGGGAGTACTTCTGGAAAAAAAGGAAGTTTTATCCTGATTTTGTGGTTTGTAATTTATAGAACATGTCTGGTTACTATTTTGCCCAATGCAATAAAGCAAGTCTTAGTTATGGTAGGATCTAATATGAAGCATTCTGCCTAAATTACTGTTTATTCTATCCATCATCCCTGAAGCCATGAAAGGAGAAATGTCATGATTAAATGTCATGATTAATTTAATGCTTACAATCATAAATGAGTTTTCAGTTGAAAAACTGATGAGAAAAACTTCTATCTTAGCAATGCTGTAAGCATTTTGGGAATTTCCCTGAAACCAGCCTGACAGCTTCCAGTGGAAATACAGAAGAAAAATACAGTTAATTGCTCATCTTTGCTGTTAGCTAGTTGATCTAAGCGAAGCATATTGAATCCTATATAACCAGCAGACATCCTTCTTCCCATTCCTAGTCCTGCTGTGCCAAGCCACACGTCAGTACCATCAGCACTCCGTCCACAATCACCACCCTCATGGCAGGGATTGTCTTGCAGTGGAAATAAAATATTAGATCAAGACTTGCTTTCTGACTCCAGCTGTCTTCTAGCATGCTTAGCTCAGTTGAAATACATTTCATTCCCATAAGCCATACTGTCTTTTGAGGGACTCACAGCCATTGTTGAAGAGATTCTTGGGGAATTTTCTGTGACTGTATTTGCTGCCTGCTGCAGAATGGAGTCATGGCCTTGTGCTCACAGAGGTCTTTGCAAATGGAAATGGACATCAAGCATCAGTTAAAGAATTTGACCAAACACACACAGACTGGACACACAACAGATTTGGAAAATATTTAGAAGATAAATCACTTTAAATAACTGTATGTATTGTAAAATGCAAATTATTATCTACACATTTGCATTTTTTTTTCTCCTGAAGTTTATATGGATATGTCTGTCTGTAGGTCCTTCTATCTGCATTTCTGTCATGTTGTTTAAAACCAACATGATTGACCTTAGTTGCTGTGAACTAGCTTGTTTTAGTATAAAGTCTGTTTTTGGAAATGGAGAGACAGCTGAGGTAAGAGTCTTCTGTGCTGTAGAAGTATTGAGAGAAAGAATTGGAATCCAAACTGAAACTCGCTGTTGAGAGGACTGATCTGGTGTAAGAAATACCAGCTAGAGCACCAGGGCTGTGTATTGCAGGTTTTCCATCCCATGTAACAAGCTGTGCTACTTCACATTATTTACTTAGTGGCATAACTTGAAGCTTGGAGTGTGTTCCAGTCAGGAAAAAAGGAACAGAAAGAGTTTTCTTGATGCATCTGTGCACCCCAAGGCA
Organism: Geospiza fortis; assembly: GCF_000277835.1. NCBI lineage: Eukaryota > Metazoa > Chordata > Aves > Passeriformes > Thraupidae > Geospiza > Geospiza fortis. The sequence goes on along the minus strand of NW_005054313.1, from coordinate 7,583,500 downwards.
GTGCAAATATCTGGATCAGGCTCTCATGTGCACTGGAGATGTTCTAATGTTAAACATCATGTGCTGCTCTGTGTCTGTGGCTGGTATCTGTCTACAGTAATTCCCAGTTATAACTAATACATCTTCCTCTTTAATACAGTTCATAGGAAAATACCTCCATATGTTTTGAATTCTCTTGCATCTTCACTGGAGTTCTCAAGAGTATGCTGTTAATTTAATATATGATTTTGTTCCATATTTGTGTCTTGTGTAAGCTGCTCAATATACAGGCAATAAACTTGGAATGGCTGAAGTGTTAGTGTATGTAAGGTTTATTTAGTAAAATGCTTGATAGGGTCAGTGTCCTTGGCTGTATTGTAACAGAAGCTCAGTGGGCTAATAGAGAGCCACAAAATTCAAAATATTTATTTCATCAGTAATCTCCTTCTCAGAATCTATCTGAATAGGTCATTTGCTTGGCAACATCTCTTGTTCCATAATTATTAATTCCAGAAGAATAGCAGTTAATGCAGCTTGAGATCTCCTGTGTTTTCCTCTGACTCTCCTCTGTTTTCTTTTAAAGGCACAGGGGTTGCACTGGTACAATGAGGCTGTTCCCTTGCAGGGACAGGGCAGTGCCAGTTCATGTCTGTGCTCCTGTTTCCCTGCCAAGCATCTCGGAGTTTAGGAAAATGCCAAATAAAAGAGAGTATTGAGTGAGGATGGATATTTAATTGCTTTTACAAGTCTGGGTATTGAATCACAGTGCAAAACCCTCTTGTGTTTCTTGTTAAAAGAAGAAGTGGATTTTCCCCCAAATCCATGATTATGCACTATGGTTTGGGCATCATATTGAGCAGGCTGCTTACAGGACTTAACCAGCTTATTTTCACCAGAGGAGCAGGCAGTATTTCAGAGAGGGGGAGGGTGAGCTGCTGAAAGCTTGTGTGTGCATATATAGTTTTATAGTGTTTGAGCCAGTACAGAATGGTTTCAATGGAAAATGGATAATCGTTAACATCAGCTTTTGTACAGCTGCTTTTTGGCTAAAAGAGAGGTAATTTATATTTAAAGTCTGTGAGTGTGATCCATTATTTTTCACAACAGTGTTTTGCTGAAGTTTCCCCTCTTTGGCCCTCAGATTCTTTAGTTAATAAGTCTACCTCTGCTGTTCCAGCCCAGTTTCTTCCTCTGAAAGGTCTGTACCAGGTGAACCCTAAATCACAAACTGTGCTTGCCCTCTGTTTTTGGATAATATTTGTGAATAGCTTACATATTTGGCTGCAGTCTTACTGCCAGACTTGAAAGGATTTCTGCATTACTGTGTTGCACTGAGTCCAACTTGAGATAGGGGCAGGAAGAAGAGCTTTAGCAAATTTTAAGGGAGATGTAGTGATGTGTGTCCCTCTTTCTGTGCTATGTGCAAGCATTAATTGATACAGACATTTAAAAATCACCCGCACAATTAAACATTCATTCCCTCTCCCCCCTAATTGCTTTGGGAAGAATGAATGTAACTAGGCTGGACATGGTTTATTAATTTAGCTTTCTTGAGGGTTTAAAAACTTTTTTGCTCTGTCCCAGTCTCCACTAAAATTCAGTATTGTTTTGTGTGGAGTAGCCTGGCTGCACGGACACAAAGCTAGAGGCTAATGTGCCTCACACCATCATTGTAAGATGATTATAAATTTAACACCTTAAAGTTAATTTTCAGAAAAGCGAGAAACTTCATTGTTTCAGCTCTTTGGAATGGTTCTGGTACTTTCACACAGAGGTGACTGCTGGTTACTGTGGTATGGAAAGGAAAAAGTGAAGCATTAGACAATGTGCTCTGCATTGCTCCCCTTTGATGGTAACAAGTCTGCTACCTTTCAAGAGAAGGAGTTTCTAGTTTTTAAGGCTCTACTTAACTACTATGTGATCATCCTGATATTTTCATTATTAGAGATTCATGGTTTGACCTCCAGCATCCTGTTAAGACATTTATAGTGATGTGGTTTAAGGAGCACATCTTAGGTTGGTAGAAACTAAGGTGTTTCAGGGTATGTGAGAGAATTTGAAGCAGTTGCAGCATATGTCATTACAGAAACTTTAAATTAACAGCCTGAAACACACATAGATGGGTTTGGTGTTTTCTAGGCATTTGAGGTAGCAGTTACTTTGCGGGTTGCTTTTGGTGTAATATTTAAGAGAACAGGTGATAACATTTTTACAAAGATTTCAAAGTGTTACATTACTTTTACTGTACATTGCTCAGGCTGTAGATACTTTCCATGTATAACTTTGGGGACAGAAAACGATGTACTTTTATTATGCTTTCTGCAGTCCAGAATGAGAGGTAGAATTTGCAAGGCTGTGAATTTGCACAATTTACTGCTTTCCAGAGGAAAAAAACTAACCAATTGGAAATATTTTTACAATTAAGACTTTGTTTCTTGGTGCAATTCTCTGGGACAGAGTCCAGACAGGTGCAAGAAAATCTTCCTTATTTGTCATTTTCAACTCTGAACATCTGTGTATCTAGGACTGCACTTGAACATTGACATTTCTTTGGGAAAAAGCTGCAGAGAGAGGTTTGTTCATGCAGAAACTGTTTGTGTGAATGGTAACAGTTTCCTTGATGGAGAACAACAGTATCTGAACAGGTACTGCATGACAGCAAATATATTTCGAACAAAGGTGACTGCTGTGTCTATAATAACTAGGCACTATGGAACGAAAAATAAGTCAATAAATAAACGTAGAAAGGCTTGTGTGCTCTGTAAGATCTGAGGTTGGGAAATGGAGCCCTTTAGAAGAGCACAGTTTGTGCTTGTTCAGTTTGTCCAGTGCCAGTCTTCAGTGGTGGAGATGCTGCAGTCTCCAAAAGCAAATGGTGCTTCGTTATTCCTTCGTTACTCCTTCCAGTGGAAGTCTTCTGTAATGTGTAATATAGATTTCCATGGTACAGCTTTGGGCTCTTACCTCCTGTCTGGTTCACAGTACACATAGGAAAGCTTCTATTCCCTTTTGTGTTTTATCTTTACCTAGACACTGTCATCCCTTCTGCTTTTCCAAACCCCCCACTATTATTTGAATCTCCCCCCTTTAGCTGTGTTTACTAGAGCTGTGGTCACTCACTTTCTCCTCTGGATTGTCTTCCCATGGCCCATCAGAATGGACAGTGCTGCACTGTGTGTTGGTCTCTGCTGTGATTTGCACATTGCCTTCTGGTTTATACTGACCCATAGAGTGTTTGCTTTTCTTTTGTTAAGTTCACACCTTCAGTGCCTCACATTAAATGGCACTGTCACTGCTCCAGATTCCCTGTAGAATTACTGCTCCTTCGTTAGTTTTTCAGTCTGTGTTTGTGCAGGTGGTTGTTCTGTCACAAGTGTAGGATATCATATCAATCCCTATTATATTTCATCCTGCCTTTTCAGACTCTTCCCCAAGCTGTCAGCATATTTTTTGAGCTCTAATCCTTCCCTCCAGTACTGCTGCCTTTCCCAACTTGGCGTTGTTACCTGTGAATCTCTCTTGCTATCACATCATCTACCTCATGCATGAACACATGAGCTGGAGCTTTATTTGAGAAAGATCTTGCAGATTCTTAGTCAGTAGGTACCAAAACCAAGCCAGTGAATTACTGAGTAGTAATGAGTAATAGTTTTCAAAACAACTTTACACATCCCTTATAGTAACTTCCAGATGTCATTTTTCGCTGAAGAAGTGTCAAACACCTTTGAAAAGCCAAGCTGAATCACAGCACTGCTTCTCTTGCATGCAGAGCCTGTTTGTAGAAGGAAATTAAAAGGGTTTGACAACATTTTTGTCTTGACACCTCCATATTGGTTTCTACTGCTGTGCTCGGAGGAGTGGGATGTCGGGTGATGCCACAGATGAGTACAGGAGAGGCAGATCCTAGTTTCAGGATAGAATTCTCAATGTGAAAATAGTCTTTTACCAGACACCCATTTGCCCCTTGGCTGAGAGAGATATGGGAGATGAGACAACTTTAGCTTTGTTGTTCTGAAATGCTGCTGCTAAGAGCATGGAGGCTCCAAGTGCTGCAGTCAGAACTGGTGGAGCCCAGCTGGCAGCATCAGGGAGCAAAGCTGCCTCCCACTGCCATCCAGTTAGATTTTCCCTGAGAAAAGATCGCTGAGTTGGTGCCCTTCAGGTTTCTGCAGGAATCTTAACATCCAACAATCAAGGCATGCAAAGTTTGAAAACCCAGAAGAAAAATTAGAAGCAAAGTTGCTAAGAAATCTGGTGTCTCATCAATGATCATTACAGCTTTTTATATAAGAATAGTCTTAAAAATGAAATGTAATGTGAAACACTGAATGTTTAGGGTTTTATCTGCTCCAGAAGGGAAGCAGCTTTCAAGTTACTGACTGAGCTCCAGGTCACTGGCATCCTACTGAAAACACTGCTCTAATGAACATTCATGTTTTAAACTGATGTTTATGAGAGTGAAGGAAATAAATATCTTTGAGTATGTAAATAAAAGCACAGAATGTTTTAAGTAATTCTTAAGAATTTATTTGCCTATTAAAGGACTGTGGCAAGAGGCCATGGAAACTTAATTAGGACATTTTGGACCAAATAATAGCTATATTAATATTGAAATGGGTACAAGTCTTTTTTATTATTTCAGAAACACTCCTCACCCCACAATAGTATTTTTTAAATCTTAACGCAATCTGTAAGTGTATAAGGCTCAGTCAGAACCTACTGATAAGTATTTCCCAAGGGGCAGTGACAGTGAGTCTGGGGCTGACTTTAGCTGCTGCTTGTTTCTCATTTCATTCTTTCTGCTGAGGCTCCTCAGGTGGTAATTTCTTGGTGTTGTTCCAGAGCAAAGAATCTTCAATTAAAAACCTTAATTGAAGTTTAATAAAAGCAAAAACTTAAGAAAAGCAGTTTAGTCTCTTTTCTTGCTTTTCACATTGATCCATGTGTATCCTGTGTATATCAAGTATAAAACAAGTATAAGCACAGGCCCTGTTCATGTCAGCATAGAAGACTGTGAATGATGAGGCTGTCAATCAGAGGGATATTAAATGAGTCCAGGAACTGGATTTTTGGGATAGGGAAGCATTTCTAAGTGATTGCTTCCTCTGGAGACAGCAAGGAAAAAGAGGCAGAGAATGACAAGGATTTTTGTGAGTTCATCCAAAAGTGTTTCTCTAAGAAATTTTGGCAAAATCAGTCTGTTTAAAGAAACTAAAAAAAATGCAGATTGAGATAACTGAAAACATTACTATTATTGTCTCTGAATTGTGTAATTAAAGTAAAATGAAAGTTGATTTCTATATGCAATGATTTAAAATATGTTGTGTTATCATTTCTTGTAAATAAGAAAGCATTTAGACTGTAATACAAACTGTACATCTCAGAGCAAGTTTTGTTTAAGAAAGAAAATTGAGAAACAGCAGCATTGTGTTGCCTCCTTCCCCTGCTGTCACTTTTTGCTGCTTGGTCCTTCTTTATGCTCATGTTAAAGAAAGCTTAGGGTGCACTTCAGTGAGGAGTGCATGGAGAAGAGTGTGCCAGCCATTGACACGAGGCAAGGCTTTCTGTGCAGCCTTGTTTGGAGTTTTATTAAATGCTAGAGATTTCAGTATTATGGTCTTTTCACGATAGGCATTACTTTGGGAGTTTTTAGTGTTCATGTGCAGGGTTCATGTTTTAATAGGAGAGAGACTTCTGAGACATTTAACTTTAAATATGCTTCCTTAAGAGATGGCTGAAAGCTTTTGTCTGGAATGCTGCTGGGGGAATCACAGGCCTAAACTTGAATCTTCTTTCTTCCCATCTACCTTTGGCACTTATTATTCTGAAGTGTGACATGAAGTCCTCCAGCTAGAACAGATTTGAATAAAACTGACCAAGCTGGCTGTGGGAGGTCTGAAGGCAGGATTTGAAGGTGTATTCACTAAAGTTGCCAAAGCACTGATTTATATAATTTAACATTATTTGATGTTCCAAGTTTTTGGGGCTACTAGTGTGCTGATGGAGATAAAATCACATTCCAAATTACAGATCTGGATGCAAGCTGAGATTCCAGAGGCCAGTAAGATTCTAAGACAGACAAACAGAAATAGTCAGTTCTTTCCAACTGTAAGGCAGACAGAAAGCAGTATCAAGTTCCTTCCAGAACATCCCAAGCTAAGAGCAGTTGGGAATGATAGCTCTCAGTGTCCCTCAGGAAGTGGTCAGCACTTCGGGGGATGGAGCTCGTTTTGGTATTCTTTCAGATGAGAAGTTGCACTGCATGTAGCAGGTTTACTTCTCTGATTAGTGCCCATATAAATCAATATATAAATCTGGCCAGAAATTGAATTTGTTTAGACTAGTTGTATTATTTGTCCTCTTTGGTTTTGTCTATAATAGTATGTTTCCTAAATATTTTAGTTTTATTTTAAATAAATTCTGTATAATATCATTGCAAGAAAAGGCATCTTTCATGAAATGTCAATAGTTTATCTTGTGATATTGTCTTATGAGAGTTTTATTGATACAGTTTTAGCTGTCACTGGATATAAACAGAAACAAAAAGTTTTGAGCCCAAGCAATTGCTATTTGGTTTTCTTCTACTTACCTAGCCACATCTTAATAATTCTGATTTAAACTCTGGGGGCTGCTCTGAGAAACCTCACCAGAAGTGCAGTGCACGTGAAGCTGCCATGCCCTGCCTGTGCTGAGGGCCAGAGAGGGCAGCTCTGTGTGGCTGCTGTGCACTCTGGAAAGTGTAAGTGGTGGCTTGTAAACCAGATAAATGCCTTTTAAAAGAGCTTTCACTGATGGAGAGCTTTGATCTGTTTGCACAGGCCAGTGGAGACATCCAGTGGCCACTGCTTGACAAGTGGTTGTCTCTGGATTGTGACTACAGACACATGAAAGGCTGATGTGAAAAAGACATCTTTAGGAGTTGGGTTTTTTTTTTTCCCCTTTAAATTCAGAAAGGAGTTCCAGATGTAACACAGTAAAAACTGCGGTCTGTGGAAGAAACTACATTACCTGGTTATGTCATTTAAAGGGGTGCTGGCCAGGAGCCTCTGTTAAACATTTCACTTGTGGCAGCTGTACTGAAGCCAGCAGTACTTACTGGTCAGGTGCCCATGTGAGCCATTCAGCTGAGGGCTCTGCTGCACTGCAATTTCATAGAAGCACATCAAACTTAAATCTTTGCTGATTTTCACACATCCAGTTGAGCAAGAGAGACTTATATGCATGTGGTTTTATGAATTACTTGTTTCTAGTTGGTTTAATTTCATTGAATAATAATCAACTTTCCAGTTATTTTTAATGCATGACAGTAAATCTGTAAGATATTATTAATAGTTTTTTAATGACAGAGGGGTTTGGGAGGAATGGAGATACCAGGGAAATTGAAGTAAAGGACAACATTTGCAAATTTCTTATTGCCTTAAACATTAATTATGAAGACAAGTTCATGGAACATTGTGGCCTTTAGAAATATTCTGTTCACTGAAGAGTAGAAAAAAAAAATGGTTCATTCAGGTAAAAGTGAGGAATTTCTTGGGATGGTATTTTCCTTTTGGGCTCCATGCTTGTTAAAATGTATAAGCAGGTTCATTATAAAAGTTAGGGTTTTTTTTTCACTTAATATCAAAACCTCAGTGCAGACAGTATTTCAAATATATATTAAATTGTTGAGACAAGGTGAAGTAATAAACATCTTTATTACATGAGAAAATGAAAAGTGGAAGTAGGAAAAAAAGAAGGGCAATGTTCTTCCGTCACTGGAATGAAGAATGGAAAATGTTTTTAGAAAAAAAATCTGAAGCAGAGTAATAAAGTTTTATAAGAAGTTAACAAAACTGAAAGGGACAAAGAAAAAAAATAAACACGACCCTTTCTGGTTATTGTCAAGAGATGTTCCCTAGCCTAATAAGGACAAAGTATCAAAAGAGACTCAAATAAAGCAGACCACATCACATTACTGTTTCTTTTGGAGAGCCCAAACGTAGTTACATGATAATTATTTCCTGGAAAATGTTTGCATATTGTTATTTAGAAATCTGGCATATGATAACTGCTGTAAAAAGCATTATTCCTCTGACCACCTCAAAAACTTGTAACTCTCCATCAGTGGAAAACTAGCCTAATTTGGGATCAGTTTTTTCTCACGGACCTTATAGTCTCCTAAAGTGCAAAGCCTGAGCTCATGCTCCAGTCTGATAACTAAGCCCTCATAGTCTACTAGCCTAAACAGGGAAACCTTAAGTAAAGTAGCTCTTCTTTCTTGAAGGCTTTTGTAGAGGATGTGGTGTGTTTCATATGCATTTTCCTTCTTTGTATAGGAAGCTGTGTAAACTGGGTTGCCTGTGTTTAGTAGTAAACCAACACTTGCCATCTACCCCAAGCTCCACAGGGGATCACTGCTGGATCAGTGTGGAATTGTCACATTTAGCTGTTCCTGGCCTGGTGTGGACTCTACAGTGGAGCTGCCAGCTTACAGCCACAGCAGAGTGTAAAAGAACCAGAGTTCTGCTGTCATGTGCTGGACCTGTCTTTGTTTCTCTGCTTGTGCATGTGTCTTGAAGCACTTCCTGTATGAAAAGAAAATCTTCAAGGGGCCTTAAAGATCATGTAGTTGCACTCCCCTGCTGTGGGCAGGGTCTCCTTTCACTAGACCAGGTTGTTCAGAGCCCCATCCAGCCTGACTTTTAGCACTTCCAGGAATGGGGCATCCTCAGCTTCTCTGGGCAGCCTGTGCCAGGGGGTCACCACCCTCACAGTGACAATGCTGGTCACCTGCGCATCTATTGCTGAAATCCCACCCAATCTCAGCATTGATTAGCTTTAGCTAAAGGAGATGTTACATGGATTGATATTAGCACATCTCTTAAAAGTTTTTCCAGTGTCTGCTATGCTTCATTACACTTCCTGTTTAGCAGATTCATTGCTTTTATCATGAGTAAATACTGAATTACAGCCCATGGCAAGCTGGGCCCTGAAAATAACTGAGCTATGCAGAGACAACTTGTTCCTGGAACAATTGCTTCTGACACATCATGGATGAGTGTATCTTGGCTTGTTATGGAGAAGCACTGAAGTTGACTTTACAAGGCAGTTTGCACACAGAATGAAGCCTAATTTAAATTTGCTTAATCCCATAATGTAGTATTAACATGATTGTGATATTTGCTTGCCAAGAGTGTGCATGCCACTTCTGTGTGGGCACCCTTGAGGCACGTTTCTCAAATTGCACAGCTTGTTATTAACTATTTTTAGATGTTTAGGCAAACTTACAAAAACTGACAAATGGTAAAAGCATTCTGTAATGTTTTGTGGAGAACTAGACCTGCTATGTAGATAACAACAGGGAGCCTGGATCTCACATTAAATTAAGATTTGGACTAAAGAACCATCGAGGAGGTTTTGTATATTCCAGTCCCTACCTCATGGCATGAGGAATGTGAAATTCCTATATGGTATCATTTATTCTGATTGCACCTACAGCCAGCGTTATCTGTGGCAGATTTAATGTGCGTGCTGTGAGAGGCAGTACGTGCTCCAAGCAGCTTCAAGTCTTCAGAGCTGAGACAGAAAGGAAGAACTTGGTACATACTTTAAGGACAGTCAGTGTACAGTGTCATTTAGTTTGCTGATCGCTCCATTCTTATTTGATTTGGGTATTATTTCCTGGGGTTTTTTTTTGGTCTGTGGCTATTTTAAATTTCCCTTTGAACAACTGAATATATTATTTATCAAAGGTATTGTGGTTGAAATGCTTTTTCTTCTGACATTTTTTCCCTAAGAATATCATTAGATTGCAGTTCCGTGCACTGGCAAGCTGCCTGCTGAGCTCTCTCTGTATCTCTTCGAGCTCGCTGTGGAGCAGCTCAATCACAGCCTGGCCTCCTCATCCACCACGCCCATGTGCCTCCCCACAGCCTTTCCTTGGGCAGGGGCTTGCCGAGGGTGGCAGAACATGTTGGAAGAGGAAGCTGAAGGAGGGGAAGAGCTGACATGAAGTACAAATGCCCTCCCACACACGCTGTGGTGTGCAGGTGGAGGGTCAGAGGCAGAAGGCCTGGCTGGAGAGTGGGACACGGGGGCTGTGCAATGCTGAGGGATTCAGGTTGTGTGGAAGGTGGAGCACGCCAAGGTTCAAGGTCTCCACACTGGGTGGTGGCCATGGTGTCCAGCTGTGGTGATGGGCCGTGGTGACTGTCTGTGGGCTGTGCCAGCCCTGTCCAGCCCTGGGAAGGTGGCTGGAGCAGGGCCCCTCAGCATGGCCCCTCAGCATGGCATACCCCTCAGCTCAGTGCTAAGATTTGAAATGCTCTTTCTTGATGAAATGCAAACAGGTCTATTCACAAACTCCTGCAAGTAGGGATATTTTCGAAGGGGTGACTTCCTTGCCTTGTTTTACCGTGCACGGTTTCTAGATTTGGGCAGGATGTTTTGTGAGGACTTTAATTTCTTACACTTTCATGTAACGAAAGGGCGTGGGATGAGGGTGAAATTTCGCAGAGGGGCTGGTTCGCCTGGCGCGCCAGGCCGCGGCCGAGGGAGGGCAGCGGCCCCGGGGCGAGAACAAGAGAAGAACGAGCGTGTTCAGCTTGGGAGAGATTTAGTTTCTTTTCTCGCTCCCGGGCCACGCCGCATTTGGTCCGTGCCCGGCGCTGCTCTCGCCCTGAGGTGCCCGGGCCGGGCCGGCCTCGCCTCATCGCGGGGACACCGTCTCGGGCCGGGAGCGCGTTGTGGGCTCGGATACGCCAGTGCTTGCTTTCCCTGTAGTGGGATTAAAAGACCAGGCTTGATCTTTGGCTGTTAGCCTGTGAATCCCGGTGAAAGACACTTCTCCCTTGCTCACTCGTGCTTCTCAGCGGGCATGCGGCTGCCGTCCCCTGTGCAGGGCCCGAGGAAAGGCCTCAGCCGGAAATGCTGCTGGAGACACGCTTTGAACTCCAGCCGCTGGCTGTAGTGTGATGACACATAAATTACTCTTTTGCCGTCTAAAAATGTGTAGATATGTTTGACAGTTGAATTTTTCTCCTCAAACTTCTACTGCACTGAAATCTGCAATGAAACGTGTTGATATTTGTAGTTTCAGTTTGATCAGTAAAATGGATCTTAGGAGAATGGTGGAAAGTTTTCACTGCAATGTGTGCTGTGTGATGTGCACTTTGTAACATGTGAGGTCTTGGTGTTCTTATTGGGGACATGGAAGGCAGTAGAAATGTGCTGTGGTCCTGCTTTAGCATGCCTGGCTTGTATTCCTCATAGGGAAAGGTGGAAGGTAAGTTTCAACAGAGGACTTGGAAAAAAACCAACTCCCGTGTCTTGCAGTTTGGAGAAGACCAGGATGTCCCTGAGGTGCTTTAAGCTAGTTTGGTAAGGATGTTTTAAGGAAAATACTGTTTTTTTAAATTTATATACTTTTTCAGTCTGTAAAATGAAAACCAAACATTGCATGTTACCAAGATTGTTCACTAAAGGCACCTCCTTCAGTTAAATCAATAATGAATATGTCTGGCAGAACCTGTGTGGAAACATTAAATTTCACCCAAGTTCACTATTTAATAAAGGGGGGATAAGGTGAGACTTTGCACAAAGACTTGGTTATGCTAAGGTGAGCTTGGGAATAAAAAACAAATGCACTAGGAGGACATGTTAAACAGTACCTGCATAATTAACTGTCCTAGAAACTGTGCCACACTTCAAAAGAGTTGAGTTTTTTTTTGTGGAAATGTGTCTTGCTGCCAACGAGTTGGGAAGATAGATCCTTTTGTGGAGTGTGGGATCAGCTGACTTGGGAGTAAAAAATTTGGCCTGTGTGGAATCAATTGCCTCACAGCTCTTTGTTTAATTGACATTTTATGTCCAATTGCCAAGCCAGTAGTGCAGCTTGACCTACCACCTAAACTGTAAAACCTCAAGAGTTGTGGCAGAACACAGGGTAAGGGAGGTTTTTTTACTAGTGTGGTGTCTTGTTCTACATGGGAATTCTAAAATGTTTGTTCTGCTGTAATTTCTCTGCATCTTACACAATAATACATAATGCTTACATAAAATCCTTATGGGAAATGCCTGTCATTCAGCAGGGGCAATTCAGTTAACAGATTTTGCTCTTTGTAGACAAGTTTTTTTCAGATCATTCACATTTGAGAATGTTGTCTTTAGGTGGCGTGGTTGGTGTATGCCTTACCAAGGCAGTACCTTACATGTACTTATCGAAAGAATCTGAATATTGAGGGCCAGAGGGTTATAGAGTATGTTTGTTGTTAAAGCCTGATTTGTTTTTTTGTGGTCAGAGACAGAGACTGTTCTAATACTTCTTTTTGTATGAGTGGGAATAGTTCCTGGTGAGAAAGAATGAAACACAGAAATAATAAAATAGGAATTATATTTTTACACAGTAAGTAATCTCAGCCTGCTTGGGGTTGTTACTGTGCTGCATTAGCAATGCAGTAGCCTGACCTATCACAGCAGAAATGAGGGATTAGACAGATCAGGAAAAAATACCATGCTGCAGCGGGTAATTTTTTCATCTCCAAGTAGCACAAAACTTTCACTGGGAACTAGAAGGCCAGCTAATAATTTAAAGAAAAAGTATTTTAAAGTATCAAAACTATGGGGGAGATGGTGAGAGGAAGAATATGGCAATGTGAGGCTTCAGGATACTGAACTTAAGGGAACAAACACAGAAGATAAGGACATTTCAGAAACCCTAAATGGTTTGTTTGACTTGATTTTAGAGAATGGAAAGATAAGAAAATGTACTCTCCAGAGGTGCTGCTTGATTGCTAGCCGTGCATGTTATGAAAATGGGACACTTTCAGACTGAGAAAAGGACAAGTTGACTTAAATTGTAATGAATCACTGAAACGGGGTTATATTTATTTGAGAATTCTGAATATAGTTATGTGTGAAGTGATGAAGCTGCTAAGAATAAAGCTCAGTTTATCATTAGACCTGACTGTTACACTTGGAGATAGAACTGCAGGAAGTACCTCAGTTTGGTTTTGTTTGGTTTTTTTGTGTTGTTTTGTTTTGACTTGGTTTTGGTTTTGAGGGGGTGGGGGGGTTGGATTGCTTTTTTTTAATAACTAAGTGAAGTTATTGGAATCAGAAGCTAGTGAATCTAAAGAAAAGGTAGCCAGTGGATGGATGACCTAGTTGAACATGGCATGGTTTCTTCAAAAAACCCAAACTCAGTAAACAGATCTTTGACCTGTCTTAAAATGAGTAGATGTTTTTGTGGGTTTTATCAGAAGAATGCCAGACACAATACATGGTGTATATGAGTGGCAGTTAAATAAGTTCGGCTGTATGAGGGAAAATGTAAGATACAGAATTGGTCTGCATTAATCCTGTATCTGCACAGGGGGTAACTGAAGTTGAGCTGAAATTTTGGTACAGAAAACAGTTGTTTAATATATATTTGAAGTGATTGCTTTTATTTATTTTGGCTTTTTGTTATTTCTTAGCTGAAGATTCAAAAATACACTGAAGTCAAGGAGAAAATCTTGTGAACAGCATGTTTTAGCATTAAATGAGGGCACATAGCATCTCCTTTGCCACCTAGATTAAATAGGAGGTTTCAGATTCAGTATAGGGGATGAGCTGAAGCTTTATGAAGGAATTTTAGTTCATTATTGTGGCAGCAATGAAAGCATTGTCATAAAAAAAGATTTCTGTTTGGACCTTGCTGCCACTGACTATCAGCACTACTCTGGGTTGGAAAGAAGCTGAAGATACTGTTATGTCAGTTAGCAAGTGGGTAATAAGCTGAGAGCAACTCTGACCTGACAGATGATTTGCAACAGAAAGGCTACACAAATGTGTTAACAAACCTGATAGTGTAAGATGTGGGGAGTGTTAGACTGTATTTGCTCAAGGAACAGATTTTCACAGGGGAAGCTAACATGTCTTGCTTCTTGTCTTCTGTGTTCCTCTCACCCTGAGTTCAGTGGACTGATTTCCTATTGCTTCTTGCATGTCAGCAGAAATCACAGGGTTTTGAATGATAATGCATTTGATACATTTTTGAAAATGAAATTTAGTGGAATAGAAGAGTTGAGTTGACTTGTAAGAGTTGAGTTGTAAAAACTAAGATAACAAACAATAGAATTTTTACAAATGTGCATCTGTCTTGTTTAAAATGTTTCTCAGTGCTGGATATTTGTATGCCTGATGGACCTGAACAGACAGGGGACTGTAAGTGGGCCTGATTTGATGCACACCCTTCTGATGATGGTGTAATTTTTCTGACACTCAGGAGTTACTAAATGCCATAACACGTCACTATGCCTTAAGAAGATGAACCAGCAGTGTTTTTAAGGAACTAAAAGTACTCTTGGTCATTTAGGGAAGTGTCAGTCGTTAACAATGGAGGTACTGTTTACACTGTGTGATAAGGTGTGTTGGAATGCTTACCTGGGAGTTGGTTTCTTAATCACCGTTCATTTGATGTGGTCACTTACAATGCATTGTTTGCATATTTGTTTCTTCCCCTCGGACCTTACTGCTCGTTTAAGGAGCTTTTCCTTTCCCAATCTACTGCTGTGCTCTTGGTAACGGGGCTTTGCGTTGTGTCCACAGTGAAGGGGAGTCAGAAGTGTGAGCTGAACTGCCGGGCCATCGGCTACCGCTTCTACGTGCGCCAGGCGGAGACCGTGATCGACGGCACCCCCTGCGAGCCCAACGGGACGGCCATCTGCGTGGCGGGGCAGTGCAAGGTAAGGCAGGCTGCCTCAGCTGCTCGAACTCAGCAATGCTGCCTTAAACTTGCACATTTTTAAAAAATTTTATTTGTATTAAAGTAGATGTGAAAAACATTAGCTTTTATTATTGCAGGTTGAGGGATTTCTTAACTAACATCTGTGTTTACTGAGAACAAACTAAGGAGTGCTGAAGGGATGGATTTAGGATTTTAGCCCCAATTAAGGTGTCTGCCAGTGAGCTTTTTCCAACATATTTTACTTTCTACAGAAGAGGTTTTTTGAAAGAACCAGAGCAAAAAAATTGAAAGCTTAAATAAGAACGAAATACAATATCTTTTTCTGATTCAGTTTTAGAGTGGAGATATTTTTCAGAGTCTGCAACAGAATGGTTTCTTTTGATTGCTTTGTAGCTGCTTGTAGTCAAACTTTTCTGATTGGGCCATGTTTGCCTCAGGTCTTACTGGCTCTCCTTTTACTCAGCAGTGATGTTCTCTTAGAAAACAATTGAGTGGTTACATTTCATGGGTTCAGAAAGAGCTGCTGTGTTGACTTTCTGCCATCTGCTGTGTAAATTCCATTTGCAATGAATAAATACAGTTTTTGCAAGATGGTAGCAATTTTAAACAAAATGTTACAGTGTTTAGAAAAAGAATTGTAATCTTTCAAGTGAGCTTAGTGAAAGAAATAAATTCCTAGTGAGGGGCATTTGACGCTTGACTGATGTTTCCTATATGTGTTGGCAAAAGCTGCAGAAGTGGCTCAGATGTGACTCATGAACTCAAATAGTGAAAGGTCAAGTTCAGTTTAAATAGTTGGTTTGCCAGGGGAAATCACTGATGAATACAGCCTTGTCCTCTGCATGTCCCAATTCCTCTTACTTGTGCACATCTGGACAATGCCATGTTTGTCTCTGTTCTGTTTCTTAGTACAAGCAAAGCCATGGCTTTGAATTTCCTTTCTACAGGATAGATCTGGGTGAAGTTGGTTGTGCTTTAAAGCTTTCCTTGATCTAAAACTAATTCAGAAAGGGCCAGAAACTTGTTTTAATTGCATTTCTGATCTATGACTCAGAAAACTGATAATTGAGTTGTATCTTACAAACGTATGGTCTCTATCACCCTCTGTTGGACATTCTTTTACATTACCAGAACAATAATATCCCTGTGTCACAAACCATTATCTATTTTGTTCCTAGGACCATTGTTTTTGGTTAGTATTTTCAGCTTACCTTAAGAGGAAAAAAAGATGGAAAATGCTGAAATAATAAAAGTTATTTAGAAAGATAGTAAAGAATATGATGTATGAGATGAAATAGTTCTTAAAAAAACTTGAAGTGAAAAAGCCCAACTGATTTAGAGTATTTCATTATAAGAACATATTGTCTGTCTGTGACACTGTCATAACTGGCACAAATACTAACCCAAATGCTGCAAAAAAAGCTCACTTTTCATTGAAATTATTGTGTATTCCCTGAATCCTAATGAAATTAAAACTACTTAAATTAATTAAATACCTTAAAAGTAAAACCAGACAAAGCAGGAAGAATGGGGTGATACTCTGCCTTTGCAGAAGAAAGAAGTAGAACAATGATCTTGATAATCAGCTGCATTATTTCTGTGTAAGTTTGGTTTTCTGCACACTTGAACAATATTATTTCTGATGCATTTTTTAAGTGAACACGTTTTCCTTGACAGTCCTATTGAGTTGCACTTCTGTTTTTTTATAGTCTTTATTTGGTGCCACAGCTGGGTATTCCTAATACACATGCTTGGAATATGTTTCGGTATTAGTGAGTAGATGTTGTTTTTGTAAATACATTTGCTACTCCTCTTCTAACTCTACATTTTGACAGTGCTATTAAATTAAAGAGTGACTGCCAATGGGACTTCCTGCAACTTGCTATTTAGTCACAAGTGTCTGTTTTCTTCCTTCAAGATTTTTTATCTTCTTTTGTGTGAAGTGTGTGTATCCTTACATTTCTTCTGGAGACAGTGGGTTAGTCCTACTCAGTAACTTTTAATCTTGTGAGAAAAATGCAGAGAGAAGACAGAGGAGACTTTAATAAACAAGCTAAGAGAAAAGAATGTTCTTAATAATTCTGACCTTGCCCATAGATTGAGAAAGTGCCTCTAGGGCAGAATGTTGCATGTGTCGTTGCATGTGCCTGGGACTCTCCCAGTAGGAGAAGCCGTCCCAGTACCTGGGCAGGTGTGAGCACCGACTCGAGGTGGTTTTGGAGACAGAAACCTCACCTGGGAGCTGTGAAGAAAATTGCTTTGGCAGAGATGATGGTTACCACGCGGGGGCGCGCTTTACAAAGGATCATTCAGCATTTTGCCCAAAATTCTGTTTGGGTGGGAATGTAGATACCTCTCAAAGGTGCGTGAAACAACTATTTTTTGTGTCCTGATTTTTATATTGCATTTTCTCTTGCAATGTAGTTTGTTTTCATCTTCCAGCTAACTGCTGACGTTAATAAAAAATATCTAAGCAGTTTTAAAATGCACACTGTAACTTAAGTAACAAAAGGATTGGTAATAGAGATTTTACTTGCCTAAAACAAAGAGTGCATCAGCTATTGAAAACCTTGCAAACTTTCTAGGGAGGTAACTTGTGTCAGCTATAGGAATCATAGCCAACCATGCTAAATCTCCATCAGAAAAGCAGGATGAGGCAAGGAGCTCCTATTTGGAACTGTGCTGGTGTGTGCTAATGTCCAGGTAAGATAACTGTAGATGACATTATTGATTTAAGTTTCCTTTGAACTGGTGTGAAATCTGGTGGCAGGTGGTTGGGAGTAGCAAATATTCAAGTTCAGATGAAATGACTAAGCGCTGGATCTGTATATTTGTTCTTTTCCTATTGTCCAGCAGCCTCTTGTTCTGGAAAAGACGTCACAGTCTAAAGGATGGAGCTCCTTACTCTTCCATGGAGCTGCTGTCTGAATCTATAGTTCTGCTATAAATGACCCAGGAAAACAGACCTTATCAGGATCAGATGTTGCTTACAATGGCATTTAACATTTGAAAAAACACCAAACCAACAAAAAACTCAAACCAACCAAAATGGTATTTCAAAATATCTTCATTCTAAAAGGTTTTTAACTGCTTTTGTCTGTGCTACATACATAGCACATGTCTTGGAAAAGGTTTGTTTTGCTTCGCTTTGAAGCAAAAGTAGGTGCTGAAGTGCAGCATAGAATGGCTAATCCAGATTCTGGTTCCCTCTGTGCTGCACATTCTGTTCTCCTGTCAAATGTGGTCAGGAATGTCTTACCTGCTATCAGAAGCAGCTTGAGATACAGCAAAGTAATAGAGTGTTGTGTACCTTTATTTTGTTCTTATTTCTGCAATTTTAAAAATAATTTTTCAGGTGCGGTTTGTCTTTATAAAAAGGTAGAGTATAATCCTTAT
This sequence comes from Geospiza fortis, assembly GCF_000277835.1. Classification (NCBI taxonomy): domain Eukaryota; kingdom Metazoa; phylum Chordata; class Aves; order Passeriformes; family Thraupidae; genus Geospiza; species Geospiza fortis. The sequence continues at coordinate 7,565,418 of NW_005054313.1, read as the reverse complement.
CTGCAGTATGCCTTTGTCTTCATAGATTGGCTGACAGTAGAAAATACATCCCAGCTTTGAGCTTAATTGTATCACTAGAGAAGTTGTTCTGAAAGCAAATACTGTTATCTCTAATGATTAAGTGACACAAGTAGGGAATTTTATTATCCTTGAGTTATGCTTCTCTTTGAACTAGTTTGAAATCGATGTTGAAAATGATAAATCCAAAGTAAATCTGAAAATAATCTGAAGTTTTCATGAATGCTGGGTATACAGTGGAGTAGAAAATAAAATATTGCATGTTGTTGGGCCTTGGTTTTTTTCTGATTAAACAGTTTGATGTATATCAGGTTCAAAGTGAAGTCAGGTGTTTATGAATAATTAATTATTCCCTAGGTTGGAATAGTCAAATGATCACTCCAGCTTAGTTTTAAAGAAACAAGAAAAGTCCTGTGGGACAGTGGTATAAAAGGAGGCTGGGAGTGTTCATGAAGAAACATTCAGTAACACACCAGTCCCTTCACGTGGTTGTTCATAAAAAAACCTGAACTCATGATCACTGTTTTTTGTTTCTGAAATATTGGCTTTCTGTGATGGAGAAATTAAGTGTAGACAAGAAAAAAGGAGCTTGGATAAAAACAGAAAATAAGTGTGGTCTCAGCTATTCCTTTTTCTCAGTCACTTGCCAAGTATTCCTGGATGCACTCTAACAAAACCAGCTATGGTAGCCCGTAGGAGGGTAGATTGCAGCAGTCCTGCCTTCACAAATGAGGAAACCAACAAAGAGCTGTGTACTCCATACCATGGTGGAGGTGAAGGGTTTGATGTCATGTCTCTTATGCAGAAATGACTAAGATGTAGTTTATGCCTTTTAGGTAACCAGTAGAACCAAACCTGGTTTGTGTTACATTACAGCAGTTCAAAGAAAAAAAAAAACCAACCAAGAAATTTCAACCAGTTGAAATACATTTGATTTCAATGAAAGTTTGGGAAAGCAGTTGTAAAAGAGAGTCATGTAGCTAGTGCAGGACCCCTCTTCTGAGGTTAAATAGCAGAAGGAAACAAAGTAATTTAGATTTTATTGTAAAGAAACAAAGAGGGGTGCAGCAGAAATAACATTCTAAAACTCACATTTAAGGGATCTGTTAAACACCTGGGCAAGCCAGCAGTGGGGAGAAAGCTATTAAGAAGGGACTGGCTGCATAAGTATTCATTCTTGTTCTCCTATTTAGAAGAGGGGTGAAAACTTAGCAATTACTCCTGCAGTATAAATGATACCTTTTGCTGTTAATTGGCTGAATTATGTTTCTCATCCTGGAAATGTTCAAGCCATTTGACTTTCAGCATCTCATTGTGATGCTTAGCTTGGGGCTCCCAAAAAGGGCTTTTAGATTCCTCTCTGCAGAATGCTTAGAAAGATCCTTGGTTAGCTGCCTGACAGTAGAGATTGCCAGCAGACCCCCTCAGACAGGTGGTGACATGGGAGCATCTGAATTTGGCTCACTGACCCTGTGTTCTGTGGCAGTAGAGCCTCTGAATGGGCAGCATCAGCTTTGTACCATTGTCCCAGAAAAATTCTGGAAAGGGGAGCTCACTCACTGTGGGGGGTGGTGTGTTATGTATGCACAAAAATAAAAATGAAGAAGCTGTTCTTGAATTTATTGTTGTCTGCTAATGTTCATACTAGAAGACTGTCACTGTAAACAGTCACAAATCATTTTATCATGATAAATATAAGAAGAGCAAGGGGAATAAAAAAGAATTGTACAGCATTAGAGCAAGCTTGTGTATCACATATTTAATGAGAATTCTCCTTTGGTTGTGTGCTTTCGCTCTGCTTGCTTGCATGATGTCTGTTACTAGAATTTAACCTGCAGTAGAGTTGGAATGTGCAGTAAAACTTTAAATTACTATACATTAAAAAAAAGACATATGTATGTTACAGACAGCTTATTAGCAGATTGATGTGTTCTCATGGCAGGTGGGGTCATGAAGTAGAAGGGGGGCTATTTATGAACATCTGTGAGGTGAAAATAAAGGCTTTCATGTGTGAGGATTTATGAGGTGAGTGCTAAAACAATAATTGAAACAATAAATGGAATTAGTATTCATTTTAATTTGATTTGTTTTGGTACTTTCACTGTCACTTTCAATCCATGCTGCCTCCTGTGATATCTGTGGTCTGGAGAGCAGGTTTTTTTCTTTGTTTGCAGTTGTACTCCCTTGTGCTAGCAGTGGTAGCTGTGTTGACTAGTGATATTTCAGGCCTCATCTAAAAGTCAGAGTTCTTAGAAATACAGTATGGAAGTGTATTTAAGTGTATTTACTGCTAAAGGTTTGTTCATATTTTTTTTTTTGCAATACTGTTATACGTGATGACAGGTGAGTATTGGTAGTATTTTAATTACTGTTACCGCTGATAAATCACTGATTAAATGAAAAATTTATTACAATTCAGTAATTTCAGGAACTTCAGAATTTAGGCACTAGGACTTTTGCTTTGTTAATTATAATAAACTATTAGATGCCAGTACCCAGAAGTTTTAGTGAAAATAATTTTTAGAAAGCGAGGACAGTGCAGCAAAATGTTGTCTGACCTAAGCTGATTTTTACTAAGAAGCCAAAGAGTAAGTTAATGCTTAATTTTGTTTTGATGACTTCTAGGAGCAAATTGAAAATGCTAATAACTGTAACAGAATATTCCAAAATACCTATTATTTAGTCAGGAAACTGAAACAGCAATCTTGGAAATCTACAGGAAATTAAGTATTTAGGTTTTGTTTTCATTTAACTACATTATAATATTACTTTGGAGCCTGGAAAGGGTCCAGTATGTTTTTAGGCACTTCTGTTAAAACAAAGATTACAATTTTGGTAGACTGAGATGGGCAAACTTGTCACAGGAATAAATAAATCCTTGGGAAGAACATCCACAGAGGCTCTAGTTGTGTGTATGTATCTATTTTTCTTTTTATGCGGCACTTGTGCGCGCAGATATAGATGACCCAGAGGAAATAGTTGAGGAGCTGCTCTGTTTTAAAATACGCTGGAAGTATTGACTTACTGTGTTAGACCAAAACTGTGAAAACTGTAACTCTTGGGTTGGGCAGGTGCCACTGTGTGACTGTCTCATGGAGAGACCGAGTCCCTGGGCTGGGCAGAGTGGCTGCTTGCTTGTTTCAGAGAGCTGCTGTGGATGCAGATCCTTATTCCAACCAAAGTACCCAGGCTGCTCAGCAGTGGATTTCCTGTGGGACCTTGGATATTTGATTTGCCCTCTGGTTGTTGTTAGTCCAGCTTGTGCAAGGGCACTGAGTGTCTGCCGAGTGTGCAAACTGCACCCAGAAGCTTTTTTTGGATGTTGTAGCCCTGTTAAGAGCCAGTTTTTTAACCAAGGTGGAGCCCAGTAGTTTTATGCCCTCCCTTGGGTGGCTTGCTGGCAACTGGTTCTCATCTCTTCCATGTGATACATCTTTGTCCCAAATGTGTTTTTAATGTCCAGATTCTCCACCTCAAAATGAGAGTTATGGGGCAAATCTTTGCTTCATAGGATTAATGGGATTTGTTTGTCCTAATGCTAGTGAAATGTACTTAAGGCCAAATTAACAGCAGAGTGTTGTGTTCTCTGTAACAAGCTGGGTTTGTGTAATTTATGTATATTTTGACCATACTTGTCTGCAGGAAGTTGTGCTTTGCCTTTCAGCTAAACAAAGGTGGGAGAATATTCTCAGGGAAGGCAAGAATCTGAGTCTTAACCCTTTGCTGAGACCAGGGTTTGAATTTTTGTGCAGCAGGTTCATGTTTATAATTTAGATACAATTTAGTTTCACAGAAATCTATGCAGAGTTCCCTTCAGTTTAAATTTCACATTAGGGTTTTGAGCTTTTTTCAAAAGTTCAGAATAAAAAAATATCCTGGATGCCATCTGGTACCACCTCAGTCTGTGAAATTTAATAAGATTGGAGATTGAAAAATGGTGTACAGCTAGATCAAAACGAGCTTGTTCAAACTTGGTGAAATTGGATTTTTAACAGAACCTGAAATCAGCCAGATTTTTATATGGCTTCACACTGAAACTGCCTCTACAGCTCTTTTTTCTCCCCACAAGTGCCAGGGTGTCTGACTTTTGAAGTCCTAAAGAATGGAGTTACATGAATGTACAATAATTTAGTTGTTCATTTAAAGTAATGCAAATTTCCGTAATTCCATGTTTGCTGAGAGAAATCACAAACTGACAAAATCACACTTAATGGCTCATACTTCAGAAAACAAGTGATATGAGCTCAAAACCTTCTTAAAAACTCTATTGGTTTGCAAGCCCGTGGCCTATTTTGACATCTCAGACATTTTATTATTGCAACAATAGATTTTTCCTATTTGCAGCAATAACATGAAAACTTGAACAAAACAGAAATGTGATGGTATTACATAAGACTGACATATTTAATCCTTTTTATGGCCACAGGCTTCTCTCAGTCACAGGACTACACCACGTTCTTGCTGATGAAGAAGCAATGCAGTGTTCTGGGGTTCTGACAGTACGGTGTCTTTGAACAAGAGCATTTACACCTTGCTCAGTGAAGTCATCAAAATGCTTGTGAATAACTTCCTGTTCCCTCTTTGTAACACAGACACCTAATCTGTTCAAAGCCTCCTGTAAAAACCTACTCAAGCACATGCAATAAAATCGATCAATTTTATTTTTCAAGTATGGTGTATTTAAACATGTCAATAATGTTTGCCACGTGACATTGTTGGCTTCTAGTTTGAAGCAGCTTAATGTGGCACCTGGGTGATTTCACGAATTGAAAATGTGGCCAAGGTTAAAGTTGTTGTGTCCGCAATCAAGTGATCCTAATAGTTCACTGGGAGTGCTTTAGTGTGGTTTGCCTTGTGTGTAATTTTTACAAATCCTGTGAAGTGGAAACCAGAAACATACATATATATGTATGTCATAGCAGGGAAAGATAAATTTGAAACAAAAATGTGTTTTTTTTTTTAAAATACAAAATGTTTTTACAGATACTGCCTTTTTCTCTCCATACTAGAGCTGTGCCTATAATTGTAGTAACTGCTCTGTTGACCTTGCAGAAATCAGAAATGTCAGACTTGTTAGTTACTGATATTGGACTGTTGGTGATGCTATTTATATGTAGTCTGCCTTATTCTTATCAAGGTCATGAACACACAAGGAACTGTGGTGACAGAGGTGGGAATGTGCAGATCAGTTTGGTTCCTGTGCAAATATGAAAAATATCTGCAGAGTTCTAGTGGGCAACTTAAGAAACTAGTTGTGACAAAAAGCAGTCCTCTAGTTCCAAATGTTTCTGTGACAGAGGCACTTTCCTTCCCTTCCTGTCTGTGTTTATTCCCTGTAGCCCAAGCTGTCGAGGGATGTGAACTTTACACACGAGTGTAATGTATTTCTGTAGATGTTTCAAGTGTGCCTTGGTGGTATCTTGCAAAATGCAAAGTGGAAGAATTGCTTAGCAGAAACATTTTTGAAGGGGGCTAAGTTCCTGCTGTGATGTTAAATGCATGTTCTTGCAAAAGAGATGCTTCTTCTTCAACATCATCTTGACATAAGATTCCAGTAAATGAATGTAGTGTTGTTTTCCTAAAAGGCTGTTTGCCATCATACCTGAATGACTGATTTGTACCCTTTAGCACACACAGGTTGACCCAGTTATGTAGAGTGCAAAGTGCAATGAAAAGATGAATTGGAATTCTTTGGTTGTACCTTACTTGGTGATTTTGTTGATGATATTCAGAGCAGAACCAAATCTAGACAGTTCTGTCATGGATTTGCAGTCACACAGGTAAGAAAGAGCCTTCTGTGGAGGAGATAATGGGGAACTTTGGAGTCTTACACAGCTTGGGTAGTGTGAGAAGGAAATGTTGGTTTCACACACCTGTGCAGTATGTGCAGTACAGCAAATATCTTGAAGAAAACATGGTTTTAAATCAACTGCTGTTTGCTAAGGTTAGAATGTGCTTAGGGGCTGGATGTGACACTATTGCAGATTCCCAGAAAACAGTAACCACCTGTGACTATGAAGCTTGTTCATGTCAAGTAGGAAATAATGCAGCCTGGAATTGCTGCAGCTAGAGACTCAAGATAATAGGTTTGCCTTCCATTTGCTGTGGGTGAGAGGTTTTACAATTACTGTAGTTCTGTTCCTCATTGCAGTAACTAGCTGTAGCTTGAATATTGATTTTACTCAAACTAAAAAATTAAGTTTCCTAAAAGAAATCAGCCTTTTGGAAAAAGGTCATCTTTTTAGAATAGCTCTTAATTTTTCCGTGAACTTTCATGATCCAAAATAATATGAACAAGAGGCAGTGACACTGTTCCCTCGAGGAAGAGAGGTAGCTGATAGGGGGAAATTGAGTAAACATACTTATTAGAAGAGAAGCCAGGCCTGCATCTCAACAAATTCTGCAGCAAACTGATGAATTTTTAGCAATCTCATTGCTGCTGAAAGCTATTTTAGGCTAAAATTAATTAGTTCCATTAACTATTGTGCTGGGGCTTGAGATGGTGACCTTAGGAAGAACAACAGAAAGATATCTTGGACCTCTGATTTCTTCATCTGGTCCATCAGGATTCAGGACACCTTTTCTGTTGTTGCTGAGGAAAATGTCACTTCAGTGAGAATACTCCAGGCAACACATTGATAATACTGGAAAAGTATCTTGTTTTGATTGGTTTCTTTACTTTTTTTCCCCCCTTTTGGGATGCATTTAATGGTGAATTGTTTCCTTTCTGGCAGGTTCTTGGAGCAGGCAAATTTTTAGAGTGATGAATGTCTATGCTGAAGAGAACATTATTATAGGGGGAAACAATGAGGTTCTTGGAGCTACCAGTAATTCTGTAAAAACAAATAAATTTTATTCGTTCGCCTTGAAATTTGGTGCAATAAACATGCATGAATTTTTTCTGAGCATTACTATCTAGTATGTATTACATGACTTCAAAAAGGATGTGATGCCATGTAGGTTTTTGGGTGTGCCTCACCTTCCCCCTGCTTCTGGTGCCATTTGACTTCAGTGATTCTACATTGCTCAGATATATTTCTGTATTTTAGAGACTACATTAAGCTATTTTGATCAACACTTGAATTGTCTTGAGGTAAAAGTTCTACATTTTTGTCTTACTGAATATTTTTCTTCAGGGGGTTCAAGCCAGATGTACTATGCATACATAGAGGTAGTGCTTTATGTGAAGTAGAAATGTGGGTTTGGGTTTCCATAATTTTCAGTACTTAAATGCAAAGACCACTGTGTCTGAATTTACCTTAGCTATTGCAGAAGATCTCTTTGGGGTTTGTGTTGCTAGACCAGTCTCATTTTGTTACGCTTATGTATGTGACCAAAGCTGAAGAAGAACTTGGCTAACCTTTCCCACATTTTTAAAAATAGAAGTCCTCACATTCATGCAGTTATTTCATGATTTAAAATTCTCATAAACAGTGCATGTAAAAAAAGTTTTATGTAGTAAAATAGTAGAAGGACTGAATGTGAAATATTAAGAGGTATGAAAGAATAGACATTCCCTAAAGCTTATTTAAATGACATGTGAACACAGGCAAATTGGTCCCTAAATCTGGGGTCTTAAAATATTAATTTCAATGTCTGTTAAGAGGGAGGAAACAACTGTTAAAATATATTCAGGTGGCCTTGCCCAACCATTGAGTATTATAAGGTATTGTCATCTCGTGCTGTGCTGAATGGAGGAAGTACTTATGCACTGAAACAGTATGAGTGTCTGAATAGCTGGCTTTTAGAACCTTAGTTGGTATGGTGACCTGCATGGAAGCATCCTAAAATATCTGTATTCTGTAAGACCAGAAAATAGTCATAATTGTATATATCTCCTACCATGGCAAGGCTTCATTTTAAAGGGATTGTTGCAGTTTATGCTCATATTTCAAGAAATGGAGCATGACTGAAAAGTCTTTGACCTGTGGAAATCCTACCTGCATGAGGATATTGTTTTACAGCCTATAGAATTTTATTAAAACAAATAAATTTTATTACTGCAAGACTTGTTTGTTTAGAGTTGGCTGTATGTGGCAGATGCAGTTTATCTTACGTGCCTGAAGTTTGTCAAGTCCCTTTGCCAACACAAAGTCCCAGTGTGATGGACATGACTTCTGAACTCTGCAATGTTTGCAGTGGGCTCCTAGACTGCTCCAAGGTCATTCACCTCTGTTATGGGCACTAATGAATTTGTACAGCTACTGAGGCTAGACTGGAGCTTGGAATTGCTTTTGTAGGGTTCTTTCCCCATCTGGTACATTTATAAAGCTTAAATTTCTATTTTCTAGGAGAGCAAGACATTTTTTTTTGAAGTTACTGTTTTGCAAGTAGTACTTGTACATTGTGGCATACATCATGGATGCTTTACTGCTACTGTTTGTGCTGCTGGAGACCAGATACTGGATAGAACCAATTAAACCAGTCCAAAAGGAGATTATAAACAGCAGTGTTAACTAACTGCATCTTGCTGGACTGTAAAATGCTTGACTTCTTGTGCAGGGCTTTTTAAAATGTGTGCTTCCAATTGTTATTGCTTAACCTTTCAATTGTACCAGATACTTAAAGCACTGGATATTTCTTTACTTTTCAGGAGCCATTACAGCAAACTATGATGTATTTTCTGTGAATCTAATGTATTAGGAGTTTAAAGTCTCATGTTTTTGTAGTTATATTAGTGAAAACAGTGCTTAAGAAAAGCTTCAGGCTTATTTTGCACTATGAGTCATTGTTAAAAAATGGGTTCATCTTATTTGTTTTCTCCTGCAAGGCACCTTTGCTGAGTAAAGTATAACTGAAACTTGATCCCTCAGAAAATGTGTTTAGTTTAGTTGTTCTTCTAATGTTAAACTTTCTGGTAACCATTTTATAAAACCACATAAAAATCTTACCAGGTTTTTGGCACTTAGACATGACAGTTCAAATGGCCATTCTGAGAGAGAAATAATTATTCTGGTTTTATGAAATAGAAAGCTTTTGGGTTTGGTTTTTTTTCAGAACCTTATTATCTTTATCTACCCTGATTATTAAGAAGGATGAGGAGGACTCATCAGTCTTGGAAAAATCTCACTCCTCATGTATGTTTAAATCATCTTAATAATCTGAATGAAACCATTGCCACTTCATATACTAGAGGCTCACATCTGCCTTTGTCACTACTCTCTTTTGAACATCTGTGATGCAAAGGGGAGGAAGTTGAAAGTCCTCAGTTTCACCATTTCCATTGTGTCCCAGCCCTCAAGTTTTTCTGTCTAACATGCTGTAGAAGTTTAAGCTGCAGGACTGAATTCTTGATTACAGAAGTGCACCTTGTTGAAATTCTATTCCAAATTTAGACTTTGCATACATTGTTCTAAAACTATTTATTATAAAGTTCAACCCAATAACAAGTGAGGGAGGTGTCAGTGCTTAGCAGCATTGGAGAATTGTATTCCTTAGTAACTGGAAAAATGACGAGAAACAGCATAAACACACAAAATGCTTATGGCTTTTCTTTTACTTATGATTTCTAACAACTTCATTGAATGAATATTCCTAAAAGTGCTCAATTTAGGTTTGAAAATATCTTGGTAGAATTCAATAACTGGATTGCCAGCTAACTCTGATTGTTGGGACTTTCTGTAAGGATAGTTAAATTATTTGTTATGTTGTACATATTTCCTAGAAAGCTGCTGTGCCTTCTTACAGCTCTACTGAACATTTGTTCTCCATTCTGTTTTTTTCCTTTTTAAGGGCTTGGGACCAGGCCAAAGAGCACAAGTATGCTTACATGGACCTTGATTTTTAAATGCATGCCTAACTAAGCAAGTAAGCAGTCCCATTGAAGTCAATGGGATTAGGTGCATACTTGGAGTTAGGTGCAGGCTTAAGTGCTTTGATGAATTGAAGCTTTGCTGACTGACTGAGTCTTGTAACACAAGAAAGCATTTCCAAGCACAGATATACTAATGAAAATGCTTTACTAATGTATCTCACATGGATACAATCAGAAACACATATTTAATAGGGGAAAAAGTTACAGTAGATGAAAAAATAGTTAACGACGCAAAATCCCTGAGGAATAGTGCCCACTGCTGTTGCACTGAAGTAGGAAGTACAGCATCTGCAGCATTTTTTTGTTTATTTCAGTGGGAAATAATTGCAGCAAACCTAACACAGAGAGCTGTGGTGGCAGTAGTTTATCAAGTCTTGAACAGCATCATTCCAAAATCTGGCAATTACTCACATGGGGCTTTTGGCTCTGTATTTTTACTGGCTTTCTGCAAACTAGCAATTTCCTTGAGTGATCTTACTTCTGAATGTAACATTTTCTCTGGCTTTTTAGTGGTTCCCAAGCAGAAATCTGTATTTGGGTAAACAAAGCAATGCTGTGACTGTTTTCCAGCAAAAAGAGAATTCATAGAAACTATAAAGCAAATCAGTCTGTTTCTGAACTGGAGCCTTTGAGAGAGATCTCACAGCTGTGTAGTGATCAGCAGATCCTATGACAGTGAGAGGATGTAATCAATGTGTTCATTTGCAGTCAAACCCATGCTTTGCATCTTTTCTGCACCAAAGCCTTGCATGCCAGTCAGCCTTCAGCCTTCCCAGCTGTGGGAGCTCACCTTTGTCTGCTGCCTTTGAAATGGTGTCTTTTGATTGCTCTGATTGTGTTTGTGGTGGCAGGGAAAGCCCTGACTCTGCCTGGGAGGGGAAGGCCAAAAGCCATGACAGGACAAGGAAAGCTGCTTTATTCCTGCAGCTCCCTGCTGTCTGCTGCTCTCTAAGAATAAAGCAGGAGCACTGACCGGGCCACAAGGAGGCTGTGAGCAGGTGAGGAAGGAACCCATTCTAGCCAGGTTGCTCAAATAACTCCCCAGACAGGGATATAAGAGATGTTTCCATACCCAAATTTTCTCTGTTGCCATGGCATGATAAAAATAAATATTGTTCAGGTCTTAACTCATATGAGCATTTTAAATCGTCAGTTTGTGCTTGTGCACATACTGTGAAACCAGATGATCTTTTCTTAATCTTTGAAGACTTGGTTTTTCTGGAGACCCTTTTCCCCCCTCTAACAAGCCTATTTAAGTAACTGCACAAGTTTACAAGCAAAATCAAGGAACTTTGCAAAGCCCTAGAAGGTCTTTATGGGTCTCATGAGGGCAGTGGCCCCTACTTTGAGACCATCTGCTGTACACAGTATCAGGTACTATGTAATTGAATGCTTTTCA
>NW_005054313.1:7551873-7554153 GCF_000277835.1 Geospiza fortis | reverse complement strand
TAAACTTGTAACTAACAAATAACAAGCCAAAATTGGCTGAATGTTTTGATACTGTTTAATTGCTCTTTGCTGCTGTTTCTGACTGAATTTTTCCTTTAGGAAATAAATATTCCTTTAGGGAATAACTAGGTTGTTGCTAAGGCTTTTGAGAACAAAGATGTGTGTTGAAATCACAAGGTTTCTCTTTTTCATATGTGTTTGACTTGGGGACTTGGGAAGTTTAGGGAAATGCATAAATTTAAGTTTGGGATTTAATAGTGAATCACATTAATTCTGTGAACAGCAAAGAATAAATCCTGTTTTACAAATTCTTAGATGGTGCTTCTATGTATTTGTGGAGTGTTAGAGGTGTAAGTAAAAGAGCATAGGTAGATTTTTAATCTGTTCATACTCCCAGTGGAATACTGACAGAGATTAATCTAAACCAGTGAATTTTGCAAATGTACCTGCAAAAGTCACATCAGGTTTCAGTGTTCTGATAGACCCAGTTGTTTTTTTCTAGGTACTTTGTGTCATGTACTTCTGCTGCAAAACAAGTAGAGCAGATAAAATTACGTCTGTAGGGGTTTTTTTACTTGTCTGAGACTAGAATGTGTAAACCACTCTTTTTCATTTTAAGCTCTGCTTCCTTGGAACTTTTTTAGAATTGCTATTTTGGGTTGTATTTCTGATAATATTTTTAGCACAATATAATTTATCTTGATAGTTTTGGCCCAGTAGCTGAGTAATTTGATGTCAGTGTAGCTATTTGGTCTTTATAAATGTCTTCTGTCTTAATATTCTGACTTCTGAGCTTTTCAGTAAATCACATTTAATAACTGCAGCCTTTTCTCATGGACTGGTATATTTAAGATTCATGCTGCATTATTCCTGATGGTTTTGATGAAAAACCAGGAAGCCTGTGATCAGTCTGTTTGTTGAAATGAGCCTGGGTTCAGAAACACTGTTGGGTCTTTTGCCTGTTGGTGGTACCTGGTGTGGTGGAACCCACAGGATGACATGCCTGGCTGCAATGGCATTTTGTAAAAACATTTGGAGGTGCAAAAAGTGGGAGAACTGACATTACTATAAGAGTGGTAAACTTCATAATAACCTTCTGCTCTAAAAACCTCCAGAACTTAATGGATGATATGAAAGCCAGAAGTCAGTGATGCATGCACATTTGTTGAATTATTTTTCTTACACTAAGCATAGTCTTATACTGTGATTTTGATGCAGTGAGTATTGAGTTTGTTTCCATGTCCTGATCCAGAAGGTGATGTGGTGTCTCTGCAGAGAGATTTAATTCAGAAGCTTTCTTTCCTGTGTTTTTACTTTATTTTTTCCTTTTTTTGTTTTAGCCTCTTGTAAGATAATAGTTAAAATCGCACCCCTGAGCCTGAGGTATGCATATGACATCCAGTCAAAAAATTTTCAGCCAAAAGCCTCAGGCGCTCAAATAATCTACTTCATCCAGTCAAAAAATTTTCAGCCAAAAACCTCAGGCGCTCAAATAATCTACTGCTAGCTTGCTTTGAAGTAATCTTTTGCCATGCTTTTTGGCAGGCAGATCCAAGGTTTTTTGGCTCATGCTCCTTGCCATGCAGAAGCTTTGTAGCCACATGATGCTGATCCTGAGTGTGCCTGGTACTTTGTCTCAGAAAGGCATGTGGTCCCGCTGTTAAATTTTACACCTTTCACCCTTGCTCTGTACAGGGAAATTTGGCATCTGGTGAGTTTGAAGGAGGACAGAGGGAGTTGCACCTGCTGCAAAGTATCATGTAGGCATTTCTTGAGAAGTAACTGCATAGAAAAAATTGCAAAATGTATACCATCTTTGGCTGCAAGGCAGCAGTGCTCAGTGGAAAACTAAGCAGGAATCTCTGGATGTTGCTCAGTGATGTTTGTGTTGAGTGGGTGCACTGATTTATGAAAATCTTTTGTGGAAGTTTTTACCAGTAAACCTCAGTTTTCACATGGTGGACAATTATTTCAGCAGCTGTGCCTAGGGCTGTCATCTAGAGAATATTATGGTTCTGAAAGCATTTTAGCATGCCAGCCTTCTACTCAGGAGTAATTAATTTCTATAATAAGGTTTTAGAAGGCTTAGTTAGTAGTTTACAGTTTACTGTGTTCAGATTGGCTTTTTTGGAATCATATGAACCCCCCAGTGACTTGAGTCTCTGGTTAATTCCTTGGTGCGGTTGCCAGTGAACCTTGTGTGGAGAAACCTGACTCCTGGCACAGGAGGATTGTGTTTCCCAGGGCTGGTACAGCTGCACAGAGCTCAGCTCAAGCAGT
>NW_005054313.1:7516067-7551863 GCF_000277835.1 Geospiza fortis | reverse complement strand
GGGCTGTTTGCAGGGCTGCCTCAGAGCCTCCAGGGGCTGACAGACCCGAGAGGAGGAGGAGGAGAAGATGGGCTCATGTGTTCTCCTCAGTTCTGAGGGTGCTGTTAAGGAAAGCTATGCAGCCTGCTTGTAGGGTGGGTATGTTGGAAATAAAAACCCAGATATTTTTCAAACTTTCGACCCCATAGCATTTGGTGCATGCTTTTTTATGTTGAGGACTCTTGACAGTTTGTTTTTTTTTTTCCTTTGAAGATCTTTTTCACGGACAAAGAAAGAATAAAAATTCAATTGCATACAAAATGTAAAATGTCATCAGGAGTTCATTTTGAACACAGTTGCAGTCTTCCTGCACAAACTCTTTTCTCTTTATCCTATTTGTTTTTCAGTGCTATGCCAGCTGTAATAGCTCTGGGCATAAGATGGGTAAAAAGTCTGAGATTTTTGGAGATGTTCCTTTTGGAACAATGGTGGAAGCCACTTGCCAGCACAGACCTGACCCAGTAGTTGCTGGTTTAGCTTGTCACAGCTAAATTATGTTCTGTACTCAGAGCAGATCCATTGAACAGTCCCCTGGGTGTCTCTGCCTTGCACAGCAATGCATGTGCTGGTGAAGACCTTCAGCACCCTGGGAGATTGGGGTCCTGAAGTCCCTGGTGCCTTGCTTAAAAAAAGTGTTCCAAGTACTTACTCGTGAATGCTTTGTTGGGATTTTGAAATACTGAGCTGAATTGCTTGCTGTAAAAGTAGTTTACATTTGTAATTTAAATTTTTTTATTTATTCTCAAAATAAAGAGATGCTTACTCTCCAAAGAGTAGCACTCTCAGAAGCACATGAGAAATTTAATGCTGAATACAGGGAACAGTAATTTTTGACCAAAGGATGCTTTTAGAGATCTTTTTACATTTTTGTTGCTTTATGGAAGAGATTTTCTCAAAGCGCTGGGAAAGATGAAGACAACAGATTTGCTGACTTGCAGTAGGATCTCTGGGTTTTTTGCACTCAGGTGCTTTTGAAAATTTCCCCAAGGGCAAGGTGGGTTCTTGACCAAATGGATTTAATCAACTTCTCTTTGGATTTGCTAAGAATTAAATATTAATTATTGAAACTTTAATGTGAAATTTTAGATGAAGTTTTACTTTCGGAAATCTTTTATAGCAGTGCCTTGTTCCATGAGCAGATCTGTTAGTGAATTGAAGAAACTCCAATCTCACAGGGTGAGCTCCAGTTTTCTACTTGTCCTTATCTTTGATATCAGTGGTAATCCCTTGAGGGTTGTGAAGGAGCCATTCTTAGGAGCTCTGTGGGTCAGAAATGCATGTCCTGATTCTGATCACTGCCACTGATCACCTCTGCTCCCCAAAGAGGAAGGGTATATATATGAAAGTTGATGTATGTTTAGGAATGTCTTTTTCTGTAGCCATTGCATCTGTGCAGTCTGTGTCTTACTGCACAGGGAAAATGTTATTGCCACCCACAGATTCTGTTAGGAAAGGATTAAAAGTTCAGGAAAACAGTGGAAAAGCAATATAATTTTTAATTACTTGATAAACTACAGGTCAAAGCCTTTCATGATTATAATGTTAATGGAATATCATGGTTATAGTACTTTATCATGGTTATAGTGTCATTTACAGAGAAAGAAAACCTCTTTCACAATTGTCAGTAGAGAGAACCTGGCCTTGTTTGTTTCTAGATGACAAAGGTGTTACAGCCTGGTGCACAGATTTTGTATTTGACATTTTTATTTGTTAAATAACTAAGTTAAGGTGTTCAGTTGAGTTTTGCAAGTACGTACTTTTATTGTTTTATGAAGGGTAGTTCTTAAAAGCATTCTTTAATTTTCCATTTTTTTGTTTTGACCATTTGGCAAGCATTTTAAATCATGACCTGAATAATTTTATATGAGCTTTCTCAATATATCCTGAGATAATCCCTTCAAAAGTATTACTCCTAATGACTTTGCTTGGACACAAAGTCCTCATAGTAGGCAACTAAATGGATGTTACATTCCTGTTTCACGGGATGCTGAGAAGAGGCACTTACCTGTGAGTTCACACTAAAGCAGTGAGAGTCTACTTCTAACCCATTTAGTTCCTGCACCTTTTTTCATCATCACACTTGTCTTCCAGTATCCCCTCTCAGTTCATCATGAGTATTAGTCAGAGTCCTTCTCCTCCCACTTGACTCCCATCTTTTCATTAGTAGCTTCTTCCATTCCATTCCTGAGGCTGAGCTTTTGTTCCTAACAAGGGTTACCCCTGCTGCAGTTGGTGTTCTCTGGCCTCTTCTTACTCCTCATCACTGCAATGTCAAAAGTCCTCCAGGAACGTTTTTCATTTTAGCCAAGGGACCACACAGCTAGAAAAAAATCTGCACAGGGAATAAGAACATAGTGCAAAAAGAATCTAATCCTTTGTTTTGCTGTTTTTAATGGCCCTTTTCTGTGCACACTTAGGTTCAGCTGGAATGTTCATATTTGCAAACCTGCAATACAACTGCGCTGCCCTCTTGTCTTTCCACAGTTCTAAGAAACCCTTTATTCACTGTTTCCTGTGTAGGGTCTCTTGTGTCAGGGGATGGGTAGTGGATACCTTCATGACCATGTTTTTATCTAGTAATACTGGTTAAAAAGTTATCACTCTATAGACAGCTACCTATTGTATACAAAAACAACATTGGGAATAGTCTGTAAAATATCTTAAGCTAGCCTGGCTTTGGAAAGTCTAAAGCATTTGGGTTTTTTTGATGGAGCAGTGAAAGGTGATTAGATCACACCCAATTAAAATGCAAAATTTTTACTAGCTTATCATCAGCTCAGACAAACAGTAACTTTCCCAATGTTTGAGTTCAATTAAAAATATTTTAAAATATCTATCATTTGTTGTAGTCATATTGTACTTAAATAAGCAATAATGACATCAGATGTCAGCCTGAATTTATGACATTAATTGCTATTATAAGTTGCTCTCCTGCCCTTATTTTTTCTGTACTAATCCTGACTTGTGCTGGAAAATGAATGAAACTATAGTTAGCTGTTAAAACTGTATAACCAAAAGTAGAAATCTGATTGGTATGAGATTATATTTTATAAGTGCTAGTGCACAGCTTAGAAACAATGTGGTGAAAAGTCCAAGTTTTGAAAACATGGTGAGGAAAATGCTGATAAAAAAGTTTGTATGTGGTAGACCAATCAGTGTAGGTTAGAACAAACAAAAGTCATGTGCCTGAGTTAGCCAATTCCTCTGTCAGCCTGACAACATGAATGTCATCAGTGTATATTTCTTACATTTAAACAGATGCTAAACTGTCCACAATGTTCTAAGTCTCTCCATGGCTGAGCTCTTTGCTGCCTGATAAGTCAACTGAATTTATTCTTGCATGAAGTGAAGTATCTTAAAAGTGCAGTGTTGTGCTCCTTCCATTAAGTCAACAACTGCCCCAGTGTTGTGTGATACTGGGTAATCCTGTGGATTTCAGTTCAAAGGTTGCCTAGTTTTGCCTCTTTAGTTCATCAGAGTTTGATGTTTGTGCCAGATTTCGTTCTGTTTGTTGAATAAAATAATGTAGAACACAAGACATGAAATTAACACAAATATCAGACTACCAAGGAAAAGAAGTTATTAATGTATTCACATCAACCACTTAATTACTCATTAAAGTAATTGGCATAATTTTTCATACTATATTAGAAGAATATTCAATAGACTTTCAGTGACATCTGTCTGAAATGTTCCCTTTCTTTTTTCAGCTATTACAAAGAACATTCTGTTTAACTTTCATTCTGGTTTGTTTGCATAGTGACAGCAGTCTAAAATAATTTCCAGCTTACTTGCATATATATACAAAATTTCCCTAGTGTCACCAGCTATTTGATCACAGAATCATGGTAGCTGTCCTTGACAGATGGTTCATGCAGAAGCTTATCTCAAGCTGTGTAATGTGAATTTTAAATTAATCTCTTCAGTTTTCTTGGTTTGTATAGCACATGCTCTCAACAATACACATTATCCTGCACATATAAACTGTCAGCATCAAATGTTTGGAATCTGTATTAACTTCTGCGTAGGATTCAAAACGTGCCTGCATAAGAGAACTGGGGATCACCAAAACTGTTTTAGTAAAGAAGTTGCTAATAATTTTCTAGAGAATTGGTATATATATTTTTCATATTGTTCTGAAAATCTTTGCAGAGCTGTCATTATTGCAATTACCTGCAAATAACTGTTGGGCTAGAAGAAACTCTTGTAGAAATAAGCAGCCTCCATGAGCGGAAAGAATATTGTACAAAAGTCACGAGGACATTGCATGGCTCTCTAATAAGAAAATAGACTCATGAGTGGTGAAGACCTGTGGAGGCTTTTCTGTTATTTCCTTGGCAACAACTGCACAAAGACTGTGAAAGAAGGAAGCTGTCGTTGTGTGGGGGGGATCTGGGCACTGCAAGAACTTTTGCTTCTCATTTCTCTCTTCATTTAGGGATTGACCAGAAGGAATGTTGAATGTAAACCCGCTGTAACTTTGGAAGTGATGATTGGAACTGCATCTTCAAATCAAACTATCACAGCCTATTAGTTTTCTATCGATGTTAGATTTCTCTAAAGTTTTCTAATTCTCTAAATTCACTAATATCTCCAAAATTGTGAAATTTGGTCTTCATTCAATGCTGGTCTTAAAATCCAAACTTGATTTTGAATTATATTTGTATATGGCTGTCCATGTAGGAACACAGACAGCTCATTTCATTTGTGCTGAGGTGTAGGAACCTGACTTTTCAGAGTCCCTGACCATTGCCATAAACACAAGATCCCCATTAGCCCTTCTCATATGGTACAATGAAGAGAGGACAGAGGGAGCTTTATATGCTGTGTAGCAACAGAACATGAAGCTTAATAGAATTGCTTCTCTGTACAACTGCAGTTCTTTCTTATTGTAAAGCTAATTTAAGACAAGCCTCATTTAGGGAAACCAATCCCAAATCCTCAAGTCAGAGGTGGAAGAGGCACATTTGTAAAGTTATTTGCCTTTGGCTGAAAAAATACTAAAGGTAGCTGCAAAGAAAGATTGGACTTGTCTAATACAGCAGCTCATAACAAGTATTAAAGCCCCTGTGAGGAATAGTTTCATACTGTCTGATTGTCATGTCCGACGTTTTTATTGCACAAGTGCTTAAGGGGCTGTACTTCTGCCAACACACAAATGAATTCTTTCTAATGTTTGCTAGAGGATATATGGTCAATGTCCTGGTAGCTCATATGCTTTTACTGTGGAGTTTTGATCTTGATTTATGCAGGTCTCTAGCTTAATTTTTAAAATATCAGAATTGTCCACTCAATTTGCTGTAAGATATTTTGGTTCTAATGGTGAATCTGTGCATTTTATCCCAGTATGTGTTTTCAGGAATGAGTATTTTTTCTCAGTTTGAACTCTTAAATCACTGCAGGCACACAAGGACACAGAATCTTCAGTGTTCACTAACTTCTCTTATATGAAATACTGATTAGAAAAAAAAGTGTTACATAAAGATCCTCACTTTCATGTCACATGGTGGCCAGACACAGCAGCTGAAACCCACATTTAGAAATGAAAACATTTTAATATAGTGAGAGTCGATGGACATGCATCAAAGTGAAATGTTATTTTTGTAGTGATCAGCAGGCTTCAGACCTCCCAAGC
The DNA here is from genome assembly GCF_000277835.1 of Geospiza fortis. Classification (NCBI taxonomy): domain Eukaryota; kingdom Metazoa; phylum Chordata; class Aves; order Passeriformes; family Thraupidae; genus Geospiza; species Geospiza fortis. Next base: position 7,546,189 of record NW_005054313.1, on the reverse strand, counting down.
TAATCATAAACTTTCCAGGCCATACAGCTAATTTGTTCTCCTATTGCCACTGGCCTCCAACTCCCTTTCCAAAGGGAGACATCACCCTTGCTGCTAGCGAGAAAATTAGCAAAAGGCCTTTTATTTCTGATTTTTTCTTTAAGCCTGTTACGTGTGTGATACCTTGGTTTGTCTATACAGTGCTTATGGGTGTGTCTTAGATGTATTCCAGAACAGAACTTGGATGAGCTACCCTCTCCTTCTCTCAGCTTATGTTGCACAGGTTACAGCAACCATATGTTCAGGCCTCAGCTCTTCCTCTAAATCATGCCCTCCTTTCTTCCAGGAAATGTTAACCTGGGAGAATAAAAGGGGGTTTTGTGTATTTGTCCATGCTATCCAGATGTAGAACATGTTGCCCAGCGTTACAAAACAGTGAGTTTCTACAAAGTTACACCAACCATTTTGACTTGTATGGAAAAGGCACTTTGAGATGCAGAACAGGTATTCCAGAGGACAGCCTAAGATGATTAAGGTTGCCAGATTGCATCAAATCAGTCTGGTCAGAGCTGCTTTGAATTGGCAGATGCTGTTCATCAGTGTGTCAGCAGGCTGGAGTTGAACAAGATACAGACCTAGAGGTGCTGGACATTTGCAGTTCTCTAAGAAAAAAAAAAAAAGCAGAAATAGCACCAACCAAATGAAAGCCAGTCTGAATCTCTGTACAGGTGATGGTTACAGTTTGGCCCCTCTGCTGACTGAATATCAATACCTGTGATGCTTTGGTAGCTGTATCTGTTACTGCTTACATGTTAAATGGGGCATCCCTGAGTATGCTTCCCTTTTGAAGCTTAAATAAGCTTTTTATCATCATGATTTCAGTTTTTTTCTTCAGCATTCCCATGGCTGATGGGTGAAATAAGCACGTTTTAATCAGTTAAAGAAGAGAGCTTTGTGTGTAGTGTGTGCTATAAAACACTGTAGGTTCAAAGAGCAGATGAGTGTATAAGTTGGACAGAGGACCTTGATATCAATTATTAAAAGAAAGCAGAATTCATCACAGATAGAAGTGTAGAATTTTTATTTTCTCAAAAATATTTCTGAATATCTGTTCAAACTCAGACTTGAATGGAATTTTAGTTGTAAGAGAAAAAAATTATCTACAAAGATGTATTGTAATATGTTTTTAAAAATTTTGATTTTGCTGTGGTTTCTTTTCCAAATGAAGACAGAACCAGGTACATTTTTAAGATTTCCTAGCCTGTTATATGAAATGATAGGGAGCTAATCTAAGAATCTCAAGATTGTGTCTTCAAAAGGTATGTTACAGAGGATTAGAAAAAGTGAAATCAGTCTGTTCCAGAAGTAGTGTGTTTATACTGCTGCTGTTGTATTGGATTTAATTGTGTGGAATAGGGGGGTTCACATGCTCAATATATTCCTGGGAATTTCTGTATTCCAATGTCCCCACAGACTAAGCAAGTGTATGTTTAGAGTAAACATTGCGTGATTGATGTGAGTAGTAATAGTGGTGGTAAACTGGGGTGTGCTAAAGCCTGATGGAATTTATGGCAGAATGCAGAATTAGATACAGAATTGTCATGCATTGCTCTAGAGCAAATTCATTAGAACTTAATTTCATATTAAATTTAAAGTTTGTATTTCTCAATCTACTTTTCTGAACTTGGAAGTAATTTCAAAAAAACTTCCAGCTCAGAAACTTGTTGCAGATCTGTTGTTGATACACATACTGTACAATGATGACCAAGATGGGTGTAGCATGCAGTACACTCAAAGGTTTGACTCTTACAAAAATGTTCTCCATAGTCTTACTATAGCCCACATCAAAACAGAGCTACCTTAAAATAATTATTCAAAACTTCTCCATGGTCAACTGAGCACATCTGATAAACTAGTAACAGTCCTTATTGCAGAGCAACTCTTAGCTGTCTTTTCTCCTTGTGCTTTAGGAATTATAGTGATGAGTTTGACTTCAAATTCTTTGTTGCTTAAATGCAAGAAAAAGGTTTTGCTTTCAGCACTTTTTTCAGAATCACACTTCTGAGAATTTTCTTTGTCCCTTCAAGTGTAAGATGCACCATCCCGTAATTGATCAAACTTTCCTGTTGGTTTTCAGTTTGGAAGAGGAATGTTAAATTAAACATAATGGGGATGTCTTTTGGATTAAAACATTCTATATTCTTCCAATTAAAACACTGTGTTAGAATACTAATAACATGAAGTTGTTTAGAGAAGACATGTGTTAAGGTAGGGGTGTCTGTGTGTTGTTTTTTGTCAGCCATATAACGGACAGTCTTTGCTTCCCACTATTGTGTCCAATTAGAAAAATAGTTTTTTTAGTCTAGAGTTACCCTTTATGGTGCTGCTGTGGAATATTGGCTTGTATATTTCTGTAGGGTTTTGGGTTTTTTCCTTCTAATTTTTATGCAAAATGACAAGGTGACAGCAGCAGACTTTCTCAATTTTAAACTTTGCTGGGGAAGCTATATTTGATTTCAAATCTAAACCTATCCATCACTTTGTGTTCCCATGTAAGTACAAGCTGTTTTTGTAACATGGCTATTGTGTGAAGGTGAAAACGAAGTACTGCTGTTGGATTCTCCACGTGGGTCTCTGTTTTGAAAGCCCTGCTTGCCAAAGATGTTCTTGTACTTAAATAAGCCTTATGGGCAGGATATTATTGCAAGAGGAATGTGAAGGAGCATTAATATGGCTGAGTGAGGCCCTATATGTTTTCCTTTGAAATATCTTCCCTGCTTGCCAAACCGCCTTGGAAGGGAATAGCATGAAGCCTGGATGGGGAATTAGGGATGTGCCCTATATTTTTCTCCACGATGAACGGAATCGTCTGTGGCTCCTACGCAAATTGAAAGTGTTGGGGTGGTAGGACAGCTGTACTGAAGGGCCTAATTGGAAATCTCCTCAAATACCCTCAGAAGGTGATATTGCTCTGCCTAATAATACATAGAATAGGTGATTGTGCAGAGGAATTTGTAAAAAACTTTTCTCTTCTTAAATATATTGTTCTTCTAGATATGGATATGAGAATATTTACTAACACTAAGTTTAGTATCTGACTTTGAATCCTTCACAGTTAAAGTTTTTAAGAGGAAAAGAAAAAGTCAACTTTTTTCCTAGAAAGAAAGTTTACCAACTTGAAATCCAGTGTTTACTAAACACTTTCTTTACTGCCTCTAGGTTGCAAAAAAATCTTGATAAGTTGTGATATATTACATGTCCTAAGAATGAGATTTGAAAAGTTTTTTTTAAGATAAATGCCTAGTATTCTCTGGTAATACTTCATAATAAATATTCTCATTTGAAGACTAGTGCTTGATTTAATTCTTTATCTATTTTGGCTTTGGAAAAGTAGTCATCAGGGTTTCGTGGCAGACTGAATTTGTTTAATGCCATTTACCACCACATTTTAGCCTGGATACTGAAGTATTGTCTCGATCCACTTGCACATAATGTGTTTAGGAATTTGAAATGTTATGTATTTTGTATGAATTAAACTTCTGGTCTAGCATATTGTGCAGAATTTTGCACTGTAAATTTTAACTCTGAAATCTTTCATAAGAGAGAGGAATATCAGCTCTTTTCAGTAAATATAAAATAAAAATCTGTGTCGTATTAGAAAAATGAATGAAATGGTTACTGAGATTGAAAGAGAAGCAAACGGTTTCCAATCAACCACACCTTTTCTGATTAAATATCAATTAACTAAGGCACTATAAAACGGCTACTTACTTTGCAAGCTTGAGAGAAAACAAATAAAATCATAGACACAGGAGGTGGCCGCCCACTCAGGGCCGCAGGCCCTTGAACACCAAGGCTGGCCCTTTTCCCTGGGACACAAAACTCACCAGTCCAGGTTCCTGGTGTCACTTTGCAGGAGCCACTTGGCACTGTCAAACCAGCCCAAGTTGGCACTGGTCCCACCTTGAGTCTGGGAGGCATCCTCCACTGTTATTCAGATAGTTGAGGATCAGTACAGACGCTGAAAACCTTATCATTGCACTTTATTTGGTGTTTTCTTGGAGAGGGATACGATGACCATTCTTATCTTCCTTCTTAAACAAGTAATGACAGATATGCAAACTTAAATAGACAAATATGCCACTGTGGAAATGGTGGCTGGATTTGTTTGATTATTTTTCACTGGGGCAATCTGTGTAGGTGAGTGTGCCTTCATTCTCCATGCAGCTTTCCAACATTATGGGAAAATCCAAAAAACTACAAGTGGACAAAAAAGTAAAGATGAGGTAAATATATTTTTAATTTTTTTTTTCAGTATTCTTAATTTTGTCATTGTTTTGGATGATCACTCAAATCAGTGTATCTAAACCAGCAGTTTTAAGTGGTTTGCAAAATACATGTGAAAAAGGCAAATCAAATATAAACCAGCTATGCCACCAATGAACTGGCAGGGCTCTAACACTGTTATCCCAGACAAGTATGTTCGTGGTGAGTACTATGGCATTGGACATGAGCTAGCACATGGACTTGTACCTGAAAATAATTGATATATTAATTGAGAAGTAGCTCATTGTGAGGAAATCTTCCTTGAAACATTGTTGGAAAATTATGTTTGAGACATGCTCCACACAAGTATGAAATTATTGTATTGAAGAGATTTGGAACTGTGTAGGAAATCTTCCAAAGAAAATCTTCCTTTCACAATGAAGGAATTTTCTGTGGGTTTTATTCACTTGATTCTTGTTGGAATTCTGATTGTTTTCCAGCCATGTGATGGTGTTGGCTGCACAGATGTGCTTTTACAACCAGATTTCTTAAGCAGTCTGGTTTTATGTCTCTCCATGGGCCTTTAAGATTAGAACTGGTATTATTGCTAGCTTTAACCCACGTAGACAGTCTGAGTATGGGGATAAAGTAATCAGCACCATTTGTGTCTTTCAAAATGTGCATAGAGAATGTTTCCTCACTTCCTTTGTTCTAGGTGACCTTTTAAGAAGTAATTTTTTTCTTTTATGTTCCTACTAGAATTATTTTTAGATTTATTTACACCTTGTTACCTGGAAACAGTATTTTCAGATTTTGTGCCATTGTGTAGAGATTTTAAATTGTAAAATCAAAAATGAAGTCTTTAGTGTGTGTATATATATGTGTGTGTGTGTGTGTATATATATACACACACACACACACAGTGGTTTTAATATACCAAGGGTTAAGAATTATATATAACTGCTAACAAAAAAAATGGCATGCTAAGTGACTTAAGAAAAGTTTCCAGAGTACCAAACAATTTCATGCAGTCATTTTGGGCTTGACTCTCCTCCTTATATAGTAGAGAAGTGAATGCCTGAATTTAGACAAGTTCTTTGTCCCATGAGAAATTTGACAGTACTGAACTTGTTTCAGTTGGTAGATTCAGGAAGGGAAATTTCAAGTTAAATTATATTGGATGTGCTCTGGGTACTCAGAGCCCCATCAGCTGCTTTTTCCAGTATTTATCAGTTTTGTGAGTTGCTAATCCAGTAGTAAATGAAATATTTGAGACACAAGGATGCATAATTATTTTAAGATGCTTCTTATCTAGTTTGAGCTGCATATGAATTTTCAGAATTCATACACATGCCATTTAGCTCAAGAATAAACGTAATCTGTAGCTATATGGTTCCAATTTCCTGTGCAGCAGAAATCAGCCATGCAGAATTGGTCATTTTCAGAAATGATATGTGTATTTGAAAGACACCTAGAAAAATGGAATGAAGTCTGCTCTAGCTGTGTGCTTCCCAAGCTTTTAAGCATGTGGGACCACTGTCCAGATAGCTGGAAGACTCCACATACACTGAAGGTTCACTTGGTTCTGATGGGCAGTATGTGTTTAATAGGATTACTTTGAAAGCAAGCACATTTATAAGATAAACTATCAAAAAAACCTACTGTATTAACAATCAGAGTCCCCAGAATTTTGTTTTATTTAGGCAATAAAGATGCACAGTTTCTACTTATTTAGAAAGAGTTTGTTCATTTTTATACATTATATATCTGCAGAGAAAGAGAAGCCTTGTTCTGGCACTGCAGCTATGCTTCCAATTTGTACCTAATTTGCACCAGCAGTGTAACTGATCTGCTGGTGCTGTGTGGTTTTGACCTGGCCTGGACCCCCAGTGATGAAAAATGAGCTTTTAGTCTGCTAACAGGGTAGATTTTGACCTAGGCTGGTGTTAAGTCTTTTAATTTGCAATGCATTAGAGGCTGGCACTATGCTGAGATCTGACAGTCCTGTTGGAAAAGATGGCGAACTGGGAAGATGGAATCAAACAGAACATGGAGAGATTTTTGGGAAGGAATGACTGCATCTTTGACTCAGGAGTTCAGTACAAAGTGTAGGCTACAGTACTATGAGATTAGTTCTCTCTGCTCACTTCAGGTTACTTGGGATGTGCAATGAAATTACTTTGGAAACCTTCCTCCTCTTTCTTCCTGTATTTGGATTCTGGATGAGTGTGCATCCAATGCATTTTGACCAGCATTGCAGTTAAATCCCAAGTTTTCAGTCAAACATGTACATTTCCTTTGGTAACAAAACAGCTATTTTCCCTATTTTTTCCTGTCAGAAGCAGGTGGAAGCTTGGTATTCCTATAAACTATAAAAAATACGATGGATCATGATACAAGTCTTCCAAGATTCTTTCTATTCATCCTTTGGATCTTAATCTGTGATTTAGTACCTCTGTGACATCAGAGAACAGAGGTGCCTATGCTGTAGGATTGTCCTTGGCTCTGGTTCTCCAGCTGTATGACTCCTGCTGGGATGATGACTTTCTTTCATTCCATGGAATGCTGTTCTAGTCCTGTCCCCTAAAATTAGCCTGTGTGATAAATGCAGTACTGACTCCTTAGGAAGTTACCTCTGTTTCAAGACTGCTTATCTGCTGCCAGATGCAATCTCCTACCTTCTTCCTTTTGCTTGGTAGATTTCTGCTACTGCTGGCCCTCCCTACATGTGGTTAGAAAAGTGAATTTTGGCCTATCACAGATGTTCAGGGCTCTGAATAGAACAGCTCTGACCAGCCTCAGCCTGGTGCTCACATGCTCACTAGCCACACTGAAATTCAGCCCTGGGCCTCCAGTCCTAGCTGGAGCTGCTTTGGAGGCTCAGCCTCAGCCCTGTGTGCCCCTGGCCAGGACCCTGCTGATCTGCACCCTGCTCCAAGGACTGGCTGCTTGGCTTGGCCCTGGGCCTGCCCTGGCACTACAGACTTGTCTGACCCTGGATCTGCCCCCCCTGGATCTGCCCTTCTGTGACTTGTGGTGGCAGCGGCACAGAGTCCTGGCAGGGAAAGCACCTGCCTTGCTGCCCTTGTTGGAGCTTGACACCTGACTCCCCATCCCTTTAAGTAGCCCTTGTCACTGTTGTCACAACTCCCTGACAGTTTTTGAAGGTGACTGATACTGTTTTATTGTTTTAGTAAAGTACTAAGCATGAAAAATACCAACCAGCTTTTGCAGAGCTTTCTCTTTGTCTTTAGTTGGCATGAGATGATGCTCATTTCTTGCAAAAGTAGATTTTACCATAATTTTTTTACACAGTTCCTCTCTGCATATTGGCCTAGCATGTGCTGCTCCTGGGAAGGACTTACAGTGATTTTCAAAGTTCTGTTTTCTTCCATCTCAGAGAATATCATTAGTGCTTTGAGATTTTTACCAATGTAGAAAAGAACAGGTCAGGGAATGTATATGCAAGAAAACATGTTCTACCAGGGCTTCTTCCTCTGAAAGCATTTCAGGAATGTTTCCTAGCAAAACTGAAAATTACTATTACATTCACAATCCTACCTGGTTACTTTTCTCTTTTCTCTTAAGTTGGACAGTAGTTAACCAACTAAAGTATTAGGCAGGACACAAAGTGACTGTTTGGAATAATGGATTACAAACTCTTTAAAAGAGCTTTTTTGCACAGCAACCCTTTGTCTTTTCCATAACTGTACAGTGGGATAAAAAAATTATTAGACATACAGATTGAGAAGTAAATCTCTAGCTTCATTCTGTAAGGTAGCAGCAGGAGACATGCTGCTCCATGCAGTGGAGTATTCTGGTAACAAACAATATTTCAGTTGTAGGGACATAGCTATCCCCTTAAATGCTTCTTTGTACAAGAAATTGTGTGAGTCAGCTGCTTCCCTAACAAAACAATTGAGCAAAAGGGTACAAATAAAAGCTGGGAGTTACTTGGGAAAGTGTTAGTATTTCATATACTAAATGGAGTTAAAACCAAGAAAGAATGCTGAGGTGCAGTGGAATATGTGTGAGGCTCTGGGATTTGTCTCCTCCAAGGTGCTCCACGTCTGGGCTTCCCTTCACAGGGCTCCATGTACTTAACCCTCAGGCTGCAGCCATAGCTCACCCTTTGTCTTCCTGCCCAGGCTGTGTGGGTTTGGTTCTGTTCAATGGCATCTATAAAAGTCCAAGTACTCCTTGGTCCTTCTTGTGCCTATTGTGATTTCCTCTGCTGAAATCCAGATTCATTGTGATCATGGCTCTTCCAAAAGGACTGCGATAACAAGAACTGCTTTAGCTGTACAAGGCAGATCATAGGAGAGAATCTCTTGCCCTTTTTCATCCCCCTCTCTGCCAGTGAAATGCACAAAGCAGGGGAGTGGATGTATATGCCTTCACAGGGGTAAAGAAATCCCTCAGTGCTTCAGCTGCAGTATTTCCTGAATCCAAGAAGGTAGGGTAGGAAAAGGCATTTTTCTGTCTCCATCCTTCTCAAGTACACTGGTTTTTTTTCCAAGGAAAATGCATTCTTTCTGCAGTCTAAATCACCTTTCTGCTCAGGCACACATAATGTGGCAAGAGACTTCTTTAATTCAAGTGTTTAACTTAACACAAACATTATTTTAAAAATAAAAGAAAATAACCTCGTAGAAGGAATTTTGAGTAAAATGTTATGGCCAGTGTCTTTCAGTAATTCAGGCTAAAGCACGGTGGTAATTTAATTTAACCTTAATACATCTGAATAATTAATTCAGAAAGGAATGCTTCTTGGAAAAAATGAAATGAGGTAATGATTGGAAATGCCTATTGACAGCTATAAATATGGCAGCCATATTTACACATGACTTCATCAACATAAAATTTTTCTCCCTTCCTTCTTTTTTTAAAGTAACCTGTAGATCACCAATTGGAAAAAATGCCCAAAGCACACTAGATTTTCCACTTGATCATGTAGTTTGTACTGAATTTCTTGTACATTCAGCCTTTTTCCTCCTCTGTTAAATTTTTACGTGGAACACTGAAATAAAAACCTAACACCTTTTCTTAAATAGTAGTAGAATATGCAGTGTCTACTGCTTTTCCTGTTAGTGATTCCTGGAAGACGGTGTCTGTCCAAAGCAAATGAATGTTATTTTAAATACTTGTTTTAAGAAACAGTTAAAGGACCTGTTGATTATGCTGTAGCAGCAAATTTGTTTTGGCCTTCATCTTACTTTTAAATAGTTCTTTGGTTTAGGTGTTTCAACTAAGCTGATTCTGTGGCATTGATGTTGCACCTGTAGGGACAAAACATGAATTAGAGTAATTATTTTCACTTGTATGCAAAATGCACAGAAATTGTCAATGTCTTGTTCTAAAGTAACTCAGCCTGAAATAGGTACTCATCCTCCATGTTATCTTGCTTTAAGAATTTGAGAGTTAAACTCTACAAACATTGAGGCTGTAGGAAGTAGAAAGGAAGTCTTTAAAAGCTTGTTTTGACTCATGTTTTGTCTGTTATTACTTTTATATTAGAAATTTGGTCAACTTTCTAAACTAATATACATTTAGCAGAAAGCAGTAGCTGTGATACTTTCGATAAGTTTAACAAACTTGTCCTCTTTGAAATTCAGGTGCAATTGCCTCAGGAGGAAGGTAGTAAGCAAACTTCATAAACTAATTGATATTTACAAGCCCTTTGAGACTGACAGCTAATTTGACAGCTAATTTTTTCACAGATAAGATTTTTTTCTTAATAAGAACTGTACTATCCAAAGGTCCTTTTTTTGTTTTGTGTGTTTTTATTTCCAAGAATAAGAGATAGAAACGTTCTCCCAAAACATCATGATGGTTTTTTCTGGTTTTGGTTTTTGTTTTTCTTTTTTTAAACTATAATTTTGGAGTTTCTATCTCAATTATATACCTAAAATAGTTATGCTATTGTTTTTGTTATGTTTCTAAGTAAAAGCAAAGGCATTTTTATGTTGAAATTACTGACATCTTATTTCTTTCATTTAAGTGTTGCGAGGTATTTTGGTTTCTCTATCTGAAACTGCACAACTTCATATCTGAAATAGCTCATCAGTCATAAACTGATTTTTCTATTGCCCCAGTACTTTTGTAATCTCCAGTGCAGTGGTTGTTGAGGTTTGCACAGAAGTTCTGCTCATGGTTGCAGCAGTGCAAGTTGGGCACAGTGTTAAGTTTCACGTTGCTGTGTGCTGCAGGGAAAGGCTGTGCTCGTGCCTACGAACCAGCACAGTTCCATCCAGTTCACTGGGATAAAGCTTGGAGGCACAGCAGCAGGTATGAACAGATCTCTTGTTTTAACATGGAGAACAGAGCACCAGCTTCTGAAATTCAGGGAATTCTGCCTGTATTTTCATAGAGGAAAAATTAAATGCATATGGAAAGTATTAGTTGTATGAGTTATTAAATGGGAATGTAGTACAGCTTTCTGTGCTCAGAAAGTCATCCTAGTAATATTCAGTTAGACTTCAGTAAGATTGTTCATTATTTGCAGAAAATACACTGCTCTGTGGAATGATCAGCAGAGAGGAGACTAAAATCAAGATACTCTTAATTTCCTTACATTTGCTTTTCTGCCTGCCATGAAAGAAGATTGGCAATACTGTGTCTGTTCTATATATTTATTCAGAAAAACTAGTTCACTTTGTGAAGAACAGCAAAACAAGACAGAGTTTAATTTTATGAAAACAGTAGTCAATCTGCATAAAGGAGCTTTCATCACTGGAGCTTCTGTTACAGACTGCAGTCTGAAATGGTGTGTTCTTTTAAAACTTTTTCAAGCACTAAATCTATTTTCAGAGTATCATAGTTGCAGCTCTTCTGTTGGAAGTGTTTTGAACTCCAGTTTAGTTGGCAGTTTGCTCACTATCCTTTTTCTTTTTGTGGTACATTTAGATATTTCAAAAAAATATGGAAGGACAGATTGGCTTCCTGACAGGGTTTTGATGGAAAATTTCCTTAAGTTTATTTGGCTTTACATTTTTAGTCTGAAGACTTTGCCATAGGCAACCAGTGTACAAAGTACCTGTAATGGCAGCTCTGCATTTAGCTGTCAGCACCATGGTATAATCTGCAAACCTTCAGCCTGCCTTAAATGGGGAGAAAATACTTCTTTACTGTAGGTCTTGAAGGGAGCTGTTATATTTGTGAGAACAACATAGAGTTCTCAATGATTTTTGTCAGAAAGTACCATTAAGGTTACAGTGTCAAGTTTTCAGAAGCTGCAGATTTGGGCTGTCAGTCACCATTCTTGAGTCCCCCAGCCTGTGATCATTCAGAGCAATTGGGAGAACCACTCTTGAGGTCCATACTGAAACTCTCATTCTGGTCCTTAAATGTTCTGCAGCTCGTACTGCTCCCTCAGGGGGTGTCACCTGAAGAGAGTTCCTGTGCCACTGAGACCCCCAGTCCTGGCCAGCATTGCAGGGCCTCCCTCCTCCCTGCGTGCCCTCACTGGGCACCATGCTCACAGGTACTGCAGTGGGGCTGCCTGGAGCACAGCACTGCAAGGCTGGGGATCAAAACGGGAAGAGGAGGTGAAAGAAGTATTGATACACGGCAGTGCAAGGCTGTGGATCAAAAGGGGAATCAGAGGTCTGCTGATTTGGGAGGCAAAAATGGGCAGGCTTTTCTGGAGGTGCTGAACAAACAGAGCATTGCAAGACAGGTTAGGCAGGAGAAGGTGGGATCTTTATGGGCAATAGTGGCAGTCTGTAAAAGGAAAGAACTGAGAGGGAAGATGTACAGTGACAATAAGGTCTAATTAATATAGGTCAGATTTTGCCTTGCTGGAGAACCAGATATTCCAATGCAAATAGAACAGAAGCTGGACTTTCAGCAGCAGTGCAAATGCTAATTTTCTATACTGTGAAACGGTATTTAATTAGAGTTTTGAGGAAGACTATTTTATCTTTCACCTCTCATAGGAGAGGAAAAGGCAGATTGGTAAAGCTAGTTTAAAAATAGCCTGAGGAGTCTGACATACTCAGCTGTGTATACAAAGCTCACCAAATTACAAAAAGAAATATAATACTTAGTAATGGTGTTCTTCTCAATTTCACCAACATTTTTACTTCCTGCCTCCTGAAATGTTGAGATATTTTCGAGTACCTGTATTGTGAGTTCATGTGGTTTACTGTCTGACATACGAGACCAGGTTATTCTTGGGTCGTATTTTGAGATATCCCCTGGAACCATATGGATAAGAACTATGTATTTACATGAAAGATGAGAATGTAGTGTGGTTTTTTGACTTCAGGAGTTGGAACTTTAAGAAAGACTTGCACTTTTGCTTGCTTAGTCAAAGCAGGTTATTTGATGGGTAGGATTGTTATAAATCAAAATTTCTTTTCTTCAGCTGTAATATACAAATGAAAGAGAGACAACATCCATATCCTACTCCAGGATTGTTCTAAAGGAAGGAGTCCATTTCAGGAAGCAGTTGGGACAGCAGTTGGGGCACCAGGGTTCTCCTGGGCTGTTGCCCTGGGGCCGGGGATGAGAGGCAGCAGGTTCTGACTGATGAGGCAGGATCAGGCCCTTCGGGTTGCAGGACTGTGTTGGTGTAGGGCTGACTGTAAAACCGTACGTTGCTTCCTGGTTGGTTTTAAGCTGTGATCTATGTATTATAAACTTGTTAATAAAAGGAGGTGCTGTACCTTTAAGTAGCACATGCTGTCTAACCATCAACAGGCATCTCCTGCAGCAGCTTTAGCCTGTTTCTCCAATCATGCCTGCCTAAGTCAATAACGCTTTGCCAAAGCTCCTCGTGCATTAAAGGTTACCGTTTAGCTTGTTCCATGAATCACAGCAGATGCAGAACTTGGCAGTGACCATTTCTGTCCCTCCCCTTCTTCGCTTCGTACTGACTGCAGCCCCCCAGCTCAGTGCTGGCCGAGCCCCCTCCCCCAGCAGGGAGAAGTCATTACATGAAGAGATCAACTTACCAGTTGTCTTCAGAGCAGTGGCTGAGAGCAAAGCTCCTGGTCGGACCGTGAGTGCGAGAGAAAGGGGGAGAGGGACAGACTCGTACCTCCGAGAGCTCAGGGCTGTGATCCTGAGACACAAGTGCATCTGCTAGCTGTTAGTACTTGGCGCAGGGTTTGCTCCTCCAGGGTAGCTCTAACTTTGGGTAATAATGTTTGTCAGCTACCTGATACTAACGTTACTCTGCTTTCAAACAGCAATAGTAGCAAGACCTGGGGGTGAGGTAAGCAAAGTACAATGTCTTGTCAAAAATCGTCTTGTCACAGTTGCATTTTCTTCGTATCTGTTAAGATGGACTGTGAATGATTTTTATGCTGTTAGACATTTTAGAATTGTGTTGTTTGTGTTGTGTAAAAAGCTTTTGCTTTGGTTTAGTTTTGGGGGTTTGTTTTGTTTGGGGGATTTTTGTTTTCTTTTTTGATTTCTTTTTTTTTTTTTCTTTGCAAAAGCCAAAAGGTACTATAGGAAAATAGTTTGGAACTTAGGTTCTGTGGATTTGATATACAATATGCTTTCTATGAGAAATGACTAATTTGTGAATTTTTCTTTACTAACATACAGAGAAATATGATACTCTGCAGCAGTAGATGGTATTGTTTTGTTCATATTTTCTGCAAAAATGTGTGCTCGTGAAAAAGTTTTTGCACAGATACATTTTGGGGATGTGAGCATGTAAAAGCTCCAGGCTTCATTACTTTAATAACATTCTTTTTGTGCAAATACATGTAATGTTTAGTCTGGGGCAGGGCAGAAAGAATTTGATTTTTAAAAACTCTGTATTGTATAATCAAAGAAGGACTTTATGTGTTCCTAATATTCCTAATTCCTAAATCTTCAACAGTGGAATAGAACAGCTCTTTATATGCTTTAAAAAGTTGCTGCTTGATTTATGAAGAGCCATTTTCCAGATTTTTGTCCCCATCAGAGCAGTTTGTCATCAAGTACTTATTTCATACCAAAGCAGAAATTTTCTGCTACTCTTTTGCCATTTAGGAAATAACTTAGCAGGCGTGGTACTATTTGATATAAAATATTCCGTCTAATGAAATTACTTGCAGAAAACACATTTGATACTGATTCTCCCTCGCTCTACCTGAAATGGGATGCATGCATTTTAAACAAATCATTGGATAATTTTGTTCCATAAATATGACTTGCCTAACTAAATCTTCTGAAAACAGTGATTCTGCTTTAAAGCTTTATTGGTGCTGTCATAACTTAATAGTAGCCTAATGAAGTCCAGATCAATTACTTTCCCTGGTAAAGGTGGAAGTGAACTGGAAAAAACACCTTGTCCAGCGCTGTGTGGTTGACATTCTCTGTGGCTTACATGTCTAGAAATAAACTTTATTTTGCTTTCAGGGTGTTTTAATAAGAGAATCTGTAACAGCTTTGTTTCAAGAAAATGTCTCTTAGTGAAATCTTGTGCTGCCTTTGATCTAGTTAAAGCAGGGAAAGGTTTTCAGCACTGTCTCAACAAATTTAAATGGCTTGATGATCAGAGCAACTGGAAGCTGATCATTGCCCTCTAGTTGTCACAGAAGTTTTTAACTTCCTGGTTGATTGTTATGGAGCACAGAAAATGATAGATGGAGTCACCTTGTTCAGACTGAGGGACCTTAAAATCTGTGGTGGCTCATATGGAAAATATTTCTGTCACCACTGCATGCACATGTGGTCTTCAGAGATCCATATAAAGAACAAATCTAGAGCAGCAGCAGTGCTGCCTGCCAATTATCCTCGTTAGCAAGTAAAATAAAAGCAATGCTGTGTTCTTACCTGGAAATTAATTTCTGCTGTAAAAGTGCAATGTGGAATGTTTTAGCACTGTGATCCATATGCCAAGTACTTTAAACTGGACTGGTTTTCTTAGTTTTTCAGCTAATACAGCAGCATATAAAAAATTGGGCTGTTGCTTTATCAGTGAACTTTAGGTTGTAAATTTTAGCATAAGTAGTGAGAAATTTTCTCCTTTATTATGTTCATATGCCTAATTTTGGAAATTTCATAATAAAAATAGACTGTGTCTACTGTTATTAATATAATATTTCTTTGTCCTGTATTGTAAGAGACCACCCGATAATCTTGTGCATTTCCCTGCTCCAGCTGCAGAACCTTGGCTACATAAATATTATTTCTCTAGGAAATTACTCAGTAAAGATTTTTCCTGTGGTTGACAGTGAATTAAAGACAGGGAAAATAAGTGAGAAGCCTTTTTTTAAAGGGACCTGAATTGTTGTTTTGTGTTCCTTTGAACTGGTTTGTATACTTCTCTGAATATTTTAATTGATTTAGAGGTATGTATTTTTAAAAGTTCTGCTCATAAAAATGTCAGGTTTTGATAGATTATGAAGTCAATGGGAAGCTGCTTTTCTTGCCAGCTTGTTTTGTCTGTATTTTAATGCTGCAGAACTTTATCTGTTCAAGAAACAGAAAATCACAAACATTCAAGTAGTATGTTTTTTCCCATATAATTCTTAAGGAACCCCTAACGCTTGTTCTAATGTGTGTATGATTATGTTCTGCTTTTCATTTGTTGTTGATTTAAGGCATGACTTGGCATGAAGTCAGTGAAACTACATTGCATCACTTTTCCATCCAGGAAGGAAATAAGGTTATATAGATTTGCAACTTGCACCACATTTGTATGGCCAAGCCCAGAGCTTGTGTGTGTGTGCAAATGGACACACTGAACTCCTAGCAAAACAATGCTTAATCAAGCTTTCCTCCTTCTCACTTCTGTCATCTGATGGTTTGGAATCAGCCTTAGCAGGAAAGTCGTTGGTTTGACTAGATACATTGGGCTTGAGAAATCTTGGAGCAAGCAGGGAGTTTTCCTGAGGAATAGCCCATCCCTGTATTTTCAGGTATATCTAAGTCTGTCATTATTCTTCACTCAAAAGCAGGTAGCCTTTTAAACTGTTTCCTCAGAGTACTTGTCAGATATTTGCATTTGAGAATTTCAAATGTCTTAGGATTTTAGTTGATTCAGCTGAATTTTCCCATTTTAGTATCTTCTTTAATCCCATACAAATGGACCATAAATCAGTACTGTCAGCCCTATCTGCCTCAGTACAGGTGTCAGTGAAGCTGTGCAAATGTTCCAAAGTCACCAGCCTGGCCTTCTCAGCAATAAAGCAAAACGAAATTCTACCATTTTGAGTTTGGTTTGAAGTGTTTTCTGTTAGTTTTAAAAAAAACATCGCTCTAGCTGACAAAATATGTGGATAATGGGAAGGAAGCCTCACATATAACTTCTGTGTTGATTTAATCTCTATTGTAATGTGATAATGCGTAATCATAATCTGACTAATCATCCAAATACATAATATATGACTTAACAAAGAGCTTTCAGCATGTTTAAGTGAACAGGAGCAGGTTTTAAGATACCTAATTCTTCTCAGTCCTTGAGTAGTAGTAGTTCAGATAACAGCATGTTTTGCCACATTAATCAGGCTGTTTATAGAAGCAAAAGTTTTGTTTAAATATGTAGATACTGTTCAGCTTCAGAGTATTGAATACTAGATGCTGTTCAGCTTTCTTAATAAAGTAGTTCAATATGAAGTGTAGAAGATCCTAAACAGTGTCCTCAAGAGTTGTTTTAATATATTTTTATTATAAATAAATTTCACAGATGTGAAATGCTTCCCTTTGGAATTGGGGCATAAAGAGGGTGAAAAAGTCACACTCCACCCTCTGAAATGAGTAAAGGGAGCCTGAGCAACTCTGAGATTCTTGGTGTGCTGCAGACACTGCTGTTTCTCATCTGTGCCTTGTGGGCCAACAAGTGGAGCAGTAGTTCTACACAGTGTCCCACGTTGCAAGACCAGGAATAAACAGACAGGAGTGCAGAGGGAGCTTATTGCCATTTCTCCTGTTCATTTGCACCTCCACACTGCTTGGCCTCTCTGCAGTGTGTGTAGCTTGTCCACAGGAACCACAGAGGGAGGCAAAGCAAACTTAGCAGCATTTTGAAAGATCATTCACTGAAGAGGGTCAGGTGTCACAATCCCCACTGCACAAATGCAAGAAATAACTCAGTGTTCATCCCAGTGAACAACTCAGTGTTGTTACTTATTTCTGTGTGGTACAATATGAATGGAGCTCTCCCTTATTGATCTTGCGCAAGCAAGAAGGAAGGATACCAAAAAAACCCTAAAAAACAAACCACGAAAGACCCCAAACACCTTGAGGTCATGGTCCTTTTGACACTCTTGACTGACTGTTCTCTTGTCAAGGAGGAGCTCTCTTTCCTGAGGCTTACTGCAGTAAAATTTCTGACCTTACTCAGTGGAATGTTCTAGTGTTCTGTCATCAGAGCTGCTGCACTTGTGGAGAGGCAGGGAGCTCCCCAGCAGGTCACATCTGCAGCAGCTGATGTGATTTTGGCCAATTGTGTGAAAGGGCAGCATGGAGAATGAACATGGCAGTGTTTGTGCTGCGTGACTGTTGGTGGTCTCCATTTGTTGCATTCAGCTGTACCTTACCAGCCATACTGGACTGGCCATAACGACTGTTGTATCTGTGGATTTTGTCATCTTCAATTTTTTTATCCTTATGGTAGTCCTGTGAGGTTGTGCTGTTATACAGCTGTTACTTATAAATTCCTGGACCACATAGGTAAAATACAATTTGGAGGCTCAAAACATTATCAGTAAGAACAACTTTTACATATGCTTGAAAAATCAGCCTTACTAGCATATGAATGGTTTTATATCTGATCACTGTCTCAAAGAAGCTCTGTATGGCCAGGAGATGAACTAGTTAAGTTGTGTCTGCTCAGTCTCCAGGACTGAGTTGAGCTGATGCCCCCACCTTCAGTCATGGGCAGGGAGCTCATGATGGGGCCCAATAAAACAAGCATTTCCAGCTCTGACTTCCACTGGGCCAGCATATAAGAAAACATCATTTCTCCCACTGACATACAGGCAAAAATAATTCCTCATCTCTGTACCTGAGTGTTTCCATCTGCAGGCCAAGGCTAATAGGGTTTCCATTGATTCTCCTGAGAAATTGATACATCACCTTGACTGCTACTTTCCCATAAAACATCACCCTTAACCCTTCTGTCCATGAAGCATGAGGATGTTTGAGAATATTTGTGGATTGGTAACTAAGGAGGGATTGAACCATTTATTTATTTAGCATACACAAAAGAAAGTTATTTGGATTTACTTTAACATTACCTGATTAGAAAAAAGAGGCAGTAATTTACATATGGCAGTAACAGCTGACATCACCAGTAAAACATCTGAAAGTGAGCATACAGTAGTTGAAAAGGAATCCTGTCAAGTAAATATCCACAGCCTTGGACAAATTATAAGAATCTGGTCTATGTATTGGTGTAAGTGCCACAGCATGTGTTTATTTGACCTCTGACATTCTTGCCTCACTCTCCCCAGCTTTATTGTCTGTCTCAACTGCAGTATTAGTAGTACAACCCTGGTTTGCTTTGAAAACTCTGGTGTTAACTTGGTGTAGTAGAATGTTCAGTTTAGAGTTAATGACATTCTAGCCAAATGACTCCAACTGTGTCCTTTTACCCTATGTGATTAGGGGGAATAAATGTTCTTCCAGTTTTATTCTCAGGATTTCTGTATGGCATTAGTTCTTCCTGTATGGTGTTTCCCTCCTATTCTTGTGGGACAGACAGGACTGCAGTCCCAGCAGAGTGGTGTGCACTGCCCAAAGTCTGTAAGGGTACTTCCCTAGCAGTTCTCTAGATCCAAAGTCGTTTGGCTTTGGGCTCTGGTTCAGGCTGTGCTGAGCTCCTTGTTCCATGCCGTAAACATCTAAAAGATGGATTGAGGGCTGCAGTAATTCCCACAGTAATTACAGCATCATGCTCAGGCCTAGCATAGTGAAGCTAAATTCATTAAGTCATTACCAAAGAAATGGTTACATGTGATGGATGAGCTAATTTGTTTCTGAGACATGGTTCATAGACCATTTTCTTGAAAGCAGTTCCAGAAACTTGTTGGATTGCTTAATAGATAGACATATGTTTAAATGAGTTTACCATGGATTTTACACCTGGAAATACTTTTTTTCCCTAGAAACTAATAGTTTACAAAATACTTTACTAATAATATTTCATTATCAGTATCCATTCTTTTGATTTGCCTGATTTTTTTTCACCTTTGCTTTTTGAAGTAATAATTCTCTTAAAATTGAATTCTAGTGGATGTGTTTTTATCACTGTAATGTAAATGCTTTTTCTTCTGGCACAGTGAATTTAGCTCTTTTTCTGAGGATTTTAATATTTGTTCCAAACATGCTGAGCATATAAATGGAGCAATGAATTTAGAAGGCAGGTAGCTAATATTAGAATGTATTGAAAGATAGTTACAAACAACAGAAAAGGAGGAAATAAAGATATAGTAAGTAGAATAAGTCACACTAATTGTTTTGTAAATCATAACAGTCATTGTATAAATAGGTTTTTCTTCTAAAGACTCCCTTAGTTTTCCTATCTCTTTATGGCAATTTATAAGGCTCTGAATTTTTAAGTGCTCTGATGTATAATAGGGCACAGGAATGTGTTCCAAGACTCATAAAATCTTTAATTAAAAGAATGGAAATTCTTGTAAACTCCTGGTGGTTGCCTTTAAGTGATATCACTTCTTAAAACACTTCCCGCTGCCCCCAGCCTGTGAGATTATCTTGCATTTGTTACAGCCCTGCTAGGTTCTGCCTATGGATGATGTACCCATTTTAGGGAGACAAGCTGATTATTAGAATTCCCTGGCCTTTCTGGAAGGGAGACCTGGCACACAAAAGAGACTCTGCTGAGTAACTAAACAAATGCTTTGCTGCTAAATGTCAGAATGGAATTTTGCTACCAGCTTTCCTGGAGGCACCCTGCTGGAGGTGGGTTACTGGCACTGCTCGCTGAGCTGCTGCTCAGAGCCTCTGAGTCCAGAGCTGGGGGCACTTGTGCAGCCATCAGGAACATAAAGCAAATACTCAATGCATGGTGGGAAGACCATGGGCAGAAGGGGACTGGTATGTGACACAGATCCCTGTCCTTGCTTGATCTGTAACTTTCTCCATTTTTCCTTCAGTATCACTTGCTGTTCATGGCTGCCAAAACGAGAGCAGCAGGGATCAATCATCCTTCACTGCTGTCTAGGGACCCAAGGGCACCAACACAGCAATTATATCACTGACAGCAGCTACATGGCTTCTCTTTAAAGAGCCCTGCTAAATGAGACACATGAAAGTGAGGCATGAGAGAGTATTAAATTAAAGGTTTGCCTGTGTATGTCATTGCCTGAAGCTGTTGATCTGTTTCTTCATGGGTTACAGGTATTATTTTCCCAGCATGTGGGTTGTGAGGGAGGTTTTATCAAGAGACAGAAGTTTTTGACAAATTTCCACTCCTACCTATTTGCCAGTCACAGGAGAATGAGGTGAATTAGGAGTCCATAAATTAATCCTCCAACCATAACTGCTTTTTGACTGAAGCATAATGTTTACTTCCATATTTCATGAGATTTCTTCCCTAAATGTCATGATGATGAGAAAAAATTCTCAAACGTTTTTGACTTCAAGACAAATCCTTTTGTTATTCAAATTCTTAATCAAAATGAAAAGGTTTTTTTTTAAACTGAACTGGTTTTTGAAAAGGTGCTGACTAATATCACAGGTAGATGATAATGTTGTAGGAGGCTTGGTATTTAATATAAAATTGCCTCCTTGCACCTTGGAAATTGAAATGACAGAAGCAATGGTAAAAGCACATGGAAATGCTGCATTTTGATCCCAAACAGTTAATAGATTTACCATAAGAAATCACCCCCTCTGAGGAAAGGTCTTTCTATTAATGTAGTTATTTCACTATACATTTCAAATGAGCTTTAAGTAACTGCTGCAGAGACAACAAAGCCACGTTTGATAACATTTGGTGTGTGGAGGATGTATTAACATCTGTCCATGAACAGAATGTCTGGAACACGTGCTGGACTCTTGCTTGTAAGTACTTGAAAACTGAGATTTATGTAGTGCTCGAACGAGCAGGTGATAGTGAAGCATTCTAGCCAGGGGCACCAAGTGTTTTGATGTTGTTAACTGTGAGCCAATATCCTCTAGAAAAGCACAAGGACACAGACTAACTATATAAATAACTTATTTCCTCATTAAATAGAAGATTCTTGCTGAAATGGCAGAATTATCTTGTTAGAGCCAATGCATTAAAGAAATTGAAGACAAATTCTTTAAACATTTACATTTACTTAAATATTTTGATACTGAGAACGTCAGGCACAAATTCTCTTGATGCTGTGGAGGAACTGAAGAGAGGAGGTGATAGGTACATAGTGCCCAGGTGGCAGAGGTGATAACTTCATGGTGCCCAGGTGACACAGAGGTGATGTGTGCATGGTGCCCAGGTGACACAGAGGTCATGAGTGCATGGTGCCCAGGTGACACAGAGGTGATGTGTCCATGGTGCCTAGGTGACACAGAGGTCAGGTGACACAGAGGTGATATGTCCATGGTGCCCATGCCATTGAGGATTGCTCACGTGTACTCTGCTCGTGACATGAGGTGGTTACAGTGTTATTTGCTCTGTGACTGCATCTCATCCTTTTGGAAATTTTGAGTATTCAGGTGATTCTTCAGTACTTCAAGGTTAACTGTTCAGTGTTATCCTGAGGATCCCTGGCAGAGCATGTACCAATGCTTGTAGCAATGCTTGTAATGGGTTATGTTTGTTGGGGTGCTTGACTATTGGTGATGAACAGTGCATTACCAAAGAAACCAATAATTAGGAAGGATCAACACAAGAAATACGAATATATTTTCAGCTGCTTTATTATGGTTCAGGAAATGAACAAAGCTAAAGCAAAGCAAAATGACTGCAGCATTGGGGTAATGAAAGAAAACTCCTAATGCACCCAGCTGTCACTGTATGGCTATTGGGGATTATCTCCACTTAGACCACGTCAGCAGAGGCTGGATTGTGTCCTGCCTCTTCTTTCTGAATGACCACCACTTCTGATTTTCAGATGAGAGTGAGAAATACTAGGAGTGACAACTAATGCCATGATGCTTTATTTTGTAATATGGAAATGGGTTTCTAACCATGTATAAATGGTTAATAACTAAGTAAAACCATGCTTAGGATTCAGTTTAAGGTAAAAAGTCATAATGACTTGTTCAGAAGAAATTAAAAAGTTTTAGAGGTACTAATCTCCCTCTACATCGCTGTGTCAATACTGAGAGGCTTTGAAGGAACCTCTTAAGTAGTTCCAGTTTCTTCTTTGTTCTCACTCCTGACAAATTACTTAACTGTTACACTGTTTTAAAGGTGTTAATAAATGTTATTTCTTAAGTGTGGGCTTCTCCTGTCCATAATTTTGCTTTAGTAGTGGATACATTGAATCATTTGGCATCTTTCAATTTTGTCATTGTCCCTGCAGTAATTTCTACTTGTGACAAATGAGCCATCTAGTTCTTTTATGAATTTCCCAAAGGTAGTTTTAGGATAGAAGAATCTTTAAATATCTGTTTATAAGACATTCAGGGCACTGAAAAAGTGGGAGTTACTTGAAGAAACAGAATACATTTTTCCATGTTATCAGAAGGCAGTATTGATGCACAGAAGTCCATTAGTCCTTGGAAAGAATGGCAGTTGGTGTAGCTCCAGCTATATATGCAGTCATTCATTTTAAGAATTGATTGAGAGCAGATGAGATCAAAAGTTAACATCTGCAGCTGTTTCTAGCTGCTAAATAAGGATTAAGGATGCTGGTGAAGTTGTATTTTAGTGAAGAATAAACACTACAGAACTTGCAAGCACAAATTTCAGTAGTACCATAGCACTGTTCTCAGTCAAGTTTCACGTTTTGGGTTCTTCCCTCTGTTGAAGGGAAGGCTGGGAATGCCTGGTGAGCAAGTTAAAATTCACACAACTTCACATCTTCCTGTGAGGACAAGATAGTTCTTGGAGAACAAACTAATGGTGCTAGAAAATGCTCCTACTTCTGCTTCAAGTCAAAAGGAAATTTCTGCTTCATCTTAAGTAGTTTGGCAAAATTTAGAAAGTAAGAAGTGAATGCTGTTAAAACATTGTTTGCTTTAGGAGGATTTGGCCAAGGAAAGTAAGGAAATGACCTGAAAAACAGTCAGCCTTGTGGAAACTACTGGAGACTTCATTAGGGAGACATTGCAGGGAAGCAAGTGGAGGACCAGCACTGGGAATGTCAAGGTGAAGTCTTGGCTCAGATAAAGATTCTGAAAGCCAAATGGTCACTGATTTAAAACTGTCATTATTATAGTTTTGATCTCAATGACTGAAGATTTAGGAAAGATGTCATTAGCCAAATCCTGCTGCCTTGATTGGATGCAAATTTCCCTATGTGCATTGTACAAATATCTGTACAATGGCTGAGTTGTAAGTGCATTGGTTGAGAGGATCTGGAAATAAATGTGGTATCCTGCAACATAAGGAATGAAAAAAACATCTGGTGTAGGACATTTCTAAAAATAGTAAGAGCTTACTAAATTCCGTGCAAGCCCTTTTAGATTTTACAATAGAGCTAAAATTCAGCAGACATGCTGTCCCTCTTTCATTTGTAAAAGTCCCGCAGCTTAATAAGTTTCTGATTTTTATGCATTTATTTATCAAATTACATTTTAAAGATAATTTTTTAAAATAATATCTGCCATTATTTGCTTTGAATCCATGAGAATATTAAGCCTTTGTCTCAGAGATCACTTAGCACTTTTAATACATTATTCACTCACTGAATTATCAAACTTAGAGATATGAAGAGGGAGTTAATTGTTATCCAATCTGAAATAATTGTACGATAATTACCGGATAATTACAGGTAATTACCGTACAGTTACCTCTGAGACACCATTGCTGGGCTGCTTGAGAGGATCACAGTGATGCTTACCAATGGATTCACATGTACGTATAAATGCAATCATTGTGTCTCTTTGTGGTCTCTTTCCTTTCAGCACAACATACCATTTTAAAAATACTTCCTGACTCAGACAAAGAATCAAGTTTTTTGCTCATTTTTCTATGCCTTGTTATTGACAAAGTGTGTCAATAACATTGTGTCAATAGCAGTATTCGTTGTGTCCCTGAGACAAGTGAACGTGAACTGCGATTTGAACTGCATTTTATGGCATCTTCTGGATAGAAATTGTAATCTAATATTGCTGCTCAGTTAAGCAGACACCATTTGTAGTGGATTGCAGCCTTGGTGTGTGTCCCTGGCGGCTGCAAAAAGCCCAACTACACACCCCAGTTTGTGAGGTCACATCAGCACTTGTACAACATGATCAGATGCATGTCTGGATTGCCAGTTGGATGGCTGGAGTTTTCTTGGATTTTGGTTTTATTTTTATACTTTTATATCTGTCCTTTAGATTGGTTTCTACTATGGGTTTGTTGAACCTCTTCAGATAAAATGGAAACTGAGGAAACCTTATCATTTCTTGTCAGGAATCAAACTAAACTTCATGTCCTTGAATCTCTAAAAAATGTAATTTAATTTTCTTCCTGGTATTTTTCCTGTTTTGTCTAGACAGAAAAAAAAATAGAAGCTTTAACAGTCATATTGGAATATAATATTTGAATTGTTCTTGTGGGTCAGAAAGTCCAAGTTCCTGTTTCAGATCACCTTCTCTTATGATCTTTCTTATGACAATTTCAGTTTTTCTTCCTATTATATTTCCTTCTACCCTTGAGGGTTCAGGGATAAGTAGTTAAATTTACGAATACACTTCTTGTTTGGAAAGAAAACTGAAAAAGTTGGATAGTCTGAATATTTGACAATTTCCCAGAAAATGTGTAAGATCATGAAGTTTACAGGAGTAACTAAGAGAAAAGGAAACCTTCGGATATTTTGGGATGGTTTTTTTTCTGACTTGGAATGTCATCAGAATTGTTTTGCCAGCTTTAGTTGCCTCTGTACATACATTAATTTCTGCAGCTGCTTCAGTTTTGATGGCACAGGCTGACCCTTGCAGCATTGTCGTGTATTGCCTTGTACCATAGGGATCCTTTATTGTCTGGTTAATGAAATACCTCCAGTAAAGCTTTTCTGACATTGTGACATTGAGAACAGTTTCTCTATGGATATTCTAAGAGAGGTAAGATGGCCTTGTGCTGTCAGGTGTTCTGATGGAGTTCTAATAGGATCCCTTTCTGCTACTTTATCTCCTGTTCTCAAAAACTGTGGTGCCTGTCTCAAATGCCTAGAAAAGCTAGTTATGTTTCCAGGGTGTTTGAAACTGGTCAGGTCTTAAAACTTCCCACTGACTAGTTCCTGTTCTGCCAATATGTTTCTTGTCTTTTCTTTGCTTAACTTGGTAAGTAGGGAGCTTATGGTCAGGTTTTTAGCTATGGTAGAATCACAAAACACTGCTCAGCTGTAGATACTCTTCCTTGGAAACTCTGCCTCATGAGAATAGACCTTTTCTCATCTATTAAATAGGGATACACGAAACTGTTAGATGGTACAATGCCTACAAGGAAACTGTATGTCATGACACTCTGAAAGTTATTTCCATTTTCAAGTCCTCCATGCCGTTCACTTCTGTGATGTTCTATTCACCTTGCCAAACTGAGGTTCATCTGGGAATCCTGAGGTAAAATGAGGGAGTCCCAAGCCACAGGGCAGCATCAAAGTGTCCACAAATGGTCTTAAAAATTGCTGGTGTCACTAATCCCTTATTAGATATAATGAGGCCCTAAAATTTCTTTTTGAATTGCCTTCATTAACCTGAATCCTGTGTAACTTGGAGAGGCAGATTTTAAATGTCTTTGTTAACATAGCAGGAGAGGTTATTACAGGTTAATCCCTGAAGCATGACAGTTTTTATGCAGCCATAAATTTATTTGTGTACATTAAAAATACAAATGGTTTAAAGTTCAGCCCTTACAGTCTGTCTGGAGCTTAACTCAATGCACAGTCATGGCACATTTCCAGATAGTGGTTGTGCCAGGCTACAAGAGTTGGTTTCCCTGTAGTGGTGAAGCTGAAACCATCTGACTCCACATAGCTGAAGTCAGTTTTCTGTTGAATTGGCAGCAGTTGTGGTCAGGCTTCAGTTGTAAGAAAATGCTTTATTGCTTCCAAGTTTCCCTTTCAGCAAAGAACACTTATAAGACCATAAAACTGTCTATGTCTTTCTAAGATCTATCATGGCAGCCTGGTTGAACAGCATGTATTTTTTATTTGAAGAGTTAGTGTTTTCCAGTTATGTAGAAGGCTTAAGTAGCAATATTTATTTGTCCTCTGACTTGTTTCCTGTTGTTATCTGCTGTCACTTCTGAAATGCACTGATCTGCATCGACAACAGGGAGAGTTTAGTTCCTCTACTGGTTTTAAAACAGCAGGAGATGCGATTGATGGGAATATCTGCTGCAGAATAGTTTAGCACTCTTGCCAAAAAGAAAAGGAGAAAATTGCCACAGAGGTTTAAACCAACGCTGTGTGAAGTGGCACAAGGTGATACCTCAGTGTTGATCTCCAAGATAAATTCCATCCTCGCTGCTTTTGTGTTTGCTAACTGTGCCTGCTAATCCATTTGCAGGATCATTGGCTTTACAAATTCCATTTTTGCTTGCCTTTGCCCACATTTAAGGTAAGTACAAGAGTGGCATAACAAATTATCACACATGGCTTCTGTCTCAGATGTGTTTGTTGGCTTCTTTTAGGTAAACCTGACATAAATCTTTTGGAAAATAAAGTGTGTTATTGATACACTGTTGAGAGTGGTTTTTCTTGGTTTCTTAGAGGTGCAGAACGGAAAAAACTGATGAAAGAACTTAAAGTGTTAGATTATTTTGATAGTGGTATGTCATTCAGTCTTATCAAGGTCTTAAGCTCAAGTTGAGTAGAAGTATTCAGTTAATATATCAAAAGTTGAAAACCTACTTATGAATTTGAATCTAAACTTAAAAGAAGCTAAAAAGGAAAGGGAAGGAAAACATAAAATTTAAAAATTAAGCACAATACTTAAAATGCAGTTCTGTGGAATGTCAAAGAGTGGCTTAGATGGGTTTAATCAAATAATTCTTCATTGTAAATTAATTTTAATTCATTTAAATTGTTTCCCTTCTGTATGCATTAGTTTTCACTCTGTGCCCCCGTATCTGTTTTCTCTGATTATGTTTAGGGCTGTCCAAATCTGAGAACACAGACCAGATTTACACAGAGTGCATGTACCAATGTGTGAGAGAAAATATACTTCTGCAGGTCAGTGCAAGCATGCTGAGATGCCTTGAAGACCCAGAATGGACATGTCACAGCTGTGATACTATGTCTATAAAATAGCAAAGTGTTGTATTTTCTGTGAAGCATTTCTCTGAACCTAAATTTTCTAGAGGGGCTTTGGGACATACTGAAGAACGGATTCTCATAAGTTGTCATGATTCTCATGAGTTGCCAATAGGACAACTATTGATGAGGTTTTAAGCAGAGCTTGCACTCATGACATACACAGCTCTGAGCAGAGATGCAGGTTCAAGTAATCATTGCCTGCCTTTTTGTAGAGAAGCTTTTATTTTAGGTCCCAGATATTTCCTCGTGATTGCTGTGTTAGAAGTTGTACTGGAAAGCAGCGACTTCACACAGAGTTAGTGTCACCCTGGCCACTTAACTCCATCAATGGCCAATACAAGCCTTTCTCTCTTCCTTTTGTCATATGCATTCTACAACCTAATATAAGCAATATGAAATTGTTAGGGTGCTCACAGGTATATTAAGGTCAGTTTAGATTAGATATAAGGAAGAAGTTCTTCCCAGTGAGGGTGGGTGAACACTCTCACAAGTTGCTCAGAGAAGCTGTGGATGCCCTGTTCCTGCAAGTGCTCAAGACCAGGTTGGATGGGGCTGGGGATAGTGGAAGGTGTCCCTGCTTATGGCAGGGGGGTTGCAACTGGATCATCTTCAAGGTCCCTTCCAACCCAAACCATTCCATGTTTTTGTGTTGTAAAGTAATTTATGATCTTCATGGCTGGAAAAATTAGCTACTTACATGCAGCCATGACTTTCACTCACATTCTCCTCAGCTTACAGAGCCATGGATGTTCTGAGCCAAACCCAGTGGTTCTTACCCAGGCAGAACTCCCACTGACTTCAGTGACTTCAGTGGGAGTTTTGCCCAAGTAAAGACTGAAGGATTTGGATCACCAAACTTAGAACATAAAGTTTTCTATAGCCTTGGGCTGAATTGCGCAGGAGGCAGTGGGTGTTTGAAGGAAAAAGGAAATACACTTTTTTCTACAATAATTTCAGCCCTGTTAGTGCTGAAGTTAAAAACACTCCTTTTGAGAAAGCCTGACTTCTAAACTCTGGCAGTATTTTGTACTGAGGATGTTAAGAATTACATTTGGAATTCTTTGTACTGCACTGCCAAGTTTAAAGAAATACTCTTCAATGAATTAGAGTAATTATTGGTATGGTTGGTGTTTTTGTCATGTGGTAACAGAATAGATGTTCTTGTGAAATATAGCAGTGTACTTGCTTTTTCTTGCTTTAAATTTAAAACAAATATCACAAATACAAAAACCTTGATCCAAGTCCAGGAAAATTCACTTTATTTATACAATACAATAAATATACAAAAAGTCCATCTTAAAGTTATTAACTGCTTACAACGGGTTTTAAAATCCTCTCCAGTAAAATGCAGTTAGAACAGTTTGCTTCAATCACAGTGTTTCTGCCCAGGTGGCATATCCCCAGATGAGTGTCTAGTTTGTACACAACAGTACAGAATAAGTACTAAATACAGACAAATAAGAATTTTAGTGTGTTACACCCACTTTTCCCTTCTGCTTATGTCCAGTCAAAATGAAAGACACTGGAGAAGCAAGCCTGGACTACTTACATAACAAAAATGGAGCAGTAGCACCTCCCTAGTTATTGTATAATGGGATTGAGGAATTCCACACTGAACAGGATGTGAGGAATTTTTCCTGTGGATCTGGGTTTTATGCTTTCCTGCTCAGAGAGGCTGAGCATGTCATAAACGTGGCCTGTTGAAATGTTTCTGTGGGCCAAGGTGGTGGTTGATGGGAATTGCACAGGCATGTTTGCTTTTCTAGGATCACTTTATCTGCTCCCTTGGTGGTTAGATGAGGTACCACAGTAGCTCTAATCTATGGTGTTCTCCACAGCACTGGAGAAAGTAAAGGAATGTGGAAACGGAACAGGGAAACCTTGATGAAACCTCATGTTGTGAACCCTGGCATCCTGAAACGCTGCCTCTGGCTGCAAACCCTGCGGTGGATCTGTGGCCAGGCTGGGAGGAAGGGAAGTCTGCCAGGGAGGTCTGGAGCCATCCAGGACTGTGGAGAGGGGATGGAAGGGCTGGATCCTAGACCCCAGATAGTTTCTTCAGCCCTACAAATGTCATTGTTCCTTTTATGCAGTGAACATCACCCAGACTCTTGGTTAAGGTTAGGCAGGCTTTGAAAGTTTTGTGTTAGAACTTCAAAGTGCTGCAAATTTTGCCCTAGGGTATAAAGTAGAATATTCAGGCTCTTTTTTAGTTCTAGCATCAGGTTTCTAAAGCTCACTATGATATAACTTTCTTTTATACTGAGATTGTATGCACTGGATCTAGAATTATAGAAATAATTTTTTTGGAAGCTAATTATCACAAAGGCACCAACTGACTTAAATAATGATTTCTTTGAATTCTAATCTAGAAATTTTTAACAAATATATAGTAAGAAACATTGTGTAGTGACTTTCTTACAACTTCATATGAAATGGTAGATGCAATCTGGGCTAAATTCTTCAGAAAGAAAATATTTTAAATGTAATATGATGAGTACATAATGGGCTTCATTCTGTGGTCTTTATAATGTTTCCTCTGCCTACATTTTGCAAGTCTGTGCTCCTTGCATA